>NC_090730.1:169558808-169561308 GCF_036898095.1 Palaemon carinicauda
TAAGCCCAGGGGCCCCAACAGGGAAAATAGCTCAGTGAGGAAAGGAAAAAAGGAAAAATAAAATATCTTAAGAATAATAACAACATTAATAGCTAAAGAGCTAAAGGTTTGTACGTTACGCAATATACAAATTACTTCCAAATTTGTCATATTTGTGGTACATTGATAATTTTGCATATACACTTTTGCAATTAGATTATTTTACAATAAAACTAAGTACAGTTTTAAAAATTAAAACGCAAAAACGCACGTTTGCATTTAGATATTTTACAATAAAACTAAGTACAGTTTTAAGAATTAAAAAGCAAAAAACAGTAAATTGCAAAATGTCCTGACAAAAGGTAGAAAACATTAATAACTTGAATAAATTCAAATTGAATAAATAGATAAATAAATACGGTAATAACATTCACAAAATATCAAATACTTCAAATATAGAAAATAATCTTGGCAAAATGAATCAATTATCAATTAACTTGAATTCATAATAATAAAAAAAAATACGGTAATAACATCCACAAAAATTAAAATATTTCAAATATTTGATAAAAGATTTGTGACAAAAGAATAAGTTATTAACTAGCTTAAATAAATTTATAATTAATAAATAGATACGGTAACATCTACACAATTTCAAATAATTCAAATATACGATAAAAGTATCGTATGCAATTGGGAATAATTCATGAAATGATTAAGAAAGAGCAAATGTAGAAAATGAATAAAAAATAAGATAAATAGTGCTAAAATGAATAACTCAAACCAACCATTCCGTTACACGCTTTATCTTCTGAGAATTTGCAATAAAATTCATATTCTTTAATTTCGTTTCAGTAATTCTCAAAACTCAACGCTCGCTTCCAAGGTCAAAAGATTAATCGGAATTTCTTAATTTCGTTCAGTTTCTTTTTGTTTCGCTTAATATTTCGAAACTCTTGCCCTAATTATCTTCGTTCAATTAGACATCTCACTTTCGTTTGATGATGTTTAATACGATGTTGTCTGACTTCATGTATATTAAAAAAACCTCGGGCTGTTTTGTTGGGAGTTATAAATTAGCTTATATTTCTCCTTCAGGTTAATATATATTGTTTTAGTTTATGTGTCCCTCGTTACTAAATGAAATATCAGAGTACACTCATATATATATATATATATATATAAATAAACGTCGCCATCCACTGTATTACTCATTTTTATTTTACACCCTGAATAGGGCCAATGTGTATTGGTCGAAATATAGTGATTTATTTATATTTCCTTTGTTTCTTTTATGGGCCTTTTTGAAGAAATACACACACACATATATATATATGCATATATATATATATATATATATATATAAACAGAATGGACCCTAGAGATTGCAAACAAAGCAGGGGAAGGAAGAGAAGACGATGGATTGACGAGCTAAGAAAATTGGCGGTTAAAGATTGGCATAAAAAGACCATAAACAGCCGGAAGTGGAAGAGCATGCCTGAGGCATTTGACCCGCAGTGGACTACCAACAGCTGATGGCGATGATATATATATATATATATATGCACACGTATACTGTATATATATATATATATATATATGTATATATATATGTACACGTATACAGTATATATATATATATATATATAAAACATAAGTGCATGTATAAGAATACCAATTACTACTACAACTTCAAACGCATAATACTTCACCAAACATCACTAAGAATTTCCAAAGCATAATTTCACGCGTGCAAAACCTCCGTCCAAAGACGTAAAAGCCATTAATAACGCGTACTGAATTGCAAGGAGTCATTATTGAGTAGCCACGAAGAGCGTTATTTTCCAGTAATAATACTGATCGTTATCTGGGGGCGGGTGGGGCGGGGAGGATTAGTGGGGAATAGGAAGGATAGAAGCAAAGGATAGATTTAAGATTCAAGTTCCGGTGATTTTGATGTAATCTGTATTGAGGATTTTTACAGGATCTGTGTTATAGCACTGGGCTCGTATTTGGAAGGTCTTCTATTTGATCTTACAAATTGTAGTCTACCAGTCGCTCCAGCTAGGGGGGGGGGGGATTACTAACTGGGAGGGGGTACCAGCTGTGGGGGGGGGTGGTTTACCCGCATTCGGTAAGGTTGAGAAAACTGGACAGAGGTTAGACATCTTATCCTTAAAGAGAGATAGGGTGTCCATATAAAATATATAAAAGGATAGAACGTTCTGTTTCCTTCTATATATATATATATATATATATATTTCTAAACTATACTCTTTTGATTTTCGAAAATTTCCAATCACATCAAAATCAAGGTAGAGTATATAACAATGTTAATATTCAAGGAACTAGTCTCTCTCTCTCTCTCTCTCTCTCTCTCTCTCTCTCTCTCCAATTAACGATGTCTTAGCAATATTGAGCTGTTAGTTTGGTCATGATTTTATTATTATGAAGCCATTCCAATCTATTGTTCTATCATGATAAATAGTTTCCATAATATAAACTTAATTAATTAATATGC
>NC_090730.1:169571308-169580294 GCF_036898095.1 Palaemon carinicauda
CACAAGCCAGTGTACTCAGTACTAACTCATGAGTCAGTGTACTCAGTACAAACTTATGAGTCAGTGTACTTAGTACCAGCTCACGAGTCAGTGTACTCAGTACCAGCTCATGAGTCAGTGTACTCAGTACTAACTCATGAGTCAGTGTACTCAGTACAAGCTTATGAGTCAGTGTACTCAGTACCAGCTCATGAGTCAGTGTACTCAGTACCAGCTCATGAGTCAGTGTACTCAGTACCAGCTCATGAGTCAGTGTACTCAGTACCAGCTCATGAGTCAGTGTACTCAGTACCAGCTCATGAGTCAGTGTACTCAATACCAGCTCATGAGTCTCCTTTTACTTATTTTCTTTCCTCACTGGGCTATTTTCCCTATTGGAGACCTTGAGCATATAGCATACGGCTTTTCCAACTAGGGTTGTAGCTTAGCAACGATAATAATAAAGATAATAATAAAAATAATAATTTCAATTGTTCATAACGTCTCCTTTTACTTATTTTATTTCCTCATTGGGCTACTTCCCCTATTGGATCCCTTGGCCTTATAGCATCCAGCTTCTCCAACTATGATTGTAGCTTAGCAAGCAATAATAATAATAATAATAATAATAATAATAATAATTAGTGTAAGTTGTCACTAAATCTGAGAGACATTACCCAGTTTACGTTTAAGTAAAATTGTAAGGTAACAAAAGACATATCAGAGGATTTTCTTCACGAGTAAATATTTTCTTGAGAAAAGAATAAAGAAAAAAAACCAACAATTGCAAATCATAAGACTTAGGCATGTGATACAAACCCCGCAATTATGCCTTCTCATAACTCGCATATGTTTCCAAGAGCTCATAGGAAAAATATTCCATTTAAAAACATTACGTTCATAAAAGATAAACAGTAAATAAATATTCCTCGCATGGAAACGCTGTGTAAAGCAAACAATAAAAACATTCCTTGCATAGAAATGCTGTATAAAGTAAACAATAACATTCCTCGCATGGTAACGCTGTATAAAGTAAACAATAAAAACATTTGTAACTTGGAGACGCTGTATAAAGTAAACAATAAAAACATTCCTCGCATGAAAACGCTGTATAAAGTAAACAAAAAAATATTCCTGGCATAGAAACGCAATGTAAAGTAAACAATAAAAACATTCCTCGCATGAAAACGCTATATAAAGTAAACAATAAAAACATTCCTCGCATGAAAACGCTATATAAAGTAAACAATAAAAACATTCCTTGCATAGAAACGCTATATAAAGTACACAATAAAAACATTCCTCGCATAGAAACGCTGTATAATGTAAACAATAAAAACATTCCTTGCATAGAAACACAATATAAAGTAAACAATAAAAACATTCCAAGCATATGAACACTTTAACGTATAAACCTGTTTGGCCAATGACTTTCAACATTCCCTAGTCCTCGAAAATAATTAAACTCCATTAATCTGTTTCTTTCCAGCTACACTGAAAGAAATCGCAGAAACAAAAACAAGAACACACAAAAAAAAAGGAGAAAAGAAAACAGGCAAACAATTCCACCGTGGTCATCAACATACTATCCCAGGGGAAAGGGGGAAGGGGGAGTCCTTACACCGGATGTCCTCAGTAGCGCATCGCTGACTTCCTTTGTGCATACTCATCACATGGTACACCCAAAGATACATACACAGTGTGTACCAAGATGATACATACACAGTGTGTACCGAGTCTTCTGCCTACTGTAACGCCATCAGGTATATATATATATATATATATATATTATTCCTTTCCAAGTGGGAATACCTATATATATATATATATATATATATTATATTCCTTTCCAAGTGGGAATACCTTAACATGGTGAAAGGGTTTGCATATCGACATGATCAGCAAAGATGTACTAGTCAGGGTCAACCATACTAGATTGGTTTGCCGTGAGCAATCAAACAAAAGTCTCCCATCACCACTAATCCGCGGTTGATGAAAACCGGTCAAATTTAGATTTAAAAAGAAAAATGGAAAATATTTCATTTCAGTGAAAATAATCTAACTAACAGAATTGAAATGAGCAAGTTTTTAAAGAAATTTGTTTTACTTTTTTTTTTAATTAAGTAAAAGGTTCTTTGATGTCCAAGATAGTTTTCTTTTGGAGAGAAAAAAAGGAAATAAGTTGAAAAAATGAAAGAAAAATAATTTGTTATCGACTATACTGATGGTTTATAAGTATGGAAGGCAAGGGTAACAACTTGCTTTTAAGTTTACCTTTTGATATATATATATATAATTTACACACACACACACACATATATATATATATATATATAATTTACATATATATATATATATATATATACCATGACCTTTTTCCACATTGAATAACTGCCATATTAGGGTAACAATCTTAAAGGTTAAATATGTCTAGTTTCAGTTCCAGTTTGATCAGAATAGATGCTCACCAGAACTTCAGCCAGGCAAGCCCAACCCCCCACTGTGGTGCCCAAACACAACAGTAGCCTCCCCAATAAACAGCTTAAACTCTCAGTCCCAGGCTGGGATCGATCTGTTGCCATACGAGTCTTAGGCAACCACGTTACCACTGTACTAGCCAGGAGGGTAGTTTGAATTACGAATCTGCTTTCTAACTTAAAAGGAAGTGACAAGTTTTTCTTTTTATGACTGTAAAATTAAGGATAATTTATGTAAACCTTTGATAAGACAAGTGCACTTATATGAAAAACTGGTAGCTGCACAACGCCAACGCTCTTCCGGTCCTATCTCACGCTCTGACAACCACAGGAAACAACAATACACACACACACACACACACACACATATATATATATATATATATATTATAATCGAAGCGGGGACAGGAAGAGAAGACGATGGATTGACGAGTTAAGAAAATTTGCGGATGAAGACTGATATAGAAAGAGCATAGGCCATAGACAGACACAAGTGGAAGGACATGTCTGAGGCCTTTTTCCTGCTGTGTAATAGCAAAGGAAAATTATATATATATATATATATATATATCTATATATATATATATATATATATACTAGTTAAGCTACAATCCTAGTTGAAGAAACAGGATGCTACAAGCCCAGGAGCTCCAACAGGGTAAATAACACAGCAAGGAAAGGAAATAAACTGTATGAGATGTCATGAATAACAAACCATAAAATATCCTAAGATCAGTAACAGCATTAGAATAGATGTCATAAAAAATTATTCAGAGACTTATGCAGCCTGTTCAACATAAAAATATTTGCAGCAAGTCTGAACATCCATTTGTTTATTCCAATACTTCCAGACTAAACATTTTGCGCCAAGGTAACCATTATTAACCTTTCCTCTCAATTGTTTATAAAAATACAAGTATTTCTTTGTTTCCCAATTGTTTATAAAAGACAAGCTTTTATTTCTTTCCCAAAAGCCCATAAAATACAAGTTTTTTCTCTCCCGAATTCTTTATAAAGACTTTATTTCTTTCTTTTCCAACTGTTTATGAAAAGACAAATATTTCTTTATTTCCCCATTGTTTATAAAAAGTCAAGTACTTCTTTCTTTCCCAATTGTTAAGAAAAAGACAAATATTTCTTTCTTTCCCAATTGTTTATAAAAAGTCAAGTATTTCTTTCTTTCCCAATTGTTTATAAAAAGACAAATATTTTTTTCTTTTCCAATTGTTTATAAAGAGACAAGTATTTCTTTCTTTCCCAATTGTTTATAAAAAAACAAGTATTTATTTCTTTCCCAAATGTTTATAAAAAGACAAGTATTTTGTTCTTTCCATTTGTACAAGTTACCACCGTGACATACCACTTGGCGTAACTCGCTATATCTCTACGTTATCTTATCTATTCAAAATGATAACACATGTCAGAGGAGCTGAGTTGCTGATTAGTAAAGTGTACCCAGGTTTAAAATAGCAGTGTTAGTAGATTCATTGTTGGCAATAAAACTTAGAGAGAGAGAGAGAGAGAGAGAGAGAGAGAGAGAGAGAGAGAGAGAGAAGGGGGGGGGGTTCCTATAATGTTCTTTCATTAGTCAAGCAATTTCTGTTCCAACATATTTATCATTGTCATCGTCATATTTTTTGTTCTCCCTCTCTTTTTGCATGCTGATATGTATGTTATCATCATTGTTAAGCGTTAATTCTATTGTGATTTT
Source organism: Palaemon carinicauda (assembly GCF_036898095.1). Taxonomy (NCBI): domain Eukaryota; kingdom Metazoa; phylum Arthropoda; class Malacostraca; order Decapoda; family Palaemonidae; genus Palaemon; species Palaemon carinicauda. The sequence goes on from NC_090730.1 coordinate 169,575,476, forward strand.
ATTACCCAGACATTAGAACTCTGTGGTCAACCTGCTAATTGATGTTTATAATATATCACTGATATTATTGCATATCTCATCTTTTTTTACCGATGTCAAAAGTGTAAGATCACTGTACTCTTATTGTAACTCTGTATATGGCTTTTGCTGAAATAAAGATGATTATTATTATTATTATTATTATTATTATTATTATTATTATTATTATTATTATTAAACATAGTATACAGACAAGACAATAATATCCATATTACATTGCAACACATGGGGAATGCTTAATTCAAAGAGGTTAATAACATTAAGAAAAAAGTCATTATAATATTCAAATATCGAGTATAAAGATATTCTACAATATATGAACAAATCCAATCATTAAGAAGATAATCATCATGATACCACGATAAAAAAAAGAGTAAAATGAACGAAGCATACAAACCGTGAAAGGATTTACATCACATGATTAACATTAATGCTACCTAATAAAAGAAAACACCAAATAAAAGTGAAACCAAATAATAGCCTAATGAACCTACCGATAAAAATGAAGACGCATCGAAAAGAGGAGAAAGTGAGACGAAAAAATATCAAGACAACGAGCCAAGAGGCGTGTGAGTGACAGGAGGATTGCGTGTGAAAGAGAGACAAGAGAGAGAGAGAGACAGAGAGAGTGAGGTGACTGACTACCCCATAAAGCGGGTCTCGGTTAGTTAGGGGAACGTGAGCACTGCGGAGATGGAGCCACTGGCAGCTGGCTCCGGGGAAGGATGGAGGTACGAGCTCCGGGGGAATCTGGGGACGAGTGAGCACCGAGCAGAGGATCTGACGGTCCCTTTCTCCCCCTATGGTGTAAAATGAGGAATAATTGGCTATATGTCAGCTTAAGCAATAACCCCAGTGCTGTCACCAAGGTAGTTTAAACTAGAGGGGCACCCAGAAGAGAGCAAAGCAGTCTTATATTGTTCTTAAACTCCACAGCGTATTTATACTTCGATGTATTCCCTTCAAAATCTAGAGGATTTGTCCTTGGGTCATACCTCACATGTACACCAAGTTTCGTTGAAATTGGTTCATCAGTTTTTACGTAATGTTCACAAACAAAAGATAAACTAACAAAATATTTGCCATTTACTTCAAAGTACTGTTGCGTAAATGTACTTGATGCATTTTATCCAAAATGTTACAGATTCATCATTGGGTCATACCCAACACGACTACCAAGTTTGGTTGAAATCGGAACAGTAGTTTTTATGTAAAGTTGCTCGCAAACAAACAAATAACCTAAGAAACAGACGACAAAGATGAATATATAGCCTTCTATTCAAAAACTTCGATCCTGGCGAAGGCAAAAATGTTGGTTACTTTTCAAAATCAAATTAAATAATTGCAAAAAAATATTTATATAGCTAAAAGTTGGATAAGGCTTGAGAGAGAGAGAGAGAGAGAGAGAGAGAGAGAGAGAGAGAGAGCATTCTCTCCACTGTGAGAGACAGATCTCGGTGCTCACCAGCCTCACATCCACCCGATAAAAACAGTGGCAAAGCAAACGCAGCTGTGTGCTGATAATCCACATGTTATGGAGATCACTGGCTCATTTACGTCTACTTTCCTTGACAGCGACACACCTTCTGGCTTCTGTATTTTAATAGCGCCGATTAAAGAGCTTCGCCCGGGGAGGTATTCACGAATGGTACGTGTTCCAATTTGGAATGTGAACCTCGGCGGTTCGATAAAATTTAGACAGCGCCAAAGAAAAACATGAAATGAATGTGTTATTATTATTATTATTATTATTATTATTATTATTAATTGCTAAGCTACATAATGTACCTAGTTGGAAAAGCAGGATGCTATAAACCCAAGTGCTCTAACTGGGAAATAGCTCAGTGAGGAAAGGAAATATAGAAATATGCTACAAGAGAAGTTTAGGATTAATAACAACATTAAAATAAATCTATTATATATAAAATATAAAAATTCCAAAATATCAAATTAATGAGATATAAGATAGAAAAGTGTGCTCGAGTGTACCCTCAAGCAAGAGAACTCTACCCCAAGATAGTGCATAGTCATCTTCGACCTGGTGTTGGGTACATCGGTCAGCCTACATATGAATTTCATGTATATCCTTTGACAAATCTTACTCATTAATTTCTCAGTCATATATATATATATATATACACAGCACACACACACACATATATATATATATATATGTATATATATATATATATATACAAAAATAAATGCAGCCTGTCTAGTCCAGTATAGGACAAAGACCTCAGATATATCTTTATTCACGTCTGGGGTCTGGCCCGTATTCATCACCACCCTGGCCACTACGGATTGGTGATGGTGGAAAACTTCCGTTCAATCGCTCACAGCAAACTAACCTAGTATGGGTGGCCCCTAACTAATACAGCTTTGAGGTTCATGGCAATACACAAGCCATTTCATACACACACACACACACACACATATATATATATATATATATATAAAGTATGTGGTGGCCGACGTGGTAACGTCCCTGACTAGTGAACGCAAGACTGGGGTTCGAGTCCCACTCAAACTCGTCAGTTCTTTGGTCGCTGCAACCTCACCATCCCTGTGAGCTAAGGATGGGGGGTTCTGGGAAGCCTATAGGTCCAACTGCTGAGTCATCAGCACCCATTGCCTGGCCCTCCATGGTCTCAGATTGGGTGAATCGAGGGCTTGGGGGCTGATCATAATATGGTCAGTCTCTAGGGGCAATGTCTTGCTTAATAGGGCAATGTCACTGTCCCTCGCCTCTGCCATTCATGAGCGGCCTTTAAGCCATTAATAAAATGTTGAAAGCAAACTTGAGCCAGCAACGTAAGCCAATTAATAACAGTTAAAATAACGTTGTTGGACGAGCCAAAAACGCTAAATCAGGGTACGCAATTTGATGGCCGCATTCCAAGGCTCTGTGTTGGCAGAAAAGTCTTGGCTTCGACAACTTGAGACAGATTAACTCTTCATGAGAAATTACTCTCTGCTAGACGAGGGTAATCGGGCTTTTAAGGAACTGTCCATTTGACGAAGTCTTTGAGATTTAAATCATATCTCTCTATCTCTCTCTCTCTCTCTCTCTCTCTCTCTCTGTTAATAACAATCCATGTTCTGTTTACTCTTTGTTATACTCAGTATATAACATCTATTACTTTTTCTCTATGACAACTGTTAGATCTCTCTCTCTCTCTCTCTCTCTCTCTCTCTCTCTCTCTCCGAGTGTTATTAACAATCCATGCATCTCATCGCTCTTTCTCTCTTTCTCATATTCAATATATAACATCTATTACCTTTTTTTCTATCATACTGATAGAATATACTATATCAATTACTCTCTCTCTCTCTCTCTCTCTCTCTCTCTCTCTCTTAAATATATATTATAACAATTATATTTTCCCTATCAAACTGGTAAAAATATTTGATATCAATTACTTTCTCTCTCTCTCTCTCTCTCTCTCTCTCTCTCTCTCATAACATATCAAATTAACCCAAATAACCAAACCATAATTAAAACCACCTCACCTTAAGTAAACAACGAATGACTAATAAAAGACAGAATTGAATACCGAAATTTTTAAATAGTAAAAATTTCAATAGTAAATACAGTATATATAAAATAAGAAACATAAAATATTATTATGTAAATATACTATGATGTATATATGTTATAAATTGTAACATTGTAAATATGTAATTTCATAATAAAAGCTAAAAAAAATACGTAATTATCCCAAGCGAATTGTCTTTCTGCAATTGCAATAAAAACGAAAGTTTTTAGCTGAATAGGAAAAATTTCAATTGTAAATACAGTATATATATATATATATATATACATACATATATATATATATATATATATACATATATATATATATATATATTATAAATAAATAAAATATACTTTGATGTATATAGAGTATGTTATAAATTGTAAAATTGTAAATATGTATTTCATAATAAAAGCTAAATAAATACGAAACAATCCCAAGCGAATTGTCTTTTCTGCAATTGCAATAAAAGCAATAATTTCCCCCCCTCCCCCATGGCGGGCAAGAGGCATTCATCCATTCATAAAAAAACAAACAGAAAGTTTTGCAACAAACTCTCGTAGCTAAAACGCCATAATTCGTTGTCTCTTTAGTTTAAATTCGAGAGAGGAAAACATTGCTTCACAACATACCTTGTTTTCTTTTTATTTGTGTAAAACTATGGTGCATGTATAACAGTCTCTCTCTCTCTCTCTCTCTCTCTCTCTCTCTCTCTCTCTCTCTAATATATATATATATACATATACATACACACACACACACACACACCCCACACACACACATATATATATATATATATAGTATATGATAAGCATCCATATAAACATATATTTTATTCTCATTATAATGCATAAATTCATATATCTCTTCATTGACATATACTCGTACACACATACACATACAATTATATATATATATATATATATATTCATATCTGTATTTATGCATACATACATACAAGTAGTGTTGTAGCTTGGCTAATAATAATAATAATAATAATAATAATAATAATAATACCGTTACTTTAGATGGTATTCAATCACATGTGACAAAAAATATAAATCTTGGAAACAACAATAATATATTATATTAACATCCTTTTTACAATGTGACTAGCGCTTAAAAGAAGTTTGAAAACCCCTACTCGAAAACAAACATAAAAACAACCACATTAAATACCTGCTCATTCATTCTCAAGTTATAAAACGATGACTACTAATGTCATTGGTTGACAGCTATGA
>NC_090730.1:169580794-169583294 GCF_036898095.1 Palaemon carinicauda
CCTGTAAAAACGTCCTCCCGGGAGCAGTTAGACAAAGTGTTTTGTTGATCGGAATCCCGAGGAAAAAGGGGTTGGAAATAGGACGAAGTGCTCTGGCCGAAGGAAACAGACGAGGGGACGGTTGATCATTCATGGGGACGTTTTGGGATAAAAATGGGGAAGAGGTGGGAGGAGAATAACTCCTTCCACTGAACTGTATGTAGATGGGGGGGTGGGGGGGATCTCCTTCCATTGCACTGTATGTAAAAAGTAGGGGAAAATATCTCCTTCCACTGCACTTTATGTAGGAGGGGGAGAATAATTCCTTCCACTGAACTGTATGTAAAAGGTGGGGGGAGAATATCTCCTTCCACTGACACTGTATGTAAAAGGTGGGGGAAAATAACTCCTTCCACCTCACTGTATGTAAAAGGTGGGGGAGAATAATTCCTTCCACTGAACTGTATGTAAAAGGTTGGGGGGTGGGATATCTCCTTCCACTGCACTGTGCAAAAGGTGGGGGGGGGGGGAGAATACCTCCTTCCACCTCACTGTATGTAAAAGGTGTGGGAGAATAACTTTCTACTATATGTATTATGGTAAAACTATGTTTATAGTTTGGTGAAATGGACCTTGGTTATTTTACCCTTTTTATGAGGTTCCGTACCCATTTACAAAATGTTATAGCGTATGTGTTTGTCCCTACTGGAGTTCTGTTTTTTTCTTTTGGGTCGATTGCAAATTTGCCATAGCCTTCGATTTTTTATTTCGGTTTGGGTCGAATGTAAATTGGCCGTATCCTTCGATTTTGTTTTTGGTTTGGGGTCGAATGCAAATTTGCCATATCCTTCGATTTTGTTTTTGGTTTAGGTCGAATGCAAATATGCCGTATCCTTCGATTTTGTTTTTGGTTTAGGTCGCATGCAAATTTGCCATATCTGACGACTTTGTTTTTGGTTTAGGTCAAATGCAAATTTACCATATCTTTTGGTTTTTATATTTGGTTTGGGGTCGAATACAAATTTGCCATATCCTTCGATTTTTTTTTTTTGGTTTAGGTCGAATACAAATTTTCCATATCCTCCAATTTTGTTTTTTGTTTATGTCGAATGCAAATATGTTGTATCCTCGGATTTTGTTTTTGGTTTAGGTAGAATACAAATTTGCCATATCCTTCTATTTTTTGTATGCTTATCGCTAGTTTTTGAATTGTAAAATATTGTCATGAATAAGTACCAGTATAATTTCTTTTCTATCTCCGCCATCGGATTTTCTTAATGATTTTTATCATCTTTCAATTATCAATCACGTTTTGAAAATGCATTATCATTGATCTTCTAAAGTAACAATTTTATGATTAAACTAATAATCTATAAATACCATTGGATCCCACTGCCCATCTTGTCAGAACTTTGGAACTGTCTTCCCCCATTTTAGTCCTGAATCATTTAGTCTGTCTCGTATCGAAAAATATTCGTGTCATCATGAGAGATAAGAACGTCATGCGACATACCTGCAATGCTCTCTCTCTCTCTCTCTCTCTCTCTCTCTCTCTCTCTCTCTCTCTCTCTCTCTCTCTCTCTCTCTCACACAAGGAGGGCAGAGGAAGTAGAGGAGGAATATAATTTGGCAAAGAATGTTATATATGTCTTGCAACAGATTGCAACTTCACTCCCATGATGGAGTTGGGACTCTCTCTCTCTCTCTCTCTCTCTCTCTCGCTCTCTCTCTCTCTCTCTCTCTCTCGCTCTCTCTCTCTCTCTCTTTCTCTGTGGAATTGAAAAGAAACACCACCACACAATGTGGTAATTTCTTTACATACAAAACAGCAAATACATGGAACAGACTTCTAGCGGTTGTAGTGCATAGTAACACGGTAAACGAATTCGAGAATAAGTTAGATATGATCATAAAAAAAAACTCCTCATAAACGTTTAAAATGATTCGCTCAACACAAGAGCAAATAAACTAAAAAGTCTTTGAGAAATCCAAAATCCTTGTAACTCTTTGTAAAAGTTTGTAAAACTCTCTCTTTTATTTTTCGTTTTTCCTTACAATAAACCCGTCATGTGTACTGTATCTTAGAAAGAGAGAGAGAGAGAGAGAGAGAGGAGAGAGAGAGAGAGAGAGAGAGAGAGGAGAGAGAGAGAGAGAGAATATGACATCCTTTCCCTGTATGATTGATGTGAGGTAAACCTGAAGCCGTGTGGGTATTACAGACGTAGCATGTTCAAAAGTCGTTAAGTTTTGGGTAGCTTTGTCCAACGGGAATACTTAAAGGCCGTCGTAAACTAGAATAGTTATGGACGGCTAAGAACTGTTCTTGTTATGCCCTGACACTTTACAGGGTCTTGTGTATTATTTGAGGATTATACTTATTAAAGGTGTTTTTTTTTTACCCTTACCTGACGCTTTCTCTGAGGGAGTTAAAATTGAGTTAAAATTGTGAGTGTTGTACTTGACACCTCTGTGTTTTAGACATTAATATTGTATCACTTCTCGAAATAATAATAATAATAAC
>NC_090730.1:169595794-169684369 GCF_036898095.1 Palaemon carinicauda
CCGTGTTCTTCCTTGACCAACTCTCCCCCGCCCCGTCCTGACGACCTCGACGATTTCTGTCCTCATCCCACCCACCCCACGCCCGCGCCAGGGGCTGCCTGCACAACGACGCCTCCCCCTGCCACAGGCCATGCAGGGCACCTGATGTGCATGGCGCCCAATGATGGGTCGGGCGTGCGGGTGGGGCGGAAGGGCGGTCACGACGGTGATCAGCTGATGGGCGGCCAGGAAGTTCACACGCCTCCTCACAAAGATCGTCCTCCAGACACCTCGACCCCCAGCACCCCGCCTCCCTCTTCTGCCACCTCCCTGGGAGGAGGGCGCGTGCACACGCGGCGTTCCCCTCCCGAAGAAGGAAGCCCGGGGAATCAGCAACTGTCTGAGAACCACCATGTGCACCTTCCTCACCGAAGGCGTCGCCCCGCCACGACTGTGGGTCACGCCCGAAAGCGCTCGGGGGAGGACGAAGGGCCTGGGTCGGGTTCCAACCTCCTGGGTATGGAGAGGCGCAGCAAAGTTGCCCGGGGCTCTGCCCCTACCTCGCCTCCGGCGGTCAACGGCTTGAAGCTCCTGAACGGGTGTGTCAATGGAATAGTGAACGAGGAGGTGAAGGCAGCCGCTCTCTTGGACCGACTGGCCGGCCTGCCGGGCGGGGATGACGTGATGATGATGGGCGTGGAGAAACGCGGGGGGCGTGACCAGCACAACAATCACCTCACGCGGAACAACCATCACCACCACAACAACCACCGTCACAACAACCACCTCCATAACAATCACAACCACAGTAACGGTCTCATTAAGGAAGTGCTTCAGAACGGCGTGGAACACTTGCTCGAAAAGAACGGCCTGAACGGACTGAACGGCAGTGTTGTCGGCAGGAGGGTGAACGGCACGGCGCCCAATACGCCCATGCCGCCGACTTCGGCCACCAGCCCGAATAACAACAATAACACATCTGTGGCTTCCCCGATGGGACCAAAGGCGGAGAAGAGGCTCAATGGGGTCCTCACACGACTGACGCCCACACACGCCCGTTACCTGCGTCGCGGCGTGGGTGGTAACCATACCAATGATAAAAATCACCTTCATACCAATAATAATATAGAACCGCCCACCTTATTGCCGCCCACACCCACAACCAAAGTGATTACACCCCACAGTGATAATTCATCCCCTTTACATCCCCTCAGTCATCCTCCCTCGCCTCCTATTTCCCCTCCTAGCCTCTTGACCTCCTCTTCCTCCTCCTCTTCTTCCTCTTCCCCTCCTTCCCCCTCTTCCTCCTCCTCCTCTTCCTCCTCCTCTTCTTCCACTCATCGTGCAACTCAGGGACTGCTCGTTATCCCGGATCCCCCGCCCCAGGGCTTAACTTTTAACTGTGATGCCGGGCTGACTCCGCCCACACCCTCATCTACCCCAACCCCCCCTCCACCCCCACATCATAATAATAATAGTAATAATGATAGTAGCACCAACACCACCACCCATCTCCATCACCACCACCATCACCATCATCATCACCACCCGCCTCCTCTTTCACCAACCCCCGCCCGATGTTCGGCCAAGTCGTCGCCTCCTCCCGCCCACAGCGCCAAGAGCAGGAGTAGCTCGGCCAGTAGCAGTAGTGGGGTGGGATCGTCGGCGCCCAGTTCCGGCACCTCCACGCCCACGCCCACGACCGTACGCTTTCCTCCGCCTCAGAAGAAGGAACCAGCTGACGTGTGTCGGTGGAGGGAATGCAACCTTACCCTCGACCCGGCCGCCTCCCTCTTGGAACATATACAGGTGAGAGTCTCTCTCTCTCTCTCTCTCTCTCTCTCTCTCTCTCTCTCTCTCTCTCTCGTCAGACTTTTTCTATCACTCGTGAGACTCCTCGTCTCTCGTTAGTCTCTCTCCATCTCTTCAAAGAGATTCCCTAGCACTCTCGTATCACTGTATTGCAATCATATTGCAATATATGGCCATTTCCTATGTTTTTTGTTCCTTAGCAATGGCTTCTCATATCCATCAATCTTATATGTCTCTCTCCATCACTCATAATTCTCTCTCTCTCTCTCTCCCCCTAACTCATAAATCTCTCTCCATCAATTATAAGTCTGTCTCCCCTACTTTTAAGCCCTTTCTCGTCACTTTTAAGTCTCTCTCTATCAGTTATAAGTCTCTCTCCCTCCCTTACTCATAAATCTCTCTTCATCAATTGTAAGCATCCTCCTCACTTCTAAGTACTTCCTCGTCACTTGTAAGTTCTCCCTATCAATTATAAGTCTGTCTCCAATACTCGTAAATATCTCTTCATCACTAGTCTCTCCTCTCACTCGTTAATCACTCTCCATCAATTGTAAGTCCGTCTCCATCACTTGTAAGTCCTTCCCCATCACTCTTAGGTCTCTCACCATCACTTGACTCTCCCCCTCACTCATTAATCTCTCTCCATCAATTGTAAGTGTCTCCATCACTTGCAAGTCTCTAAATCATAAATCCCACTGCGTCACTCTGGAATCTCTCCCCATCACTTGGAACTCTCTATCCAAATCACTCCTGTGAATTTCTCTCAATATCCCTCGGAAGTCTCTCCTCAACATTCATTACTCTTGGGAGTCTCTATCAATTGCTTGAGATCCTTCTAATTCATTCTTGCAAGTCTGTCCTAACCTCATGCGTCTTTTCATTAATATACTAATAGCTTCATGACTTGTTTCTCTACCACTTTTAGGAATCTCTCTTAATTTAGTCTTGTAGATTTGCATCATCTTAAAGGTAAGGAATTCTGTACTTTGTTGTCATTGCAATAAATTATGAACGATTATAATGCCATGGTTCTTTAAATTAGATATAGTAAAATATAAATTAGATTTGAGGTGGTTATAAATGATTTGTTTACATTGTCGTACTTTTAATTTTTCCAGGCGATTTATGATTCTCATATGGAAGGTTTCTTTAAAAGTATTTTATAACGAGTGCATTGGATAGATAAAAGCTTAATTATCTTCGTCTTTTTACAACACCAGGTGCTTCTTCCTTACACAAATTCTTGCGTATATCATCCATAGAATTAAATTAATCAGTCGTTGTTTCATTGTTAGTTTGTATTGCCCAACGCTAAGCGCATGCAAATTATAGGGCAGGGCATAGCATTAGAGATTTTACAGACGCAAGGCTGACATATGGAAATTATAACTAGATGGGCGTACATGTATATATATATATATATATATATATATATGTATATATATACATATATATATATATATATATATATAAAGTCTTCTTCTTTGTCTGCATCTTTTCCCATTTTTATGTGGGGTCGATGTTTCTGGTCAGCGTTCTCCATCTACCTCTGTCCCACATTTCATCACCGGTTAATCCCTTTGATCGAAGGTCATCCTTGATAGAGTCCATCCACCTTCGATATATATATATATATATATATAATGTGTTAGTGATAAATGGGATAAATTCATGTAAGTTTCAGGTGATAGCCATAGTTAAGTGAGTTACATGTATGTACCGTCAGTTCAGGTTCGAATCATGCCTGGGAAGATGCAATTATCATGAATTGACATTGCCGGTGGGGGGGGTGGGGGCGCTTTATTCCCGTGGCAGAGCGAAATAGATATTAAAAACTGTTTGGGTGTGTCCATGCTTAAAACTCATTTGGAATGCTCGATGTTTAGATACAATGAATTAGGAAAAAATTGAATAACGTATAAATGCAGAGATGTTTCTATAATATTTATATACTGTGTGTGTGTATATATCTATATATATATATATATATATATATATATTATATAATATATATACAATATATATGCGTTTATCTATACTGTATATCTATATATATATATATATATATATATATATATTATACTTTTTTGCCTTAGATATGATTTTTCATCAGTGTTAATCCTCTGTTTTTTAAATAGAGCGGGAGAATTGAAACCCTTTAGAAGCCAGCCGCTGGTGTAGGACACATGCTTTTGGTATTACGAAACTCATTTTAGTAATATAAAGTCACTTAATTGTATTCCAGAAAATCCTTTTTTTTTTATTCCATAATCTTTTGATTCTATATTAGAACTGTTCTAATTTATATTTTGTCAGGTTCCCTTCTCCAGACGGTCTGCCATTAAGCATTCATTGGGTAGCTTAGTGTACGTTTCATTTGATATATTCCTTGCACGTTATACTCTCTCCCATACACACATACGCACACACATGCCATATTTGGAAGTTAGCAAGAGTTCATGGACCCCACGTGAGAGAGAGAGAGAGAGAGAGAGAGAGAGAGAGAGAGAGAGAGATACAAGGATTTTGGATGTCTCAAAGACTTTTTGTCCATCCGCGGAGACTCCATTTACTCTTTGGTAGAGCGATTTAGTTTAAGCATTTAAAAAGTTCTTATGATCTTGTCATAACTTATTTTTGAACTCGTTTACCGTGTTACTGTTTATTACATCCGCTGGAAGTCTATTCAGAGAGAGAGAGAGAGAGAGAGAGAGAGAGAGAGAGAGAGAGAGATCCATCTATAAGTATTACAAGATTTAGTTATTTAACCCTCATTACTTCTTTATCTGCCGAATAAAGAAGAAAAGTATTATATTCGCTTGAAGAAACATAAAGAAAACTTGGAAGCTAAGTTTAGATGTTAGCATCTGCTTCAGTAATTACTAATCTGTGCAGAGATTAAAGTATTATACGTCGGTTTAAGAACAATTAAAATATTGATATGAGAGAAAAAGATATTTTCCACGGTGTAGTAGCATGTTGTTAGGATTGCGGTTTATAGTGATGGTGGAACGTAGTCTGAAGTGGTATCGTCCCCAACCGGTCTCTTTGGGTTAATTGTGAACTCTCGTCCCCAGCTCTTCTCTCGCTCTCTGTTTCACTTCCTCCCCCCCTCTCTCTGGGTCCCGTCTCTTCCCCCGCCCCCCGTGGTTCTCCATCCTATCTATACCCCCACCCCCACTATGTACGGTCCTCCTCCCCTCCTTGTCCCTCCGGTCCGTAGGGGAAAGAATTTCATCTTGGAAGGGCAATGCTTTGCTAAAGGAATTTAGAAGCCTAGGGATGGTTGCGCATTCTAAAAGGAGGCTATGTGTGCTCCTACAGGATAGCAGATGAAGTCGCCCCGCCAGTTATTGAGTTGTGTTTCAATATTTCTCTTTTAAAGTAAAACTAAACAATATTTTGTTAACTAGAGATATACTCTTGAACACATTGCACGGCCCTAACGCTGTATTAATTTGCGTATAGTGCGCTGGCGAAGAGGTTATTGGATCTTACGCTATGAGAGAGAGAGAGAGAGAGAGAGAGAGAGAGAGAGAGAGAGAGGAGCGTTGATCTTCTAAACTACTGTTGTTAGGGCGGGCCTAGATTTTTTTTTCTCTCTTAACGTATGTATGAGCCGATGCTCTTCCAGTGTCTGCGGTTTACAGCAGACCTTAAATAGCCTTTTTCCTGGTTCATTTCATGTCTCGTTTTACCCCGTGAGTGCTGTCGTAATTGCTGATTGGTTACGGAAAATGGACCACTAAAAGTGCGACTGGCAAGTTTAATCGGGCGGGAATTTCTGAGAATTCACCGGATGGCGGAGTTTTACTCTCCTCGAACATTGATTCTTTTTTCGTCTTTAGTTCAAAGAAATGTCGGTAGTTCTCAGGTTAATAACAATTGAGTGATACTTTTTATTGATTATCTCATTGTGATTAGAAACCGAATCAGGCCTGTGGTTTACTTGTTGCTGTGATTCAGTGGATTGGAAATGAGAGATAGATTACATGCTGGTCCCCATATTTGGGCAGGGTAAATGCTACCTGTAGGATTGTGAAGAGTAGATTTTATGATTATAATTGTATTTTGTTTCAAAGTGGAACATTTCTGTATATATATATATATATATATATATATATACGTACATATATATTGACGATGACGAATTAATCAAACGTTATTAATAGGTGTTGCCGAAGTCGCCTTTCTTAATATATGTCGATTTGATAAGAATTAACGGCTATCTTTCCTCATTCTTTAGATATTTATTACCTTCAATCACAATGCAGTGGATGCTAAATATATTAAACCGTATATCTAACATAGTATCGCTCGATTACATGACTTCTTGAACTTAAGATAAGCCGGGATTCGAACCTTCGTCTTTTTTTTAAATACAGTGGTGACAGTGACCTGTCCATTCCCGTATCAAACCTGTATTAAACCCAAAAGATATCACAACTGTATCAAGTGTAAGTTATAGATTATTCCCAATGTTAAAATAAATTGATTTTAACCGGTATTTGTGGCTTACTGTAAATCATGCGTTTTTATGATTAATGAAATACTTAAGTTAATCGGTATACTTTACTTTAAAGACTGCTCTCTACAGGACCTTTCTCAATTAATTTTGTCTTACACATTCTAAGGCATTAGGCATTTCTTACACAGCACATTGCTCGCTTATTGCCAAATCCACATTATCGAAGCACTTAGAGAACAAGAAAGTCTTCAGTTTCCTCTTCAAAGTCCTAATATCTTCAGTCTTTCAGAAATAGCAGATATAGCTGTTGGTTTCCTTATGTATTCGTCCCCTTGTCGGAATGTGAATGGTGTGGAGATTGTTTTACCTTTGCAAGAGAGAGAAAGAGAGATTCACCTGTATTACCTAAAGGGTACGAAGTTAATGGGAGTGAGTCCGTGTACTCCCCGTACCATGTGTCTTCAAGGGAACACTTTTACACTTAACACGGTCAGTGAGATCATGATAACATACATTTTTTCATGACAAATTTGAACCTCGCTCATAGGGTGAAAAGTTCATCTCTTTGTATTGCGTATGGAATGTAAATCAGTCGCTTGGATCGTAATTTGACTCGGGGAATGAAGATTGAAATAACCACTAATAGGTAAAAATGTGCTTTTGATATCTTGGCTCTATTTGTTTCGTGATTTTTATATTGTAGATTAGACGCCGGAAATGTATTTTTTCTATAATTTCTGCCTGTAAATCTTGAAAAGGGAATGTACCCTACTGCAGTTAGTTTTCATTTACTGTTTAGTATTTGAACGTAAACAAGTTAATTTTATTAATTGAAAAAAAAAAACTGCAAAACTTTCGTCTTCATTTTACAAAAGACAAAGTTAGCATATTATTCCCAATATGCCAATAAATAATTTCGTACTTGAATTTTAATATTAAATTAACAAAATAAAACCTTTAAACGTAAATAGCTTAGAATTTTATTCCTCTCAATTAATAAATTACGTCTTAAATTAACCCGCACTTTTATCAAATCTGGGTTATCAAATCAGGTTTTTTTTTTTTTTTATCAAATCTAGTTTCTTATTTTTTTTATGATTAATGAAATACCTGAAAGTTTGGAACCTTTTTGAAAACGATTTAATGAACTATATCGCCTTATGTAAACATCTTGCTAAATTTCATCTTCATATATAGTTAATCAAAACAATGTAAAAGCCATGCATGAATATTTCGTACAACCTGAACTTAATATGCAATAGGGTATTATTATTCCTGGCTATCCGCAATTTAAATGAAATTTAGGCTTTGTTGTTAATCATAAGATTTATTGCCAGTTACAAACTGTAGCTTTGGGGTTAGGATAAATCATGGCTGGATTATGAAATAACTTTTTTCTTTTTTCGTCTTTTGCTGGATTCACAGTAGAATCGAGGAGCAAACCGTCGTAGAAAAGTTGCTGCACTCTCATTCTCTCTCTCTCTCTCTCTCTCTCTCTCTCTCTCTCAAGGTGATCACCATCTTCGTAGTAGTGGAGTCATTATACAAGTGATTCTCTCTCTCTCTCTCTCCTCGTAGTGGTGAAACCATTATACAAGTAATATTCTCTCTCTCTTTCTCTCTCTCTCTCTCTCAAGGTGATCATCATCCTCATAGTAGTGGAACCATTATACAAGTAATTCTCTCTCTCTCTCTCTCTCTCTCTCTCTCTCTCTCTCTCAAGGTGATCATCATCCTCGTAGTGGTGGAACCATTATACAAGTAATATCTCTCTCTCTCTCTCTCTCTCTCTCTCTCTCTCTCTCTCTCTTTCAATTAACCCTAATACCATTTTCAAGTTTTGAACCTCTGCATTAGTCATTTTCCGTATAGGTGAACCTGCCGTTGTCTGCACATACCTGTCCCTCCGTTTCGCTTGGCATTCTTTAGAGCCGCCCGCCCCCATACCATTCCGCCCACGTTCTTACCCCCCTACCTTGCCCCCATCCTCCACCCCCTACCCTTACGCCCACCACCTCTACCAATCTCTCCCCCCCCCTCTCTCTCTCTCTCTGGTCCTCCTACCCTCACCCCAATTCCTTCTCTGTCCCAGCATCCATTCCCATAATCATCCCAACCTCATCTCTTGTCTGCTACTCTCTCTCCCCCTCCCGTTCTTCTGCTACAGCAGCCTCATGAAATGGTGGACTCTCTCTCTCCCTCTCTCTCTCTCTCTCTCTCTCTCTCTCTCTCTCTCTCTCTTCATAGTTTTATACGATAAGTTGTTTAATATGGCTAGTGATCTCTCTCTCTCTCTCTCTCTCTCTCTCTCTCTCTCTCTCTTTTCTCTCTCTTCTCTCTCTCTCTCTCTCTCTCTCTCTCTCTCTCTCTCTCTCATATTTTTATTCATATTATGATAAGTTGTATGTTTTTGATATGACTACCAAAAACAAGATTAAATCAGCAGTGTTGATGTTTGTTACTTGTTTCGCCTAAGTTTTAAAATAATAAAAGTACAAAAGTCTTGAATATCAATATAACATATAATTTAAGATAGACTTCTGGATTTGAACACCCTTGAATATTTGAAAATGAAAAAGTAGAATGCATAAAATTCCACGCAGAAATGTCTGTTTATTGGGTGAATATCTTTTAATCAATTTTTCATCTTTTATATCTTTTTATTTATAGCGCTAACTGACGTTTATATCCCGTAGATTTCAAACAGTCATCAATTATTTGTCGATTTTTGTCGGCATATCTAAATATTTTTCGTATTGTCTATTAGATTTAATATATTTTCCATCTAGTATTTTTATTTGTTTTATTATATTTTTATCGTTAGATTATTTTGCCTATTCGGCCTTTTATTTGCTTTTTTTATTATTTGACTGTTTTTATCATGTGTATAATTCACTAAGAGACGAGAACGTAGCCTGAAATGATATCAGCTTGAATGTAACAACAGCAATTGAGTGATAATGGCCCAGAGCATATATTTCTTCATTCAGTTATTTATCGCTTTGCGTGTTATTCTTTATTTTCTTTCCGTTTTATTCCAATTTACATTATATTCATTCTCTCCAGGCGACATGTGAAATACCTTGTTCCGGTGAAATACAATTGATTTATTAGACAAATATGTTCTTAATCCTTTCCACCTGACAGCCAGTATCGGCAGCTGTGCAATATTGTGTTAACGTGTCATTTGTCGTGATGATTTGACGCATGATTTGGTGCTTTCGACGCTCGAAATAGAATTATTTTAGGGTCGTACTTTTTAGGGGGGAGAAAATCTGCGGGAAATTAACAGACGGTTTCATCGCAGATATATGTTTATTTGAATGTGTTTATGCAACGATAGTACTTGTTTCATGTAACTTGACGTTCATGTCGGTATTTATGTATATTGTATACGTTTGTGTGCACTTCAGCCTCTTGTGTTTGAAAGTAATTTAAATATACTCTTGCTTTTAGTATGCATTGTAACGAAATATTCGTCTGGTGAAGTGGTATTTGAAACTAAAGTTCATACTTGCTGCAAACGCTATTTTGCTGAGCAGTTTAAAATAAGTATAGTTTTATAGTTTATCCGTTGTTCTGATTCAATTTTGTTATTTATCTTGATATGTTTTTTGTTTGTTATTTCTCTTATGGTTTAATCCTTACTTTTTTCGTCCGTGTTTGTTTCCTCTTTTGGAGTTTTTGGGCTTGTAGCACCATAATCCAGCAACTAATTTTTCAGCTTGGATTCTAACAATAATATAAAAGTAATGATAGTAATAGTTAATCTCTATCTTGTAGTAACCACTCATCGGATTCTGGTGTATATCTGACGAATAAGTAACCAATACCTATATAATGGATTATCTCTCTCTCTCTCTCTCTGATGTGTATATGTTCGGAATTGTCCAAAATCCTAATATTGTGTCCGTGAAATCATTTCTGGCAGGACACTACATAAGAAAAAAAAAACATTCCGTAAGCTATACCACAAATGTTGCACATACTGTACCATTAATTTTACCCTTTACATTCATCTTTCCTTTTATCCCATACTTTCATTTTACCTTTACATTTATATTATCCTTTACTTTCATCTTTCCTTTTATCCTATACTTTCATTTTCCTTTTACTTTTATCTTATCCTTTACTTTCATCTTACCTTTCATCCTATGCTTTTATTTTCCCTTTACTTTTATCTTATCCTTTACCTTTATCCTACCTTTTACCCTGTACTTTCATTTTACCTTATACTTTTTTTTCTGCATTTTTCCCATTTACTTCAATTCATGGTTGCTACATTTAAAGTTAGTGTCCCTTTCGAGAGTCATGGGACTTGTGAGAGAGAGAGAGAGAGAGAGAGAGAGAGAGAGAGAGAGAGATTTCATGCCGTCCTCTATCCTTCCCGTAACCCATTTTTTTTTTTACCTTTTCTTTTTCATTAATGTAGACGAAATCCTCTCAGGGCTCTCCTATTATAATACCGTATCCATTCTTCTTGTGGTTCCAGTGTTTGCTGGGTGTTCCATTGTTGTGTTCCAACAGGCTGAATTAACCAGGTGCCTCTTATACGTTCGTTCTGGCGTGTGTGGCCGTGTCTGCATTTCATTGGACAAGTGTAATGCTCTGCGAATATAAAGACTTGTTCGGGCTTTTTATGGGAATTGATTCACATCGTATACTCATGCGCAAGTCAGACACATAATATTATTCGTAATTTAACATTTGGATCGTATTCGTGTCCGATATGCATTCGTTATATGTATGCTTTTCAGCTTTTTTGTTTGTTATTTTTAATTATTTCGTATTGCTAATTTAAGTGCTTTCTTGATTTTTATTTATAAGTCTTTCTTATTTGTTATTTTCAATGCTTTCTTATTTGCTATTTTTAAAGCTTTATTTGTTATTTTAATGTTTTTTTATTATTTTCTTATTTTTCCTATTTGCTATTTATAATGATTTATAGTTTTTTATTTTTAATGCTTTCTTAAAAGTTATTTTTAATGCTTTCTTAAATGTTATTTTAATGCCTTCTTATTTGTTATTATTAATGCGTATTTATTATTAATGTAGTCTAATCCATTTACTTTTATGTATAATTGAATGTTGACTACCTATATTTAGAAATGAGGAAGCGATTTTAATAGCACTCGGGTACATTTTTGTGATTAGCTCTCTCCTCTCTCTCTCTCTCTCTCTCTCTCTCTCTCTCTCTCTCTTTAAATATGGTTTTAAGAAACTCGCAACTTCTCCTTCATGCGACATAGCAGTGAGATTCCGAGTAAGTCTGTTGAACCCAAAGCGTTACCTACGACCTTGGCAGGTGATTTGTACTGGCATGAATGATGGCACTATCGAGGCTTCTTGTACTTAAAGCAGCACTGCTTTGCCCCGGCAGTTCTCCTTAAGATGGAGAGGAACCTTTGGTACAAATGGGTTGGGTTTCTCACTGGATATAGATAGTTTTGGATTTATAAATTTTGATAATATATAGTTTTGGATTTATAGATTTTGGTAATAGATAGTTTTGGATTTATAAATTTTTGGTAATAGATAGTTTTGGATTTATAGATTTTGGTAATAGATAGTTTTGGATTTATAAATTTTTGGTAATAGATAGTTTTGGATTTATAGATTTTGGTAATAGATAGTTTTGGATTTATAAATTTTGGTAATAGATAGATTTGGATTTATAGATTTTGGTAATAGATAGTTTTGGATTGATAAATTTTGGTTTGTGTCTTTTTTTTTTTTTTTTAGAGATGTAGGGATATATATATATATATATATATATATATATGGTTGTGTTTAGGTTTAAAGGCCATCATGAATGGCAGAGGCAAGGGACAGTGACATTTCCCTATCGAGCAGGACAATGCCCCAGAGTCTGTCCATATATGCTCGTATGATCAGCGCCCAAGTCAACTCTCCACCCAAGCTAGGACCAAGAAGGGCCAGGCAATGGCTGCTGATGACTCAGCAGTTAGACCTATAGGCTCCCCATCCTTAGCTCACAAGGATGGTGAAGCTGCAGTTACCAAAGAAACTAATGAGTTTGAGCAGGACTCGAACCCCAGTATGGTGTTCACCAGTCAGGGACGTTACCACATCGGCCACCACAGCAGTTTATTAATCTTGCAGGTGTCGTTGAACGACAGATGACTGCGTACTTTAACTATTTTCACTTTGGTCCTTTCCAGTTTCCTGTAAGGTACTCTTGAATTCTGGGCTCGAAGTTCTTAAGATAATAAGAGATAGCCATTGTGAAATTATTCCTCTTATTGTTCTATCCATTACAGCGAGCTTTCGAACTGTGCTCCGTCCATGATCATGCTAAACTAAAACCTAAATATGTCACGCACGCACAGGGGAAGAGGGAGTAGTCATACACCTTTACATTTCTGAAACCACACGCTCCCACAAATTGCCACACCAGCGGGTTGTAGTTAGAAAAGGGTTGAAATAGTGTGTGCATATCTAAATATGAAATTTTTGACAGATTAGGTACACTAGATATTAACTAGTGTGTGAGTGTTATACAAAAAGCCAATTTGTATAATCAAACGAGCGATTCATGATATAAGAAAATTGTTCTTAAGCGTTTTCTTTCTCCCCCGTTCCCTCTTAAAGTCTTGCGTAAAAACAAAGTGGTTTTTAGCACAGAGAGAATTTATGAGTAATGCCGGCGCTATTAAGTGTATGGGTATAGCTTCAAGCCCTTCTAAGGGAGGTTGGTTTGTCACGCCCTATGGTGACGTTTATATGGGCATCGTAACAGAATTATGGTGTCATGGGTAAACCACCCGTGAACTTCTAAATAAGGATTTTTTTCAGTATGGTTTAATTTTGATAGAACGCAACAGAATGTTTTTCTTCTCGTACTAATTTATTTTAGTGCTACATTTTAAGCGAAACCATAATTCGGTTAAACCAAGTGAAACATTTTTTAAAAATACCTTATGTAAAAGATGGGTCGTGCAAGTCTCTCTCTCTCTCTCTCTCTCTCTCTCTCTCTCTCTCTCGGTGCTAGCTTATAAGGAAAACTTACATGCCCTTTTGTGTTCTGATATTTACATTTACCTTGAAAGTTATATACATTCCAGATTTAATTAAGAATTTGTTCAGTATCTATTTGATCTATGCATTTTTTCGATGTTCCAGGGAGATCATTTATCAAGGCAAGCTGCTAGGTCCTTAGTTATATAATACCGGATAATTAAAATAAATGATAGCGACTCTTATTATTTCTCATGCGCTCCTGGACAGCAAGAGATCTTAGTAATAAAATTATTCATTAATTATTTTTCTTAATAAATTTAACTTTCTGTAATTTTATGTAATGAGCCGAGGAGAGCATCGTAATATTACCAAAATAATTCAAAGTAAAATATCTCAGAATAATTTTTTTTTTTTTTTTTTTGTACCTTGAAAACCAGTGGGCCTTCTTAACAAAGCAGAGCTCTATTTTAATGTAGAATTTTTTTTTCCTCCTCTTCCGTCTTGACGGGGTCCTTTGTTGAGACTAGAAATTGGCTTCATTTTCGGCAAATCTTTTGTGTAACATCGGCCCGACGGAGTCTAAACACAATTTTCGTAGACAAATTGAATTTTGTCTCGTTTAACTCCCCCACCCTTTGATATGCCACAAGGAAAATTTTTACTGTATTTTTGCACACACACACACACACACACACACATATATATATATATATATATATATACCTACTTTTTTTAAAGTAGAAGACTTTTTGTATGCCAAGTCTGGTTTTGATTTTATAAGACTTAAGACGAGTACGTACTTTTTGGCCGTAAAACCCAGCGGGCCAAGGTGTAACAGGGGGAAAAAACGGCAGTTACACCACGAACTTGAAATAAATAAATAAAAAAAAAAACTGAATATGGAAAAGAAAACGATGAAAGGTTGAAATGCGCATTTTCATTGACTTCTGTCTTTCATGTGCTGTAGAATAAGTTTGTGGCTTTATTAATATTGAATGAAGCCTTCGTAATTTTCTTTCACCAATGAGCCAATTTCCCAAACTTGTAGAGATGGCTCATTAGAAAAGCAAGTTACTATAGCGTTCATCCCATAACTGATGTATTACTCAGAAAATTTTATTAAAAGGTTATACAGCAGGTGGACCATATATATATATATATATATATATATATATAAATAAAAGTTACTTTACTTTCAGGGCTGCTTTTCTGGTTTTATACTGCAGGAGAACCCTTCTCTCTACAGGACCTTTCGTAATTAATTTTATCGTATATATTCCAAGGCATTCAGCATATGTTGCTCGTTTATTGTTAAATCCACACTAGCGAAACACTTATACAGAAAAAGAAAACCTTCAGTTTCCTCTTGAAAGTCTTAATATCTTTAGTCTTTCGAATGCTAGTGGGAGCTTACATGTATAGTCTTGGGGCCGCATATTGAAAGCTCTGGAACCTACAATAGACATATATCTTGGCTCCAATAATTTAAAACCATCTGTAACTATTCTCGTGTCAACACGATTTGTTGGCTGCACAATATGTAGCAATTCTCTTAGATATTTTGGACTTACGGTTCTGATAATTTACTGGGTTATTGGTACATATTCTAAAATCAATTTTTGCTTTAATATGCATTCAGTGTAAATCAATTAGTCCGACCGGTCCTTTCTCTGGGTGGGACACCTTTTATCAGAACCAGATAAATTGGTTAAAATGTTATACAGTAGATGACCAGGAAAACTACGAACATTCATTAAATTGTTCATTTCGTAGGTACACATTAGTTAATGTATTAGTTTCTCTCAATATCACGCCCATGTTATGTAATGAAGTGGATGAAATTTGCGTGCCGGCTGCATTTTGCGTGTCGTCAGTAGGGTTCGTGCGTTGCAGTACCAATAACCATCACAAGGGGGTAGTGACCGAGCCACCGAGGTCGCCCTGGGCCCTGCTCTCACTCTCTTTAGTCCCGCTGCTCACTTTTTGCACGTAACCAAACGCCCTCCTCTCCGTAATGGCGCTGAGTCGGTACTTTAATTTCATTCGAAATCCTTTGTTTATTCATATGAAGGACTTTGATACGTGTTAGGAAAAGGAGTCACACACATACACAGCGTCACATAATTTCTTCCACTCTGTATTATGTCTGGTAAGTGTCTGGCGTGGCGCGCGTCCTCAGTCCCGTCAAGGTCACACACACACGATGCGCGGATGACGTCACTTTTTGGCTCTCGGATTCACCCAGTCAACGCACTCGGTCTGTTGGTGGGCGGAGTCCGGTCGACCAATCATCAGCCTTCGTTGCCGTGACGTAACTCTTACACAAGAAGACCCATACCAATACAGTGGTTTAAAGCGATGCATATGTCTTGGTGAAAACGATTTCGTAATATTTATGAAAGACTTGATGTTGCCAGAGATGCATTAGGGCCGAGTATTGTAACACTTGTTTGTGAAGTACCGAGACGCGTACCTGCCAGAGGTGGAATCTTTCCCGTTAACTGAGGTTATATTTGTTGCTTATCTGGATGACCATTGATCTTTGGTACTTACGTGGCAACAATGTTTACGGTAGTGTGAACTTGAACTAAACTCTCTCTCTCTCTCTCTCTCTCTCTCCTCTCTCTCTCTCTCTCTCTCTCTCTCTCTCTCTCTCTCTCTCTCTCTCGCCTAGGCTTGTTTCCAACTTTAATTGGGTATTTGAAAAGGAATATGGTTTTATAACCATAAACATGATAAAGTTATTCAACGTCGTGGCCTAAAAGAATAAATGCCATTTTAAATTGTAGACTTTTGAAATGTCTGTTGACACTATGTAGGTGAAGTATTTTAAGAGGGAGATGAAGTAAACATTTCACATGCAGAGTATATTCTGTATACACACAGACACACACTATATCTATATATATATATATATATATATATATATATATATATATATATATATATATATATATATATATATATATATATGGGAAAGATTAAAATTTTACTGGGTCACTGATTGAAGATATTGTAGACTTGAAATGTCTGTTGACACTATGT
Organism: Palaemon carinicauda; assembly: GCF_036898095.1. Taxonomy (NCBI): domain Eukaryota; kingdom Metazoa; phylum Arthropoda; class Malacostraca; order Decapoda; family Palaemonidae; genus Palaemon; species Palaemon carinicauda. The sequence continues at coordinate 169,612,080 of NC_090730.1, forward strand.
AGGTGAAGTATTTTAAGAGGGAGATGAAGTAAACATTTTACATGCAGAGTATATTCTGTATACACAGACACATACACACACACACTATATATATATATATATATATATATATTATATATATATATATATATATATATATATATGGGAAAGATTAAAATTTTACTGGGGCACTGATTGAAGTTATTGTTCAGCAACCAAGTTAACGGTGGTCTCACTGTATAGCATAATATTTAAGGTAGCTGTGCAGCAGTAATTTAATTTTTCAATTCTTTTTATTAAGTAAAACACTGACGCAGATGAAACATGATTGAAGTAAGCCATTGTATGAGAATTTCTTTAAGAAACTTTAATTATATAATTATCTATCATTCTGGTGTGTCATGAGAGAATGGTTAGAACTTATGAATGTGAAGATGTTCTACATTTAGCATTCTTTGGAATAGTACGTATGCAAATCATCTAATTGGTCTAATATCTCTTTTTTTTTTTTTTTTTTTTTTTGGTAAAGTATAACTCTTGACTATGATCTGGTTTATAAAAATTTCTATATGATTGATATCTGCTTAATTCTTTTTTTAATTATTCAAACTTAGAAGTAAAAAATGCCGTCTTCAAATTAATTTATGGATCTTCCCTGTATGAAAATTACTTTCCTGACATATGAAAATAAGTAGTTTCTATTACTAATAAAAAAATCAAATCATCCATTATTGTGTTCACTAAATGTAGTGTTTCAGCATTTCTTGCTTCGAAAAATAAAAATATCTATTATTGTTTACTATATATATTGCCTCAGGTTTACTTGCTTCTAAAAATGTAAATATCCATTATATATATATTGCCTCAGTTTTTCTTGCTTCTAGAAATCAAAAGATTATCCATTATTGTTTTCACTAAATATACCGTAGTATATTGCTTTAGCTTTTCTGGCTCTTGAAAACCAAAATTTTATCTATTATTGTATTCACTAAATAAATTGTCCCAACTCCCATCATTCAACTCATTGGAACCTTTTCCCCTTGAAATTCTAATGACTTTTTATCCTTCCAGGCTGTGCACGTGGAGGGTCAGCTGGAAGCCGAGAGCTTCCGGTGCTTGTGGGTGGGATGCAAAGTGTACGACAAGGCTTCCTGCTCGGTGTCCTGGTTGGAAAGACACGTCCTCACACATGGAGGACACAAACCTTTTAAATGCATCGTTGACGGCTGTGGTCAAAGATTTTCGTCACAGGTTAGTCTCCTTTTTTCATGCAAGAAAATGGCATTTCTCTCAATAATCTTCCCAATGTAATAAAGAGCAAGTTTAAAGGTCTAAAGGCTGCTCGTGAATGGCAAAGCGAGGGACAGTGACATTGCCTTATCAAGCAGGACAATGCCCTAGAGACTGACCATATGATCAATGTCCAAGCCCCCCTCTCCACCAAAGCTAGGACCAAGGAGGGCCAGGCAATGGCTGCTGAAAACTCAGCAGATAGACCGATAGGCTCCCCTAAACCCCCCATCCTTAGCTCACAAGGATGGTGAGGTTGCAGCTACCAAAGAAACTAACAAGTTTGAGCAGGACTTGAACCCCAGTCTGGCGATCACGTAGTCAGGGCCGTTTTATATATATATATATATATATATATATATATATATATATATATATATATATATATATATATATATATATAAAAACAAACAGTATTCGGTCATGGTCAGACATATAACTACTGTTTCTCCCTCACCCTCCGGTGGGGATATGAGTAGTCATACCCTGGCGACAAAGGTCTATGTGCATATTCATCTAAATATTTAGCCACCATTTTTGACGGGTCGCGTACACTAGTAAAGATTATTAGTTTACTGAAACAGGATTCTCCATAAAGGAGTACATGTTCACAAATATTCATCTAGCTAAAGGGCGACCTGCAGGATCTGCCACAAAGTAGACGAGCTAAGTAAGGGTCACGTTGAATTGTGCAATAGTTTTCCTCTAGAATTTTCAAACATTCCTCATTGCAATTTCAGAAAACTAGTGAGTTTCAAAATAAGGCAAGAGATCATTCTTACAATAGAATGTTGCCAAGTAGTCTTAATCTCACAGTTTGCACCCTCCAAAATTTTAGATAATCCAGTTTTGTCACTACCAATAAACTTAATCTAAAACTAATTGTGTTCCACCCATTTGGTTTTACTGATAATTATTAGAAAGGAAAGGTTGCAGAATAGGTATAAAAGTTGTCGACAGATGGTTGCAGAGTCATCAGCAGCCATTATCCAAAACTCCCTTGTCCTAGCTTAAGTAGACAAGGACGTGAACCCTTACATTTGTATAAATTCAATTAGAGGAAATATTGCAATAGCACAAAGACTTGTCCCTTGCTTCAACCAGTCATCTTTAAACCTTTAAGCTATGAAATTATATATATATATATATATATATATATATAGATAGATAGATAGATAATAGATAGATTATATTATATATATAATATATATTATACAGTATACATATATATATATATATCTATATATATATATATATATATATATATATATGTATATAATTAGGGTTCATTTCTTTGTCTGGCAACAATAACCTCCTTGGTGAAATTATTTTATTGATTTGGTCTTTAATTAATGTTTGCAAAACATGTAAAATCTATACGTTACTTCTGTTCCTGATTTATTCCTTCCATCTTGTTGTCCAGCTTCTTAATTTTCACTACATACCAATAACGGCAGGGTTTTACCCCCCTTACACATGGACACTGAATGGCCTTCCAGGCATGTTCTACGGACCAAATTCACAATTCTATTCCCTTCACATTTTAGTGATGAGATTATTTCATGTATTATTCCTTTATTGTTATATGTTATTACAGCACATTAACGAATTGTTATAAACAGTATGAAGTTTTGCCTTTAAATGAAATGGCAAAATCAAGGAAATACTAATTCTTACATTTTATTTTCAGACTGCTTTAGGGAGACATGTGAATCATCATTTTAATTCTACGGCAACAACCCCTTCTCCAAGGCCGCCTTCACAACCATCCCCCTCAAAACTTATACGAAAAAATGGACGGAAATGTCGATATAGAAAAAAGCCTTGGTCAGGTATGTTGAACGAAGCCCTGATAATTTTTATTCCTTATATTTTGTAAGAAGTAGAATAGTTCAAAATTTTTAGTTCATAAGTTTTTGAGAATCTTGACTAAAAAATATGTCCAGTATTCCAAAATTAGAGAAACAATATTCTAAATTTCAAAGCCCTCGTCCTAATGGGTATTGGGTTTTCATCACAGGAATTGTATACTGTACAGGGCCAGGTTCCTATTAGTATGATAGTAATGTACAGGAATTGTCTACTGTACGGGGCCAGGTTCTTATTAGTACAATAGCATTGTACAAGAATTGTATACTATACAGGATCAGGTTCTTATTAGTACTATAGCATTGTACAAGAATTGTATACCGTAAAGGGCAAGGTTCTTATTCAATAGTACTGTATTGTTCAATAATTGGGTACTTTACAGGGCCAGATTCTTTTTAGTACAATAGTAAAGTATAGGAATTGTATACTGTATGGGGCCAGGTTCTTATAATAGTACAGTAATTTACTTTGAGGTTAAGGTAAATGTAATTTTGGTCTGTATTTCCTGAAACTAGCAGTTCTCGTGCCATAATGTATAAAGTCAAGAGTCATGTCTTGATCTCAAGGTAACATTTTGTTCATGCAATACATTATATTTAAATTAAATTAGGATTTGACTTAAAAGATTTCTTGCCTTTTGAACAATAGGATTGTTTATAAGATATGTAGTCAGTATCTGATATATTACTTCTTCTTCTGTCAATGCCAGACTCAAGGGCTAAAGTTCCAGTCCGTAAGTAGATCTTTGCTTAAAAAAAATTGATTGATCACGCTTTATGTCCAAATTTTTTTAATGATGGTAGTCCAATACCTGGATTTTTTTGTTGATTTTAGCAGTTTTTAGGTTTCCTTCCTGCACCTTTTATTCGTATTTACTATCACGTGTTCCTTTACTCAGGTTTTATTTTGCGTGTGAAATATTTGTTATTTTTGTGGCAATTTTTGTTGTAAATAAGCTTTTATGAATAATAGCTAATGTGATCTGTACTGTATATAGCACACATCGAATACTTCATTGTCTATAAAACGTTTATTTTGAATATGGTCATGCGCACAATTTCAAAATGCCAATAAATTTATCATTACTACAGCATGTAATAAGTGTACAAGTAACTGTCATTATAAAAGTCAGTTTTGTAACCTAACCTTTTTGTTTTGTATGTTTGTTACAATGTCACACATATCAGTAATGATATTCTCCAGTGAAGTAATCAGTAGGAAATACAGAAAGTTATGATACAGTTTCCGACATGTTGACTTATTAAACACATGTCAGCATTGAAATTGAGCTAAGTAAAAGTATAGGATAAATTACAAAAAAACTCCAAAAGTAGTTTTCCTAAAAAATGCTTTTAATATCTTAGGAAAGAACAATAGATTGATTTAATAGAACCACAATTGTTTGCAGTAGCCATTTGATATACTAGTTGTGTTGTCATGTTTTATATAATTAATTAATTTAATACACTTAGTTTTTTTTTAAACGTTTCTGAATAATTAGTGCTAGATCAAGTTCTTTACTTTATAAAGTATATTATTATTATTATTATTATTATTATTAATGGAAACACTATAGTACACATTAATACATATGGTGTGTAGTGTCTGTGGTTCATTAGGAATTGGGTGCGTTAGCATAGGAAAATTGCCCCTCTGAGTTTTATGTTGGCTATTATACCTCTGCATTTTTTCTTTGATGCTTCTTGGTTTAATGTAGCATGTAGAATTTTTCTAAAATCAGCTACATTTGCTTATTTGTATCTGCACATTCTGACTTGAGCTCCAAATTTCAAATATATTTTTCTGTAAACAAACTTTATAATTACAGTGAAATTTTTCCCATAGCTTTAAAATTAATTATACTTCATTAATGCTAAATTATGATAAGAAAATGTAGGTAGGGTTTCACTTTTTCAATAATTAATTAATGTACAAAATTTTGTCTCAAGCATAAAGCATACAGTTTATTAGATGGAAATTTGTTATATTTACATTTATGAATGAAAGAATCCTCTAGATCCTCTCTGATACATTTTTATTTCAGCAGCTCGCATGTTCGACGTGTTTGATGTGGGCGTCATGGAGCGGGTTCGTTGGAGGCTGATGTGCGTAACTGAAGTGCAGAATGGAGGTATTCCTCAGGCCCCTAATAATGCCTTCACTGTCAGACCTCAGGTATAGTGTTGTTGTTCTTTGGTCTGCTTAGCTTAAATGAAATACTGTAGCAGATCATACATGGTTGCATCCTCAAAGGATGCCAAAAAAAAAAAAACATTCATGGTGACATAAAACTTTAAAGTTGATTGGGAAACATGAATAGAACACTTCTTTCAAGTCACATATTGAAAGTCATGTGTGACATGGCTTCCCTACTGCTTTAACATTTATATACTTGATCATGAGATATGGTAAAAAACTTACATTATATTATATACTTCATAATTATGATGTAATAATAACCAAATAATTTGCGATGTGTATCTTTGTCAAACTAGTTAAGTAATTGGATGGTGTCCTGTGAAAACAGTGCATTATGAAGACGCTGGAGGATACCACAGCATCAAGTAAAACTGCTTGATAGCACGGCATTGGCAAGGGGCTGCTCTACCTAGACTATGCGACATTTTGAAAAATTATTATAATTGCGATTATGCCATATATGTAAATGTTGTTACATTGTTTAACTAATTTTTATCAGGTACCAATTGCATATTTGACAGATGGTGTTGCTTAATCTAAAGTTAGTATTTTATAAGGTTGTTATATGAAAATAAATGCAACCTTTTTTGGGAGGGGCATCCATTTAATTCCTTCTAGAGAAAGCAAAATTTTATTTTCTGCTATTGTCAATGTAACAAGGGCATAAAAGAAAAAGAAAATAAAAAGTGTAGGTAAAAAGTGTGCAATAAATCCCGGAGAAAGTGAGATCTACCAACTCATCTAGCATGTAATATGTATCATCTTCCCAAGGTAAAACCATTTTTTTATGACAAAAAATATTACACAAACCCATTAAACTCCTAAAACTCCATAATTATGTCTCAAATGTTTTTAGTATCGCCAATCCTTTCAATTGGTCGAAGAAGGCAATAGCGTCTACGTGTGGACTTCTGAACCCACAGGCATATATTACCCAGTAACCTCACTGTGTAAATCATGTGCAAGGCAGCAGTATATGAGGGGCTGTGTGTAGAGCTCTCATTACAAGATTAATGAGTTTGTATGAAGAAATTTGTTTTGTGCCAACAGTTTGTTTCACGAAAACCTGATTAATGGGCATGCTGTGTTAAAAAAACTGAAATTTAGTTAGCAATGCTGTAGTCTATTTTAGTGCTTATGTAAATACATCCTCGAACAGTTCTTTTGGATAATAATTAAAGCCAAAGTAAATATACACTCATTTATTGTAGCTCAAAATTTGTAATTGATAATTTTAACAATTATGTGAATATACTTCATGGTCCCCGGGTTGATCTTAGAAAAAAATATGCTTGCTCTTCTTTCTCTGGATGAAGACGGTTTCTCTGAGGTAATGATACAACGATACAGAAATTATAAGTATGCACCTTGAATCATAGGGGCAGTGAATAATTGCAGACAGTAAAATGCATATGATTATAAGACAATATCTGTATATACAGGCCTGTATGACAATTAAATTTACGCATGTATAAAGTATACTGTATTTATACATAATAAATAGCAATTGACACCGCCTTAATAAGAAATGAGGAGATATTGCCAAACTTGTAAATAAAAATGCCACATTTGAAGAGAAGCAAAGGCTTATGGTGGGTATGCAAGACCTGTACATACTATTTTATGTAGCATGGAAAGTGGAGGAACTTTAGATAATGTATGGCCTTGGAATGCCAAGATTCATGGCTGGAATATAGTGGGGAGATCAGAGAATTAGTAGAAGTTTATGTCCAGAAGCTGGAACAAAGGCTATAAACTCAGATTTGGTATGGTTTGGACATAAGATGAGAAGGGAAAAGGAGAAATTGGTAAAAATATATGGAAGTTGCTGAACCAAGACGTCTATGGAATAGCCCAAAAATAGTGAATAAAATGGGCTAAATGAATAATGGTGAGGATTGATATCACTGCTTATTCTGGGAAAAGTTGATGTAAAATTTTCACGATGATTATATCATTATCGTTATCAGTTTTGCAAAACAGTGATAAGCATACTAAATTTATTTGATCATTGCAAATATTTATTGTGGAGCAATATACTTGCAAAAAGAGGAATCCAAGGATGCAACATTGTGCTAAGTTCCACAGGGGTGAGTGAGGCCCGAAAAATTATATTTTAGACTTGTCACAAAACAATCCGCCTTAAATGTGCTCCACCAATTTCAATGAGCCAAATATTCTCTTTGGTAGCTTATGAATGGAGCCTTCCATGTGGTGGAAGTTTTTGGCTTATCTTATAACTCCTGGAAAGTTTCATTTTGTTATGAAGAGGGTCTGCAAATGTCTGCCTATCACCAGTACTAATTGAAGAAGTAGGGAGACAAGGATCAGTTTCCTTTCCTGAAGGTTCAAGATTATCCCAGAAGATGCAACAGTACCTTGCCATTGTCCCACATAATCTCCTGTTTTTCTTAGGTCAGTACTACCCGAGGAAACGAAGAACTGCTTACCTTGATAGGTTCTCAAGGTTAACTGTCACTCTAAGACATGTCCTTGCTGCTGTAATTTTTAACCTTCTCAAAAGATCACACTATAGATTTCTTGGAATGGTGCGAGCCACAATTGAGGAATTCCACAGCAAGGGTGAATTGTCATGGGCAGTATACGTCCTGCAATCATTGACCACATGAACTCTCTCTCTCTTACTGATTTTTGAGACTCCTTTTAGCAGGATTTAATTGCATGGATGTCTGCTGGATCATCATGAAAAATATATTTATTTTATCATATCACGTCACCACTCTCTTGTAATTAGATATCTCTTTTTGAGGGATTTTAGTGTTTCTATTACTGAATGGCAATGATGGGTGGGGGAGTCCCCCCGTAGTCCTCTTTGAATTTTGCCATTTCTTTAAAAGAAGACACATATACAGTATATTTCTAATTTTTGTGTATTTCTATTGTTGTTTTTGGTCATGTTGTGAAGACTGATTATTATACTAGTTAAAACATTTTAATATACTTAGCAAAATTTAGATACATTAGTGTTAGAATTTGGGTAGACTGTATTTATACATGCAGGTAGACTTACGCCGAGATTGTCTCATTACTTGCAGGTCATGACCTAATCCTTTCCTTAAAGGTTTAAAGGCCGCTCATGAATGGCAGAGACAAGGAACTGACATTGCCTTATCGAGCAGGACAATGCCCTAGAGACTGACCATATATACATAGATCAGCACCCAAGCCCCTTCTCCACCCAAGCTAGGACCAAGGAGGGCCAGGCAATGGCTGCTGATGACTCAACAGATAGACCTATAGGCTCCCCCAAAACCCCCCATCCTTAGCTCACAAGGATAGTGAGGTTGCAGCGACCAAAGGACCTAAGGAGTTTGAGCGGAACTCGAACCCCAGTGGGGCGTTCACCAGTCAGGGACATTACCACATCAGCCACCACAACCCTTAGCTGGAAAGGAGTCATAAGCAACACAACTCGATGACTCCCTTCAATAGCATCACTGATGAAAGGAAATCTTTAAAGGACTAAGGAAAAAATAACTAGAGTCTAGTATGACAGTATACAAACAATATCTAGTCAATGCAAAATTCACCCTTTATCTACACTTACTAAAAGCACTTAAGCAAACAAAAAAAAATTGCTTAAGTTAACTTAAATTTTAGTAATAAACACTGGAATAATAATCCTCAAAGTATACATTTATATCATAACACTTCATTGACAACTGTGCAAGACCATTAAAGATAAAGTTATTAGTTAAAAAATACCTGAGGATACAGAAGGTACTTTTTTAGAATGTGAAAGACTAAAGACTGATAATCACTAGAAAGTTTAGAATTAAAAAAAATTATATATGAGTGATCAGACTAATGTCTCCCCCACTAAAACCATGTCTGAGGCCTTTATCATGCAGTGGACTAGAAATAGTTGCAGTTGATATATTATACGTCTTGAGCACATATGACATAACTTGATGACTCCTAAACCAACGTCTTGAGCACATATGACATAACTTGATGACTCCTAATCCAGGTCTTAAAATTTCCAGCTTCATCTTCATACAACCACTCAATACTGTATTTATGAATATATGTACCACCAGTTATCAATCTCTGCAAAATGTTCCAATGTACCAAAGGAGAGAGCATAAGATTGCTAAAAGACCAGGCCTTGCTTCCTTGCCCATTATAAATTTCAACCAATCAATATGCAAATCATTTTGTGTTTTGCCTACTGAGCAAGCTAGTTGATAGACCATCAGCTCTTCAATGATATGTTGAGCACAGTAGACCCAAAGTACTTACTGTAAAAACTTCCTGTAATCCAGAGTTTTACTGACTACTGCCTACTAAGAGGGGTGTCATGAATAGTGTACTTACCCAGAAAGTCTTTTACTGTACTGTATATCAACACGGATAATAACAAGCGGATGAAGCTGGAGATGAGCTTCAACAGGAGGAGGAGGAGGAGGAAATATCAAATACATACACATACATATATACTGTACATGCATATACCAAGGCACTTCCCCCAATTTTGGGGGGTAGCCGACATCAAACAAATGAAACAGAAAAGGAGACCTCTCCTCCGCCAACGTATCCCCACGTGTCGTAAGAGGCGACTAAAAGGGACGGGACGAAGGGGCTGGGAACCCCCTCCCCTGTATTATAATCCTGTGAGACATCAAATACATAAGTTTTTCTAAATGTTCTGTATATATATTGCCTTGAATACCATTTTTGACTACAGTCTTGCGTGTTTTAGCCAAAATTATATTTGTCTATCAGTCCATCCATATAGATGTTGCCTTTTAAGGGTCTGTTTGGTTCGCTGGTGCTGGGTCCTTAGCACTAAATGGTTTGTATCTATCCATCCATTCTAATTTCAATGTCATTGGGTAGAATTGGAAAAACAAAATATTTTCCTTACCTTCGTCTCTTTAATGATGTAGTTAATGCAGATAACACTATTGTTTATTTCAGGTTCTTGCAAGGCGTGCTTCTCCAAAAGGAAGTCCAGAGGTTCTTGTGAAATGGTGTCCTTCAGGGGTGTAAGTGTGCTTTTTCATCTTTGTGTACTCAGCATCTGTTGATAAACAAGAAATTGTTAGGTTTTTGTATTTACTTAACTTACAGAAAAGAATATCATTCATTGAAAAAATTAAATTATGAAAATATAATCTTGGTTTTTATAAAATTATGCCTTTTTAAATTTTGCAATGAATAGCTGTGATTACCATATTTAAGAATGTTACCGATAGTTAATTTTCCCCATTATTCCACAGGTTACCTGATGAGTGGATCCCTTTAGACCAGCTGGAGCCTTCCAGGGTCATTCCACTTGAAAAACTAACTCCTGAAGCTAAACAAACAGTTGCCCAGCTCTGTTATCCAACAAAGTCACCTCCTCAAAAACACAGACGCAAGCGGCCCGCGTGTCCAAAATCTGTCTCTTTATTAGAAGGATCTAAAGAAGTGTAGGGAGAACTTTATATATTTTTCTTTCATTTTTATTAGACAGAAGTTAGGTCTTGATCTCATTCCATTATGGAGTAACACAATAAGTGTGTTTGTGTGTGTGTGTGTGTGTGTGTGGGAGAGGGTATTCCCTCAGGTGTCACATCTGAGGGATGCTGTAGTGCCCACAGTTGGAGCTCAGAATGATGAAACTGGATTTTGGAAAGATCCAAGTGAAATGGACCAAATACTGGACCAAAAATAATTCTGTGCAAATTAGAAAACTTTTCTTTGTGTACAGTTGCCTGTGTATATTTGTATATAGTGTGAGAGTTGAACAACCAGCATAGTTTCCACTGCCAGGAGCTCTTATACTATTACTGTGTCTGTAAGGGTCACGTGACCAGTGTTAGGGTATTATATGTCATCACTGTGAGCCAGCATTACTACATCCACAGGATCTATGGCATCATTACTTTTTTACCTTTTAGATTAATGTTTCTTTTTCACATTTATTTGTTAAGATCATTTTCTTGCAAACTGCCATAGCTCACTAATGTGGAGACGTGGCAATAGTTTTGGCCGCTGAAGTAAACCATCACTGCCAGACATTCAGGACCTGATCTATGCCAGACCAAACCACTGACAACAAAACGGGTGATCATTATGTCTGTCTGTTTCATTGTATATCTCCTGACAGCTTTGGGTTTCAGATGCTGTTTTGCCAGCGTTGTAACCCTTCTGTTTGGGTGTATTGCCAGTTTTCCCAATTTTTATTACTAAGTTATATGTTCATGTGTGAATGTTAGTGTTCTGTTATTTATAAGTCCTCAAAGCTTTGGACACAAGTGGGGTCTGGCTGGAGATGATTCCCTGTATGCCAACACTGCCCATAATATAAGATTATCATTATTTAATTATTTTGTATTTTAAATCATGTTTTAACTCTTGTTCCCAATATTTTTTATTCTACATGGAAGTTTCCCAGACAATGTATTTAATTATATGAAAATTGAACTGTTAAACATAGTACCAATCATTGGTATCTGCAGCAAAATCTTCTTCCCTCTAGATTTTTTCAGTTTCTTGTTATCGATTTTGTTTGTTGTAGTTGTTAATTTGTTTAATTGATCTTGAATTAATGCCTTCAATATCCTTTCATATTTCCTATCCATTCTACATTTTACTTTCTTAACCTACTACAGTATATAATTTCTGCCGAACATTGGTGCCATATTTTTACAAAAAGAAACCCACCCAAAAACCCAATTGTGTAATACAGTACATTGCCCAGTTTTGTAATATATTGCACTGTTGTGCATTACATGCCCAGTAGTGTGATATGTTGCCAAACTTCCCTCACTAAGTATCAGATACACTCAATGTGATCTCTGCAAAAGCACTAGGGCTTGACCAAGGTGCATGTTAGGGCTTAGTGGAAGTTAAGAGGACCTGTAATTACTAGTAGGTTATCCAGTAGAACTCATAGTTTACCTCTGAAGCTGTCATTTTATGTTTGAAATAGTGTGATTTGAATTTTTTTTTTTACAGTTTTGTTTGATATCATTAAGCCGTTTATTAAAGAAATGTCTTTTTACCCTCTACTAAGCCAGAATAAAAAGAAAATAATGGTTGGCAGTTCAGTGTATTACACTGTTTTGCACCATCATACTAGTCACTATGGGATGCCTGGATGAAAGACAAGCTTCTCACACAATTTAAAAAGGAAACAAGCGTGTGGCTGTGAAAATAATTCCGGAAGGAGCTCAAAGTTTTTGTGGCCAGAATATGAACCGATCTCAGCTATTGCTCCAGGATAAGGATGGAGTAAGTGGAGTACTGTACATCAAATGGACTCTCAAAGTTTAGTTATTTGTCCTGGTAGTAATGGATTTGCTGTCTCAGGTTTTGTAGCTGTATGTGATAAGTATATTACCTCATTTTTAATTTTTCCAACTAGGGCATTTTCTACCTAAAGAATCAAACTGAAACTGTACCTAAAATGACTATTTATTAAAAAAAGAAATAGTGAGCTCTTGAAAGAATAGAAGGCCAGAGGAGGCTTTTATGTCAATCCAAGTGAAGAAGTTTGTTTTTTAACCCATCATCCCTATATATATCCTACTCCCCCTGTTCCATGAATTTCTAAAGGCTTCCTGCACTTCTCTCTTCATCTCATGTCTCTAGTAATATGAGTTGAGGACTTCGGCTTTTCAAGCATTCAAAGACGAATGAATTCAAGTGGCATCTTTTTTGTGTTGGTTGATAGTCATGAAAGTACCAGATTGTGATTTCCATGTTTCAATACCATCTTTATATAACTATCAACAAAAATGTCAAATCTACTTTATTAGTAAGGTTCATATTTACTCCTGCTTTGGGCCAAACTTACTTGACCTTTGTAAAAGGTGCCTTAAGATATCTACACCAGTCAACTTGTGTAAAATAAACACCATGCGTATGTGGTTGTATTTGTGTGTGATCAAGTACTTGTTCCTTAAGAAAGATCATAATATCTAATGTGTGCGTTTCCACAGATAACATTAATTCTTAGTATTTTATGACACAATTCTTGCTATTCTAGCACAACTTTTCTATTCACTAAATGGCTCTCAACTTGTTGGCAGATAAGAGCAGAAGTGAAGGAAACCGTTTCCCTCCCTTTTTGTGAAAACTTACAGTATTCCCCAATACTGGCATACTTTAAATTGTTGAATTTAAGTTGACCAGATATGACCAGAGCCTAAGCTATACATGAAGTATGTACAGCACATCCATTTCTCTGTTTCAGGTATATTATGCCTATCATATAGGTTGACCTAATTTATTTATGTGTTCTATAGCCTTTGTGTCTTCTTTAATATGTGACTTATACCTTGTCTTTGTTGGCTGTTTATCATTAGACAGATGATGCTGTTCTGTTGATTTTTTTGTACTTTTCTATGTTATCTACTTATGTGAGTGTCCGTAGCACAATGGGATGCACAGGCAGATTACAAGGTATTCTATCCATTATGTGCTGTCATTCACAGTAATGGGTAAAAGAGAAAGACAATTGTAGTAAGAAATAAAATTGTAAAAAAAAAGAAGGAAGAAGTATAGATCAAGTAGTTATGTGATGATGTGATCACATGATTTTCTCCCCTTTCTGCTTTTCAGGTAGAAGAGAAGATTAATGAGGTTGTAAAGTTAGGCAGTACTAATTACAAAATAATACTGAGTGCGTAAATGTACAGGATCAGGGTTACTCAGCTCCATCAGGTAGTTGTTGCCCTGTTGTCTGCTTAACTTTGTAACAGTTTTACATGTCCATTAGGTGTGTGGGGTTATGTAATGAGTATGCAAGACTGAAAAGTAAAAATAAAAAGCGTTATTGTAAATGGAAAGTTAGGTTGACTCAGGTACTGTTCAGTACTAGTTTTGTGAAAAATTTCCTCATTGTGTGTGCTCAATTTAGTTTGATTCTCATATGTTGTGTTAACATGCTCTTCATAAATTTGAGTTACTGGTTTGTAACGTAGAAGCTGTGAACAACTACCGTATATAATATTAGTGTTATCCAAGTAATGTAGGCAATTTTTAGCAACATCAAAAAAACTAAAATTTATTTATCTTTCTTGGTAGACCTCATAAAACACCTACATTTACTTGATGTTTGTTGTTAGAAATTCTTGCGTCATTTGGGGCCTATATGAAAATTTGTGTATAGTAATGTACAAATATAGGCCTATGAAACACTTCTATTTCATAATTTTTTATTTATTGTACTACTTTTAATGAAATGGAATCCGGATATTTTATAGGTTCTCTGTCAAGCATTGGACTAAGTTGATGTGTTTCACTGATAAGTTAACAAGTGTAAATCCTGAATTACACCACCAGTCTCGGATGACTAGAAGAGGGGTTGTTGTATTTTAACAGTATTTCACCCATACATGAATTTCCAAAGCTGCTTTTCATTGTATGTTGCAGTGCTCTTTGATCTAGCTCTCACAAAGTTACAAACACATAGTACCATAAAGTTTCACCCAACCTTTTTAGAGGTCTGTACACCCTCCCCCGGTTTTGGACGCGACTACAGATATGAATATGATAACGTAACTCCCAATGGCCATGTATCTGTATATATCCCATACTACTTGTTGCACTCAGAGCCCTGGCCACAGAATATCCAGTGCCTTCCGTCAGCAGTAGGGAACATATCTCGTAGCTTCTTTTGTTCACTTGTATCACAACAACTTTCACTTAGTGATGGAGATAATATAATAACAAAGTCTTGGGTGCCATCATAAAAATGCATTATAGACTTAAAATCATGAGTCTGGGAGACCTATTAAATTATGCCTCAGAAAAAAAAAAAAAAACCGATACCATAATTAACCCCACACTTGAATAAAATAACACCTACATTTCATAAAGCTTAAGGCTGTTGGTGCTAGCAACCAGCCTTTCAGGATATAGATTAATCCATACAAGTTTTATAACCTTTTCATAGCCCCAGTGTCAGCACATCAGCGCCCAAAATATTGCATGTTCTAAAGAGAAAAAGAGCTCTGCAGATGGAAATCACTCCACATCATTAGTTTCTTTGATGAAGCTATTACATTTGACTCAAAAATCACTTCACTGTAGTTTTATGAACTCATTCCCCAAACTGGAGATCTCATGTATTGGAAGATATTTATCATTTTTAGGTTTGTATTGTGTGTTTTTTCCAGATACTTTTGTTAATAAGGTGATATAATGAAACAAGCACTGCCAGTACTGTCAGGTTTATTAACTAAGTATATATCGTAAACAATTGTGTGCCAGCTACTATTTACTGCCTGTAGTTACATGTGATGAGCATGTAAGACAATTTCTGACAAAGTCTAACTAGGTGCTGTGGTGTGCTAATTTTTACCAAGTCCTCGTTTCAAGAGGACTGGATGGGGATGCCAGTGTATTCTGTCTCAAGTAATATTACTTTTGCTAAGATTTGTTTTAAAAATAAAAATCGCGGCTTTTAAAATATTTTAGTACCTCAAAGGTTTTTCAAATGCTTTGAATCTGTAAAACTGAGGTAGAATTTTATTTGTATTAAAAAATTTATAATTTTAATTTCTTCACTTCATTAGGTCTGATATTTTAATATTTATTTTTACAAGGGTAAAAATACTGATGAAAATAACGCTAATAACTACCAACCATATGTTTATTGTGATACTTGTAAGCCATTAGATATTTATTGGCATGAAAATGTGGCTATGACAGTAAATTATTGAATGGAATTGTGTTGCATTCGTTTCTGTACATAATCCAATTCTTGTATTTCAAGCTTCATCTTATTTTGTACTGCTATCCTTTCCTGTAAAGGTTTATCTTACAAGTTTGATATTTTGTTGACCAGGTTCATTTATGGCTTCATTCTTTAACAATGTTATAATCTGCCTCTGAAGAGTACCTTTGAATTTAGGACTAGAAGTTTAATGTGTTCATAATCTAGTAATTTCATGAGACCATAATGAATCTGGCATCCCTAGAGCAGCTGAATAACTAAAGTAATGAAAGACACCTAATGAATTGCGTTGGCTATTTAATTGTTTTAGATGTAATGGAAAATAGTTTATGAATATTGGGTGTAAACACTTCTAATGCGAGGGCTGATAATTTACCCTCAATGCTAGAAGACTGCCATGCTATGGTGCGCTGATGTTGCTCGTGATGATCTCTATTGCAGTACTTCGTTGGGCACATTATTGAAGTTGTCGAGCAAGTTTACCGTTGATTTTCAGTGTTTTCACACTGACTCAGACATTCTTGTGCATAGTAGTGATGAAACATTTCTTAAAAACTAGGATAATGTGCTCAAGGAGACGTGCAACTTCACACACAGGTGATGATTGTGAGGCTCATTTTGAAGTTCATCACTGCCAAGGTTAGAAAGCCAATAGTGTACCCACTGCCTTGCATACAAGTGAAACTAATTTATTTTGCTGGACTATGATGTGAGAAGGAATGTGTTCCTTTAGCACAGGGTTGTGGCAGGTTGGTGCTCTCCAACTGCAGTTGAAAATTTATACATTCACGTAAAAAACATTAATATGGCACATTAGAGTGACTATCAATTATGTTGTGTTTTATTACATTATATGTAGAATAAAGTTTTAATTGATTAGTGTAGTTTATAAGAGAGCATACTACCTCAGGCAGCCCTGTGGTACAGTGTGTAGAATAAATGTGACATGAAGTTAACGGTTTGTTTCATGATCCCTGAATAATGTAAAATGCATAGCTAGTTTAGTGAGAAAACACTACTGTAGTCCATTTCTTTTAGCGAGGCAGATTTGCATCGACTCGCAGCGGTGCCCTTTTAGCTCGGAAAAGTTTCCTGATCGCTGATTGGTTAGAATTATCTTGTCCAACCAACCAGCGATCAGGAAACTTTTCCGAGATAAAAGGGCACCGCTGCGAGTCGGTGCAAATCTGCCTCGCTAAAAGAAATTGATTACAGTTGTTCTTCCTCAAAGATAAACTGGATTTTACTACTATAAAGAACATTCATATAAACCCATTAATCACTTAATATGCCTTTATCACAGGATTTATATAATTCTAGAATACCAAGTTCGACAAAAGAATCAGGTCTAGCCCAAACTTCACTCTCAGTAAAGTTATTTATTAACGACTAATAAATACAAGGGTACATAAATAAAAAAAAAATAGGCTTATACTGTATGTGGTAACATTCTTGAAGGACCTGGTAACTATATTTGCTACATAAAAATCTTGAATTTTTAATGTAATTTGTATTTTTCCAAGCTATACAAACCTGACTCCTTTAATGAAATTGTTTGTGGCATAGCTGGAACTCTGCTGTTACGATTTACAATAAGGTGTCGGTAGTTCCAGACTGTTAGAGGGGAAGCTTCGCTCCACCGCAACACTGGATAATCAATTTGACCTTAGACCAAGGAAAGGGGAAGTGTAACTTAAAGGACTCAGGTTTGTGTAGTTAAGAAAAATACATCTTACTGTACTTCAAAATATGAGAATTTTTCCTACACGGATACAAAGCCTCATCCTTTTATAGGATTTGTCCTTAGGAGAGAGGAACTTCTTATAACCAACTGGCTGCTTTACTTTCCTGGGAATGTCGCAAAACACTTTGGCCTGTGTGAGAGCATAAGTGGTGACTCCTTGTCAACTTCCTAACAACTTGAACATGGAGATATCATAGGGGTTAGGCTGTCTCTACAGGGGAACTGGTTGGCAATTACAGAATAATCCATATCTGTAAGGATGTTGTCCGTATGTATGGTCCTTAAGAGGAATTGGTTGCATACATTTCATCCATCCTCCTCCTTGTCTGGGAGGATGGGGTAGATGCTTCAATACAGAGGCTTTCAAGCATCTAACATCTCATCCTTCAATACAGAGGCTTTCAAGCATCTAACATCTGATCCTTCAATACAGAGGCTTTCAAGCATCTAACATCTGATCCTTCAATACAGAGGCTTTCAAGCATCTAACATCTGATCCAGCATATAGTGATTTCTTCACCACAGCATGGGAAAAGGAAGAGAACAGCCAGCCATTCTACCTCATTTGAAACTAATGTCGCAGCCCTTATCTTAGACTAGGTGCTACATGCTTGTCCGGTGAGGGAGATAGGTTCACAATATGACTATCTCAATAGCTAATGAAGGACCAAGGATAGGATATGGTTATCCACGAACCTGTGGATTAACTCCTACGGGAAGCAAAGGACGTCTTGTCGTACCAGATTCCTATCTAGCATCACGACAGGTTCTTCCTTAAGCTTGGAGTAAATTTGATATCCCTGCCTTCATGCACTCGAACAGCGATGGTACTTCAGAAATTTCATTGGATGAGCAAAGCTGAAGGTGGAAGAGTCGGACAGACAGTTGGTGGATATCTTCATCTCTACCTGTTCTGTGCAGAAAAGTCTGGTGCTCCATAAAGGGGACCTGAGATTTCTGAAAAGCATCGCCATGTCCTCATGCAGTAGTCCCAAGGAGAGTGTCATTCTGTACCCTACTAACCTGAGACTGGAGTTTTGCCGAGCTAAAAGTTGAGTCTTGGCAACAAACCCGGGTAAGGAGGAGGAAGGTCTTCCTTTTGACATATATGTCATGTAGTGCACTTAATGTAATGCCTAGGCTTATGTTTGTGAATAGTCTAGGGGACAAATCCTATCTGATGCCTGAGTGGGGTCTTCATCTGTAGTAGAGGGGCATGTTGCCTCTAACAATTTTGCTCTCTTAGGTGGTGTAGAGTCGAAACAATCCATTCATCTGGACCAAGGACAAAGCCTGGACTATAGTTCATTGAGGTTGGATAGTGACTTGAGGCTTGAGGTGAATCCTCTGCTCCCTTGATTGTCTTGGGTGACAACCTAAGGGGCTGTACCTATAAAGGGCTTACATGGTCATGTTGGGACTACAGACTGAGTTGTCCTTATTAATATTGTCTCTGTTAGGGTAGAGTCCCTACAGCAAGGTTGTGGGGAATCTAAGCCTATTTTCAGTCCTAATATCTTTGAATTTCCTTCAAGATGTGGACATTATCCTAGGAGATATAGCCCTCCTATTCTAGTATCCGAGTTTTCTATGTGGGATGAAAAGATCTCGGGAGCTGCAGCGTGACCCAGGGACTTCCCATGAGGACGAGAGCATGTGCTTAATTAGACTGATTGTGAAAAAACTTCACTGTTAATCTATTTTGAACCATGAGGGGTGCACGCTCTTGGTGATGAAGATGCTCTAAAGCCTGCCGGCTGTAGTCTTCCTGAATGGTAGGAGCATATTTCTGCATGGGGTCGCATTAAAGTGTGTTCCCTTGGCTGAGAAAGCTCCTCCGAGAGCATGTGTCTGCTACAAACAAGGCATGCTTAGTCAGGCCTGTAATCACACTAAGGTGAAAGCATTCTGAGAGGCAATTGTACCTCTAAGGTATGATGCCTGTGTGCCTTAGTGAGCTTGCTAATGTTTTGGAATGGGAAGGTGAAGGGGTTGTCTAATTCAGAGAATCATCCCTACAACAAGGAAAATACCTATCTGGTGATTGCCTTTAGACATTTTAGCATACTTAAACTGGGAAGCGCATCTGCTTGTGGAGTACGTGAAAGAAGGCGCCTGCGATCCACACTGCATGCCCTGTCTAGGGAGTCAACATATGTTAGCTCTGTTGAGCGAGTGCCATGAGTAAAACGCTCGCAAACCAGAGACAGTTGAGACTACCAACGTAACCTCTGGTGCTGTTATCTTGAGTATGGTACGGTGCAGATCTCAATACCATCTGTATGAAGGAGAATGCACTCTACATGGGTGTGTCTAGAGATGCGCTTGAACTTAGGAGGATAATCTTGGCCTGAGTGCTCAGAGATGAATGTGCGCACTAGAAGGGCGAGACCAACTGCCAAGGTAGACTGAAGGAGATCATGCAATTGGGCAATGTAGAATGACTCCTAACAGGTGAATCAACCCCTGACAATGGATCTTGGGCAATCTAGAATATGGCTCCTTACAGGTGGATCATGGCATCCTTAACTGAACCGTGCATACGCTCATTAGTATGGAGTGCACGCATTATTAGAGCAGCATGAATGTCTAGAACTTTAAAGCTTTGCCAAAAAAGTTCCTACCGAAGCACATGTACAATTGCACTTGTCTCTTTATATGTATAAGAGTCCAGGGCCTAGTGCTTGCGCACCATAATAGCTGTATCTTTTACAGTAAATGAGTGATCTCCCAAGAAAGATCTTGTTCAGTGTTGGATGGGCACTTATAACCTGAAGAATGAGTGAGCTTAAAGAGCTGTAATATTCTAGGAGACTGTGCATAATCACTCAACAGGTGGATGTACCTGATTAATAATATTCTCATACAGGCAAGAAGCATTATTAGGCGAGATATCATGTGCACAAGTCAACGAGTATGCCAGAGTGCTAACAGGAAGTATCCATAATTGATTAGAGGCAAACGCATATCAGCAATATAGCAATAGATTAATGTGCTTGAGGACAATCCATAGATTGGGTATATCACAATCTCTTGGGGAAAAAGAAGCATAAGAGCTCAAGATCTGATGAGTAGGTGCTCAATGGGGAGAGTGAGCATCTTGCTGAATATGCGCTAATATAGTACAGTACCAGCATAAGCATTCGCTGGTGAGAGCGAACACTTTGAAGCACGTGCGATTGCGAGTCTGTTCGCAAATATGCAGCAGGTAAGGTGAGGCTCCCTTTGGACCGACCAATCGCAAACATGTGGGATGGGTTGAATCGCAATGCCATCACAAACAGGCACAAGCACCTGGTAGGCTAGTAAGCATGCTAATGCATAATAGTGTTCATGGGTGGGGTGAACAGGTGAGCTCAAAGGGTTGTCTTTTCCTTCGTCCTGGGTGAGGGATTGTGTAACACTCCCACAGAAAGAGAAACAGTAAGTGTCATGTTAATATTACTCCTTTCCATCAGTCTAATATGACTTTTCATCCAAAAAGTGGAAAAGGAAGGCCGGATACCCTGTCGGCACCTAAGAGACGAAGCAGAAGAGAAGAAGTAACTTGAAGTTCTTCTATAGCCGGTGAAGCCATGTTTCAGTCCTCGGTTAAGCTATATATTGTTGTCACTATTTCACCCTCGTGAGAGTAATCATCAGTAATGCTGTTATTGGCAGGTACACAGAAACTGTTGGTCAACTATGTGCAGTTAGTTATCTGTACTGGCAAAACATTTAACATTTATTGTGAATAAACTAAATTTAGAAGAAATTAAAAGTCAGTTGAGTGCGGCAAAAGTGTCTCTGCTATCTGGCTCCTGAAAACAAGGTGGTTACTTAGTGTGCTGGTTGGGGGAGGGGGGCTTCCATTTCACCTGCCAGTAACTACTTTCACTTCATTATAAATCTTAAAAGCCGAGTTCCAGCTATGCTGAAAACGTTCTGCATTAAAGGACGAGGGTTTGTATCCGTGTAAGAACCAAAACTGTATTTCTATCATATTTTGAAGATACAGTACTTTATATTAAATTTTTCTATCAGTTTTACTGAATTGAACAGTAAACCATGAGACAAATATCTGTAAGGCTGCCTATTATAGTTCTTATAAAGATACCTTGTACTTACATTTTCATGGATTTCATTTTAAACTTAAAATTCATTTAAACTTGCCTAATATTCATATGCTTTATGCTCTCCAGCGCAAACTTTCAACCAGAACAAAAGTAATCCCTGGATTTTGGATAATTCCTAAGAGTTAGCTTTGTACAGTATGTTTACACGAGTCACTTGCTTCCTAGTCCACAAGATGTGGGAAGAGATAGGAATTGCTATATGAATTCATGGGTTTTACTTTAATGAATTATCACAATACTGTATGTCAACAATGTAATTAACCAGGGGCAAGGGAGTGATTCTAACACTTGGACCAGTTCAAGGTACGAATTTTACGAGACCTGAATATATACCTGCTAGACTGATATGTTTAGTAAGTGTAAAAAACCTGGCCACAAAACAATTGACTGCTATTCCAAAGGAAATGCTCCTAGAACGACAAAACCTCAGGGATGAGCCTCTACTGCTGTTGCCTTCTAAGTACTGAAAATGCAGACCGAAATGGCTGCTTGCACTGTTGAAGTAAATCCAGCAGATATGATGGATGACAAAGAATGGATTGTAAAAAATGTTAAGGGATTCAAAGTAGCATGTGGTAGTTCCTTTTCTGTAGACAAAATTAGTCTAAAATGTGGTGGGTGTGGTGAAAGGAAACTACACTGGCTTGGTCAAGTGATCTGTATGCTTGAAGAACGGCTCCAATATGGAGTTTTATGATAAAACAAAGTTTTATGAATACTTACCTGGCAGTTATATATATATAGCTAAGTCTCTGACTTCTGGCAGAATTTATTCGAAAATCGCGGCAACCGCCTTGTGGTGGTTGTGTGGTTAGGTGGTTAACAACCCTTACAGGGTGGTACCTGGAATCATTCCCGTTTTCTGTTCTTCAGATTATCTTCGCCCAACCTGTCTCCTGAGGGGAGGTGGGTGGACTTTAAAATATATATATAACTGCCAGGTAAGTATTCATAAAACTTTGTTTTATCATAATAACTCCATTTTTATGAATAGTACTTACCTTGCAGTTATATATATATATATAGCTGATTCACACATTTGGAGGAGGGAAACAGACAGTAAACATCGTTGGGGAAACAACAAAAGAGTTGTAGGAGAAAAAACACCTTGATTCCTTACCTGCTAAGGTAGCTGACTTCAAAGCTTACTGCCTTTAGAGTCGCTTTCCCTTAGGAGTGTTCAGCCAGAAGTAGACCTGCTATGCTGCAAACAACTCAATCAAGTCTGTCAAAGGGGTAAGACCAACAACTTGACTAGACTTCAGAAACTACCTTCGCCCCATATAATAAAAACCTGCAACCTTACTAAAACTAACCACCTAACCTTGCAGAAATAGATATAAGCCATCTATCTGGACTAAGGGAACCGTACCACAAGACGAGGTCCTCAGACAACCATAAAAAACACAAACCTTCATACATGCATACAAACTAAGGTTGAGTGGGGGTAGTAACTCCTTTGCCTAATACAGAAGCCGCAGCTACGTATGGGCCCAAGGTTTAACACTTGTCATAGTCTACTTTCACCTCTCTGAGGTAATGAGAAGCGAAGACAGAGTTGCTCCTCCAGAACGTTGCGTCCATGATTTGCCTAACTGACATATTTTTCTGATATGCCAGTGAGGTAGCAATGGCTCTCACTTCGTGAGCCCGTACTTTCAACAGGGCGAAGTGTTCTTCCTCGCATAAGAGGTGGGCTTCCCTAATAGTTTCCCTCAGGAAAAAGGACAAAGCGTTCTTTGACGGGTTTTTGAGGATCCTTCACAGAACACCACAACGAGTTGGATGCACCCCTCACGTTCTTAGTGTGGGCCAAATAAGCCTTGAGAGCCCTAACTGGGCAGAGGAGTCTTTACGCTCCTGACCCACTAGGTTCGTGAGGTTAGGGACCTCAAAGGTCCTAGGCCAGGGTTTCGAAGGGTTCTCATTCTTGGCGAGAAAGTAGAACCTTAAGGCACAAACCGCTCCATTTTGATTGAAGCCTACACGCTTCTCGATTGCCTGGACCTCGCTGACCCTTGGAGCACAGAAACTTAAAACACCACATCCAGGTTCCAAGATGGGGGTCTTAATTGCACCTGTTTCGTCGTCTCAAAGGACCTAATGAGGTCCTGCAAATCCTTATCTTGAGACAACTCTAGGCCTCTATGCCTAAAGACAGTTGAGAGCATACTCCTGTAGCCTTTGATGGTAGATACAGCCAGCTTAGCATCCTGCTTGAGGTACAAAAAAAAGGCTGCAATCTGGCTCAGAGAGGTAGTGGTCGAGGAAACCTTGTGCCGCCTGCACCAAGCTCTAAAGGTCTCTCACTTAGACTGGTAGACTCTTTGCGACGAGATCCTCCTTCCTCTGGCAATAGCTTTCGCCGCTTGTGCCGAAAAGCCTCGAGATCTAACGAGCTTCTCGACAGTCTGAAGGCAGTCAGATTGAGAGCGAGGGGGTTTTGATGATATCTCTCGAAGTGGGGCTGTCTGAGAAGATCTGGACTTGCCGGGAGTCTTCTTGGGAAGACCATCAGCATGCCCACCACTTCGGTGAACCATTCCCTTGCACGCCAGAGTGGAGCCACTAGGATCATTCGTCCCGAATCGAGGAGAGCGAATTTCCTGACGACCAGATTGATGATTTTGAACGGGGTAAACGCATACATGTCCATCCCCGTCCAATCCATCAAGAAGGCGTCCACTGCAACCGCTTCCTCGTCCGGGACTAGGGAGCAGTAGTTATGGATCCTCTTGTTCAAGTTGGAGGCGAAAAGGTCTATTACAGGTCTGCCCCACAACTTCCAGAGGCTCTGACAGACATGCGGGTTGAGAGTCCACTCTGTGGGAAGAACTTGTCCCTTCCTGCTGAGCATGTCTGCCCTGATGTTTCTCTGCCCTTGAACAAACCTCGTCAACAGCCGAGTCCTATTCTTGCTCGCTCAAAGGAGAAGCTCTCTCGCTGTTCTGAACAGAGAGAGGGAGCGAGTTTCCCCTTGTGTCCTGATGTACGCGAGAGCTGTGGTGTTGTCTGAATTGATCTCCGCAGTCTTCCCTGACACCGAGGTTTTGAAGGCCTTTAGCCCTAACAAAATGGCCATCAACTCCTTCCTGTTGATATGCCAACTGACCTGACTTCCTTCCCAAACGCCTGAGACCTCTTTGTTCCCTAGTGTTGCTCCCCAGCCTGACTCCGACGTGTCTGAGAATAACACTAGGTCGGGGTTCTTCTTGTACAAGGAGATCCCTTCTCCTAACAGAGCTGGGTCCAGCCACCACATCAAAAGATCCTTGATCTCTGTCGGAATAGGAAAAGAAAGCAGTCCTCCTGGGTCTTTCTGTTCCATACCTTTGCGAGGAAGTGTTGCAGAGGCCTTCGGTGCAGTCTTCCCAACGAGACAAACTGCTCTAGGGAGGATAGAGTTCCCAGCAGACTCATCCACTCCTTCGCTGAGCATTCCTGTTTCTTTAAAAATTCTTTGACTTTCTCTAGGCACCTGGTCTGCCTTTCCTGGGAGAGAGAAGCCCGAAAAAGAACTGAATTCAGAACTATCCCCAAATAGAGAATAGTCTGATTCGGTTTGGTCTGAGACTTCTCCCTGTTGATGATGAGTCCCAGGTCCTGAGTCATCGTATACGTCTTCTGTAGGTCCTCCAGACATTTTTCTTTCGACTGTGATCGGATCAGCCAGTCGTCCAGATAGAAGGATACCCTTATCCTCTCCTGATGTAACTAGCCTGCCACGCTCGCCATTAGCCTGGTGAAAACTTGAGGAGCCGTGCTGAGACCAAAGCAAAGTGCCCTGAATTGAAAGCACTTGCCCTGAATCACAAATCTCAGATATTTCCTTGAAGTCGGATGAATGGGGACGTGAAAATAAGCGTCCTGCAGGTTGAGAGATACCATTCAGTCGCCTGGACGAACTGCTGCCAGCACGGACTGAGTTGTCTCCATGGAGAACTTTGTTTTCTCCACGAAGGTGTTCAGAGAGGTGACATCTAGGCCTGGTTTCCATCCACCCGAATTCTTGGGAACCAGAAATAGGCGATTGTAAAAGCCTAGGGAGGTAAGGTCCCGGACTGGCTCTATTGCTCCCTTGACCAACATCTGGTCGACTAGCTCCAGAAGAGCCTCTTGTTTCCCCGCATCGGCGTACTGAGCCTCTAAGGCTAGGGGAGTGTCTGAGAGAGGAGGCTTCTTTAAAAAGGGGATCTTGTAACCTTCTTTGATGATCGAGAGGGACCAGGTGTCCGCCCCTCTCCTCTTCCAAGACTGCCAAAAACGAGACAGTCTTGCCCCTACTGTTGTCTGGAGGACTTCCATCTCATTTTTTGGATCGGGGCCTAAACACACCTCTGCTGGTAGTTGGCCCTGACTCTTATCTTTCTGGCAGACCGAGATAAAAGGTCCTGAGTAGCCTTCTGTGCCAGAGAAAGGGAGATATCTCTGACCAGAGCTTCGGGAATGAGATGGTGTGACAGAGGGGCGTAAACCAGCTCCCACTTCTGAGCAACAGTCACCGATCTAGAGGTGAAGGGGCACAATATGGCCCTCTTCTTTAAGACCCCTGCTGAGAAAAGGGAAGCCAATTCATTCGCCCCATCCCTTAGAGCTTTGTCCATGCAGGACATGATACTCGTCAGGTCCTTCGTGCCCTCCAGGAGTTCAGTCTTCTTGGCCAGAGTCCCGAGAGACCAGTCCAGGAAGCTAAAAACCTCGAAAACCCTGAAAATTGCCTTGACGAGGTGATCAAGTTCCGACATGGACCACATCACCTTGGCCGAGCCGAGATGGTGGGAAAGATAAGGTGGTCTTGACTGCTTGCCTCCGTTCCTTCATCCAATCACCCACCTTAGCGAGTGCTTTCCTGGCCGAAATTGAAAGTTTCATTTTGATGAAAGCCGAATGCTTCGTAGCCTTCTTCCTGGTGAATTGAGACTGAGGAGAATGAGGCGCCGAAGGTTGAAATTCCTCCCCATAAAGTTCTAAAAGAGAGCGAGATAGAACCTTATAATCACTAGCAGAGTCGGTAGGTTTTTCTTTCTCTTCCAATATATCATCGAGGTCTTGATCAAGGTCTACATCTTGAAGAAGTGGGCTGCAAGCAGCCTGGCACCGAGAGTTGTTTGCGTCCTGGCGCCAAGCGTAGGTGTCGTCCTGGCGCCGAGCGCTGCTATCGTCCTGTCGGCGAGAAGAGGTATCGTCCTGATGACGAGAAGCGGTACCGTCCTGATGACAAGAAGCGGTATCGTCCTGATAAGGCAGGCTGCGTTCGTCCTGATAATGCAGGCTGCATTCGTCTTGCTTCCTAAAACGCGAGACGGAATCGTCCTGGAGCTTTCAACGAGAAGCGGAATCATCCTGGCGCCGAGAACGAGAGGCAGTATCGTCCTGGCGCCGAGAGCGAGAGGAAGAAACGTCCTGGCGTCGCACCGATGAAGAGGGTGTGCGTTGTCGTACGGCCGACAACGTGCGCAGAGGTTTCTTTGGAGAGATACTTCGTTCCCTCTTAGAAGACGATCTCTTAACAGGCAAAGAGACATCCTTACATCTGACGGACTGTGAAGGAGGGCGGCTGAAAGCTTGTACTAGCGATGAAAGCTGTTCCTGCATAACAGCCATGAAAGCTTTAGCAACTTCTGCTGGTTCTCGCGGTTCCGAAGGAGGCAGCTGTTTGGGAGCGCTGGCAGTAGAAGCAGAAAGTTTATCAGGTTTAACTGGGCTAAGGACTCTCTGTTTCGTCCTCTTAACAGGAACAACAACGAAGTCGTCCTCCGAAGGATCAGGTTCTCGGCTACTCGAACCGGGAGAGGGAGAGCGAGTCTGCACATCCCGGTCCCACCTTCTCTTCGTCGGTCTTGATTCGTATCGCCACTTGCGTCTGGGAGAAGAATCAGGTGAAGACACTAACGTATCCGACACGCCTTTTCTACGGCGGTCAAGAGCAGCCTGGGAGGTCGCAACAGGACTGTCTGAGGCGATGACTGACCGAGGATAAGCACCTCTCACCCCCTTTCGGCTTTCAACGTACCTTCTCCCTTGGTCCTGGGAGCTTGGTAGAGGTCTAGACCTAGGGGTATGACAGATTCGATCAGCCGCCACCTCCATTGCACTTTAACAAGCACTAACATCACTTTCACCCTTACCTTTAAAGGCTGCAATTTGTGCTTTAATGGCCTCCAACTCAGCAGCCATCCTGGCATACCGAGGGTCATCCGTAAGCGCAGATTCTGTAGAAGGGGCAGGAGTTACTACATTCGGGGAAGGAACAACTTCCAAAGAGGTAACAATTAAAGGGTCAATAGATAAATCTAAGCTAGCTTCACTAGCAGACTTTGACTTTGATTTAGCTCTCCTAACTCTATCGAGTTCAAGTTTGCGCACATAGCGCTTCATAGCTAACCAATCATCTTCATTTAAACCCTCGCATTCCTTGCATCTATTATTTAGGGCACATTCAAATCCCCTGCAACCCATACAAACTGTGTGAGGGTCAACCGACACTTTTGGTAACCTCACCTTGCATACATCACTCGCACATACACGAATATGAAGTTTTTCACTCATGATAAACAAAACAAAAAATACAAAAAGTAATAACAAAACACGATTGCCAAATCCCTACACAGTGTACTTCACCAAACGAAGTCCAAAAAAGCGATGTAAGGAAAGCGATTCGAAAAACTCTTAATGGCGGACCAACGATGTTGTCGATCTGACCGGCAGAGATAATCTGAAGAAAAGAAAACGGGAATGATTCCAGGTACCACCCTGTAAGGGTTGTTAACCACCTAACCACACAACCACCACAAGGCGGTTGCTGCGATTTTTTAATAAATTCTGCCAGAAGTCAGAGACTTAGCTATATATATATAACTGTCAGGTAAGTACTATTCATAAAAAAAAAGTTTTATACTGTCAACTAAAAAGTTGCCACCAAAGAGATAATAAAAAAACCTGCAAAGTCAACCTTAAATTAATGCAAAATTCCACTAGTTGACCTGGA
Source organism: Palaemon carinicauda (assembly GCF_036898095.1). Lineage (NCBI taxonomy): Eukaryota > Metazoa > Arthropoda > Malacostraca > Decapoda > Palaemonidae > Palaemon > Palaemon carinicauda. The sequence goes on from NC_090730.1 coordinate 169,640,957, forward strand.
AACCCTTGGGGCTTGGAGAACGAAAAGAAGAGGATCACTGCCTGGACCAGGGTCGCACTGCACATTTTACCTTAAAAATGCAGCAGCCAATGCCAGAAAAGAGGTTCTTGCAGCCCTGAATCCACCTTTGATGTATTTTTTAACATGTGGCAAAGTATGCAAGTCAAAGATTGACCTGGTGAGCCATTTCAATTTACACAAACAGCAAGAGCATTCACACTATATTATACATATATAGAGGAATTTCAAATGTTGTCATCGGTAACGGTGGACTGACATTAGTAACGGTGATTAATTAGTTATTTGAGCAGATATATCCTGAAAGGTAATGACCTGAGAAGATATAAGAGGAGAGGTCTTAGGTCTGAATCACTCTTTAAGACCACATCAGGGTGATGGTGGTCATTCTGGTATTGGTTAAAGTTCTGAACTTTGAGAGGGCTTTCTTTATCAAAGTGAACAGGAGAAAGGCGTAAATAACAAGGTTGGACTACAGTAGTCCCGAATCATGGTATCCCCTCCCTATGTCAAAAGGGTTTGGGACTGAACAGTAGAAAACTTCTTGTTTCTGACTCAAAGAAATAGCAAATATATCCAGATTGGGTCTTCCCCAAACCCTCCATATCTGTTGACAGACCTGTGGGTGTAGGAATCATTCAGGAGGTAACATTTGGTCTTTTCTGTTAAATTGGCTTGCTAAAACATTTTGTCTTGCAATGAACTCTCCTCTCTCCAGCAGAGAACCTCATGTTTATGCAGGAAAAGGATCATGACCTTTGTCCCCCCCTTGTTTGTGTGGAAGGCTGTGGCTTTCCCATGACCAAGAGCTGGGGTCTTCAATATTGAAAGTACAGTATCTCAAAACGATTGATATGAAGCCTTGCTACCTTGGGGTTCCAAACCCCTGAAAGGTGAAAGCTGCCCCAGATTGCATCCCTGCCCAAGTCTCATAACTCGAGCAAACGGTGAAGTCTGGAATATATATTTCTATGTTGATACTGGAGAGAAGACTATTCCTGTTGCCCCAACCATGACATAACTTGGTTTAGATTTGAAAAACAGGGAATGATCTTATTTGGAAAAAAAGTTCTATCGCAATACTCCTGATGAAACTAGAGAAGTATCTTCCTTGAACTTGCATATAGTCGAAAAGAAGGAATTTACCCTTTTTCAGAAAAAGAAGCACTAAAATTAACAGTATCCTCTTCTTTAAATAAACATACAGTATTTAGTTTGGGATACAAGACTTTCTGATTTACCAAAATACCTTAACTGGAAAACATTTAAGATCAACTTTTTGGCTCTCAAGCTCCCAGAGAGGGGGTTTCCAAGGGCTACCCAGTTGTCTAGTTACAGGAGAGCTTGCATACCTCGGAGAAGGATCTACTTTGTAACTGGATACTTTACATAACTTCGGTTAAGACCTGTGGAGCTTTACTCAAAGCGAAGCATAATGCTTGGCATTGCAGGTCTTTCCCAGGAAGATAAACCTCAGTAACTTCCTTGAATTATGATGAATATGTGGAAATAAGTGTCTGAGAGGTAAAGATTGATTGATTGATTGATTTAAAGTTTTCAGGCATCCTGACATCTGAGGTCATTGACGCCGGTAACATTTAATTTATGTATACAAAAATAAAAAATAAAATAAAAAATAAAAGAGTATTCAATTAAAATCATAAAAGTTGAATGTCATAAAAGTTAAATATTTTTCAGAAGACCTGCTTCTGAAATAAATCTAAAAATGCCACTTGCATGGTAGGACACGTCATGTCCAAGAATCTTGGCAAGGATGAACCTGCCACCCTCACCTCGAGCCTCAAACAAATATCTATTCCTTAAGTTGTTATAATTGGGGCATTCGGTCAACAAATGCCTCACTGTTAGAGGTACTAAACAGTTGTCACAATACGGTTGGTGTTGGCCCTTCAGCAGAAACTCGTGTGTCAACTGAGTGTGACCAATACGGAGACAAAAGAACATGTAATCATGTAAATATGTAATCTGGAAGGAGGCAATAAAAGGAGAGCCGGGGGGGGGGGGGGGGGGGGGGGCGCACTGAAACCTCTTCGATGGTGTTTTCCTATACATATAGCCTAACGTTTTCCACTTCTTGAAGAGTCTGAAACTTTGCTGAGTTCAGGTAGGCAGGAAAGGCTACTCAACTAGAATTTGAAAGCAGAGAATCTCACTAGGATTGCTTGCTAGTAGTCAGAGGATTCCTAGTGGGTCCTAGCCTTCTGCTTGAATGAAAGGATCAATGACTGAATTTGAGTATAGGAGCCAGGGTGAAATATGAAAAAGATATGAAACGCTATAATCGTTTGTCGCTGATTTTTACTGTGGATTCTTTTAGTGATAGAGAAAATTCCCATTAAAGAACTTTGCTTAAATACCAATCCTCGAAATGATATTTTAATTATAAAATAAATTTTTGAATATACTTACCCGGTGAATATATAATAGCTGCAACTCTGTTGCTCGACAGACACATACAGTAAAAACTCGCCAGCGATCGCTATACAGGTTGCGGGTGTGCCCACCAGCGCCAACTGTCGGCCAGATACCACTCTCGATGTAAACAAAGACTCAATTTCTTCTCATCCCACTGCGTCTCTATTGGGGAGGAAGGGAGGGTCGTTTAATTTATATATTCACCGGGTAAGTATATTCAAAAATTTATTTTATAATTAAAATATCATTTTTAAATATTTAACTTAGCCGGTGAATATATAATAGCTGATTCACACCCAAGGAGGTGGGTAGAGACCAGTTCAATATGTTTACATCGTATAAGCTAAGAGTTTTTTATTTCATTTTGACAGTTATCAATATAACAAAACCAAAATAAATAGGTACCTGGTAAGGAAGTCGACTTAGACGATTACTCTGCCTTGTAAGTACGTTTTCCTTACGGAGCCCAGCGATCCTCTTAGGATGCTGACAGACCCCCAGGAGCTGAAGTATCAAGGGCTGCAACCCATACAACAGGACCTCATCAAACCCCTAATCTGGGCGCTCTCAAGAAATGACTTTGACCACCCGCCAAATCAACCAGGATGCGAAAGGCTTCTTAGCCTTCCGGACAACCCATAAAAACAACATTAAAACATTTCAAGAGACAGATTAAAAGGATATGGAATTAGGGAATTGTAGTGGTTGAGCCCTCACCCACTACTGCACTCGCTGCTACGAATGGTCCCAGTGTGTAGCAGTTCTCGTAAAGAGACTGGACATCTTTCAAGTAAAATGACGCGAACACCGACTTGCTTCTCAAATAGGTTGCGTCCATGATACTTTGCAGAGATCTATTTTGCTTAAAGGCCACGGAAGTTGCTACAGCTCTAACCTCGTGTGTCTTAACCTTAAGCAAAGATCGGTCTTCCTCACTCAAGTGTGAATGAGCTTCTCGTATTAACAATCTGATAAAATATGACAAAGCATTCTTTGACATAGGCAAGGATGGTTTCTTAACCGAACACCATAACGCTTCAGATTGGCCTCGTAAAGGTTTAGTACAAGCTAAGTAGAACTTAAGAGCTCTAACAGGGCATAAGACTCTTTCTAGTTCATTGCCTACGATCTCCGATAAGCTGGGAATATCGAAAGATTTAGGCCAAGGACGAGAAGGTAGCTCATTTTTGGCTAGAAAACCAAGTTGCAGAGAACAAGTAGCTTTTTCTGACGAAAATCCGATGTTCTTGCTGAAGGCATGAAGCTCACTGACTCTTTTAGCCGAGGCTAAGCATACCAGGAAAAGTGTCTTAAGAGTGAGATCTTTCAGGGAGGCTGACTGTAAAGGCTCAAACCTGTCTGACATGAGGAATCTTAGGACCACGTCTAAATTCCACCCAGGAGTAGCCAAACGACTCTCCTTAGTGGTCTCGAAAGACTTAAGGAGGTCTTGCAGATCTTTATTGTTGGAAAGATCTAAGCCTCTATGCCGGAAGACCGAGGCCAACATGCTTCTGTAGCCCTTGATAGTGGGAGCTGAAAGGGATCGTCCTTTTCTCAGGTATAAGAGAAAATCAGCTATTTGGGCTACAGAGGTACTGGTCGAGGATACGGAAACTGACTTGCACCAGTCTCGGAAGACTTCCCACTTCGATTGGTAGACTCTAATGGTAGACGCTCTCCTTGCTCTAGCAATCGCACTGGCTGCCTCCTTCGAAAAGCCTCTAGCTCTCGAGAGTCTTTCGATAGTCTGAAGGCAGTCAGACGAAGAGCGTGGAGGCTTTGGTGTACCTTCTTTACGTGTGGCTGACGTAGAAGGTCTTCTCTTAGAGGAAGACTTCTGGGAACGTCTACTAATCATCGAAGTACCTCGGTGAACCATTCTCTCGCGGGCCAGAGGGGAGCAACTAACGTCAACCTTGTCCCTTCGTGAGAGGCGAATTTCTGCAGTACCTTGTTGAAAATCTTGAATGGTGGGAATGCGTAAAGATCCAGATGTGACCAATCTAGGAGGAAGGCATCTATATGTATTGCTGCTGGGTCCGGGACTGGAGAGCAATAGATTGGAAGCCTCTTGGTCAGCGACGTTGCAAAGAGATCTATGGTGGGTTGACCCCAAGTCGCCCAAAGTCTCTTGCACACATCCTTGTGGAGGGTCCATTCAGTTGGAATTACTTGACCTTTCCGACTGAGACAATCTGCTAGGACGTTCAAGTCGCCCTGGATGAACCTCGTTACTAGGGAGATGCCTCGATCTTTTGACCAGATGAGCAGGTCCCTTGCGATCTCGTACAACGTCAGTGAGTGGGTACCTCCCTGTTTGGAAATGTACGCCAAGGCCGTGGTGTTGTCCGAGTTTACTTCCACCACTTTGCCTCGAAGGAGATACTCGAAGCTTATCAAGGCCAGATGAACCGCCAGAAGCTCCTTGCTGTTGATATGCATGCTCCTCTGACTCGAGTTCCACAGACCTGAGCATTCCCGACCGTCCAGCGTCGCGCCCCAGCCCAAGTCCGATGCGTCCGAGAAGAGAACGTGGTTGGGTATCTGAACTGCCAGGGGAAGACCCTCTCGTAGGCTGATATTGTCCTTCCACCAAGTCAGACAAGACTTTATCTTTTCGGAAATTGGGATCGAGACCGCCTCTAGCGTCTTGTCCTTTTTCCAGTGAAAAGCCAGATGGAATGTAGGTAGTAGGTTGGCCAGGGCACCAACCACCCGTTGAGATACTACCGCTAAAGAGTTATGGGGTCCTTTGACTGGCCAGACAGTACTACATTGGATCCTTTTCTCTGGTTACGGTTTATTTTCCCTTTGCCTACACATACACCAAATAGTCTGGCCTATTCTTTACACATTCTCCTCTGTCCTCATACACCTGACAACACTGAGATTACCAAACATTTTTTTTCTCTCTCAAGGGGTTAAGTACTGCACTGTAGTCGGTCAGTGGCTACTTTCCTCTTGGTAAGGGTAGAAGGGACTCTTTAGCTATGGTAAGCAGCTCTTCTAGGAGAAGGACACTCCGAAATCAAACTATTGTTCTCAAGTCTTGGGTAGTGCCATAACCTCTGTACCATGGTCTTTCACTGCCTTGGGTTAGAGTTCTCTTGCTTGAGGGTACACTCGGGCACACTGTTCTCTCTTGTTTCTCCTCCTCTTGTTTTGTTAAAGTTTTTATAGTTTATATAAGAAATATTTATTCTAATATTGTTGCTGTTCTTAAAACAATTAATTTTTTTTCCTTGTTTCCGTTCCTTACTGGGCTGTTTTCCCTGTTGGAGCCCCTGGGCTTATAGCATCCTGCTTTTCCAACTAGGGTTGCAGCTTAGCAAATAATAATAATAATAATAATAATTGAAGAGGACGGAGGTGTAGCCTTCCTAGTGAGACAAATTGCTCCAGGGATGACAGCGTCCCTACCAGACTCATCCACAGCCTGACTGAGCAGCGTTCTTTCTTCAGCATCTTGTGGATGGAGAGCAGGGCTTGATCTATTCTGGGGGCCGACGGAAAAGCCCGAAAAGCTTGACTGTGAATCTCCATCCCTAAATACAGAATAGTTTGGGATGGGACCAGCTGCGACTTTTCCAAATTGACTAGGAGTCCCAATTCCTTGATCAGATCTAGAGTCCAATTGAGATCCTTCAGACAGCGACGACTGGAAGAGGCTCTGAGAAGCCAGTCGTCCAAATAAAGGGAGGCTCGGATGTCCGATAAGTGGAGGAATTTCGCCACATTCCTCATAAGCCTCGTAAACACGAGAGGAGCTGTGCTTAGGCCAAAGCACAGGGCCCGAAACTGGTACACCACATCTTTGAAGACGAATCTCAGAAAGGGTTGGGAGTCTGAGTGAATGGGGATGTGGAAGTAGGCGTCCCTTAGGTCTAAAGAGACCATCCAGTCTTCCTTTCTGACCGCTGCTAGGACTGACTTTGTGGTCTCCATGGTAAACTTCGTCTTTGTGACAAAGACATTCAGAGCACTGACGTCCAGCACCGGTCTCCAACCTCCTGTCTTCTTTGATACTAGGAAGAGACGGTTGTAAAACCCCGGTGATTGAAGGTCCGAGACTTTGACCACCGCTCCCTTCTCTAGCAAAAGAGACACTTCCAGTTTCAGGGCTTGTCTCTTTCTTCCTCTCTGTACCTGGGAGAGAGATCGATGGGGGACGTCGCTAGAGGGGGTTTGCGTACAAAAGGGATTTTGTACCCCTCTCTGAGCAACCTCACAGATTGTTGATCTGCGCCTCTCTTCTCCCAGGCTTGCCAGAAGTTCTTGAGTCTGGCACCTACTGCTGTCTGAAGTTGCGGGCAGTCAGACTCTGCCCTTAGAGGACTTGGATCCTTTTCTCTTTCCTCTCTTCCCTTCGGCACGAGCACCTCCCCTGCTGGAGGCTCTGCCACGAAAGGGCGGGATAAACCGAGACGCTGGAGTGTCTATCCTAGGTCTAGCAGACAATGTAGGCAAAGGGGGAGCTTTGCGAGCCGAGGACGCAACTAGATCGTGGGTGTCCTTCTGCACTAAAGACAAGGCAATTTCCTTAACCAAGACTTCAGGAAACAGGCACTTGGACAAGGGCGCAAAGAGAAGCTCAGATCTTTGGCATGGCGTCACTCCAGCAGACAGGAAAGAACATAGAGACTCTCGTTTCTTCAGGACTCCGGACGTGAATGAAGCGGCAAGTTCGTTGGACCCATCACGGACGGCCTTGTCCATGCAGGACATAATGAGTAAGGAAACATCCTTATCAGCAGAAGAGATTTTCCTACTCAGGGCTCCTAAACACCAGTCTAGGAAGTTAAAGACTTCGAACGCCCTAAATATACCTTTAAGAAGGTGGTCCAGGTCCGAGGGTGACCAACAAATCTTCGAGCGTCTCATGGCAAGGCGGCGGGGAGAGTCTACAAGACTTGAGAAGTCGCCCTGGGCAGAGGCAGGAACTCCCAAGCCGAGAACTTCTCCCGTGGCATACCAGACGCTCGATCTAGACGAGAGTTTAGATGGGGGGAAGGCAAATGCTGTCTTCCCTAAACTCCTCTTGGTCTCTAACCAATCGCCTAACAGCCGTAAAGCTCTCTTGGATGAGCGAGAGAGAACGAGTTTAGTAAAGGCAGGCATGGTAGTAGGAACGCCTAAGACAAACTCTGACGGCGGCGAACGAGGAGCCACAGAAAAAAAATGGTCAGGGAACAACTCCTTAAACACAGCCATGACTTTTCTAAAGTCCAAGGATGGTTGAACTGCTTTAGGCTCATCAAGAACTGAAGGTTGATCCTCAGGATGTAGTTCAGCAACGTCCTCATCTGACAGTTCCTCATCCGATAACTGATGAGAAAACGGCAAAGGTGTGGGCAACGTTTGACTCGCTGAGTCCGGTCGCACTGGTGCATACGTGACGGAGCCGGACGCAGCGTCATGGAACTGCTGAACAGTCTGGGAACTGTCAACAACCACAGGTGCGCGAGGACGCACAGCGTCCACCCGAGACTGTTTAGACCGTCTGGGTTGTGCAGTCAACACCATACCGGGTTGCGGAGGTTGACGCACCGCGTCAAAACAAGTCACCTCTGATGGTTGATGAACGTCCTGAACGTCACCAACCACATCCGTGCGTTGCCTAACGTCAACGTGCGGCTGGAAATCCACACTGGGTCGCATCGGTGGAGGTACTATCCCAACTGGTTGACGCGAGAAAGCTACCTCAACGTCAACAGGACGCACAACAGACCGCTTGGATGGTTGTTGGCCAGTAGGTTCAGCGGCAACCTTCTCCGCATTGTAGTCCTCCATCAAGGACGCAAGCTTGGACTGCATGTCTTGCAGTAACACCCATTTAGGGTCTACGGAAGCAGGTGCGGTAACAGACGGGGTGAGCGACTGAGACGGCACAACTTTGCCTCTCTTAGGCGGCGAGCAGTCATCAGATGACGGCAACGGGTCCGAACTGTCCCAGTGGCTACAACCGGGACGTTGGACTTGTCCTGAAGGGACTGACTTACGTTTTAAAGGTCTGGAGACCTTGGTCCAAGGTTTCTTACGAGAAACACCTTCGGACGACGAGGTAAAAATGGGCTCTCTCGTCTTACGTTGGTAGGGGCGATCTTGGAGAGATACGCCTGATACCAAAGAGGGAATGTCTGTTCGCTGATCAAGGCCTCTCGAACCCATGAGTCGTACGACATTGCTTCTCCCCTGGGCTTGGGAGCTTGCAAGAGGTCCCGGACTAGGAGGACGACAGGCACGAACAGACGAACGCTCGAGCGCAACACTGTTCACAACACTTTGCGTAACACTAGGCACTTTGACACTATCCTTCGTGGCACTTTGACACTTGAGTTCCTTAACGTCCGCCATGAGTTGATTTCGGTCACTTGCTAAAGACTCAACTCTCTCCCCCAAGGCATGAATAGCACGCATCATGTCTGCCATCGACGGTTCCTGAGTGCTAGGAGGGGGGTTAGGAACAACCACTACAGGGGAAGGATTAGGTTCAGGGGCATGTGGAGAGGAAAAATCTACCGACCTAGAAGAACTTCTCCTTACCCTATCTCTCTCTAGTCTGCGTGTATATTTCTCAAATTCGATAAAATCGAATTCCGAAAGGCCCACGCATTCCTCACACCGATCTTCCAATTGACAGGTTTTACTCCGACAATTGGAACAAACAGTGTGAGGGTCGAGAGAAGCCTTTGGAAGACGCCTATGACAGTCCCTAGCATTACATTTTCTGAACTTGGGAACTTGTGAAGGGTCAGCCATTTTGAATTAGTCAAGGGAAAATTCCAAAAAAACGATCTAAGTCATCAACAATTAATCCGATCCAAAAAAAGAGTTCAAGGATTTATTTGAAGAAAAACACCTGTACTGCGAAAGCTCAAACCAAATTAAAGTACTTCACCAAATATGATGGGAAAAACTCCAGGTTCAACAGCGAGTAAAGTACGTCTTGTCGACACGTCGACAGAGAAGAAATTGAGTCTTTGTTTACATCGAGAGTGGTATCTGGCCGACAGTTGGCGCTGGTGGGCACACCCGCAACCTGTATAGCGATCGCTGGCGAGTTTTTACTGTATGTGTCTGTCGAGCAACAGAGTTGCAGCTATTATATATTCACCGGCTAAGTTAAATATTTAAAAACAGAAAGTTATCAAGTAGCAAACGAAGAATGTCCATCGCATATTCAGCTGTTCCGGGGATTGCCAGATATCAGTTACAGTGGAAGTTAATGAAAGTGTGTCTGACTCGTTAACTCTATATATTTTTAGATTGCAGACACCTTGCATCTAATTTCAGAGCAGAAAATTTTCCCAAAAGAATAGGGAAAAGCAAATGTAATAGCTTATATAAGTAAGAACCCACAAGAGGAGCTGTAATTGTGTTGAGTTTCTGATTTTTAAAAACTAATTTGTGGAGATAGGTGGAGAGATCTTCTATTTTGGACTATATTAGAAAAGACATGAATAGATTCACTGCCAAATTCTGATAGAAGTGCAATTAAGGAGGGATTTGAAAAAAAAGCTTCAAAAACATATCATCATTAACTAAGCTGCTGCAACCCTAGTCGGTGACACAGTATATCATAAGCCCAAATGCTCCAACAGGGAAAAAATAGCCCAGTGAGGAAATTAAATAAGGAAATAAATAAACTATATGGAAAGTAATGAGTAAAGAATATAAAATATCTTAAGATCAGTAGCCTTTGAGGTGGAGAGACGTCATGTAAGGTGCTACTAATATTGCAGATAATTCCTTAAGAAGAACCTGCAAAAGAGAAGACTTCAACAATTCTACTTAAGGCCATGCCAAGGGTAACATTTTTTTAGAGGCCCAAGAAGTATTGCCAAAGAAAATGGCTTCCCTTCTCGCCAGGTCTACTAGACTGAAAATTACCCAAGGAAGCTACCAAAAAGGATCCTTCCATCAGGACGCCATGGCTTGAGCCCAAAAAGGGTAGATTCACTGGAAGAAGATAAAGTCAAAGGAAGGACCTCTGTTGAGTAGGAAAAAGCCCTATGGACTTTCATGGCAAAAGGTATGCAAAGGGAAGTGATAAATTTTTTTCTATTTAATGCAATTTGTCCGAGACCTTAACAAACTTGCCCTATAGGAACCAGATAGGTTAAGTCTAAGGAAGTGTTAAGAGGAAGTGGCCAACCGATATGAGACAATGTATAACCGCTGTTTTCACATGGTCAGGATACAACTCTTGGATCCTAATTCAAAGTAGAAGACAACAAGGGACCCAGAATCATACATAAGTCAGAATATGCCTTTTATGGTTAAAGAGTTAGGCTATAATCTGGAATGAAGATCAGGGGAACTTCGTAGAATTAATATAAATTGCTTTTAAAATCTATGTGCTCCTATGGGTAAACAAGCCTTTCATCCATTAAAATAAGTAGACTCGCTTACAGGTGAGTAGAAAATACCCCTGGGACTAGATGGTCTGTTCTTTTCCTTCCCTGGATATGCCAGTTTCCCTAGAACTATATGACAGCAAGGGAAACAACCTCCTATTAGCCCATCATAGAGATGAGTAGGCTGATAGCCCTGGCCAGTAGTTGGTTATATACCTGACGCTCAGTTGATAAAGGAATCTTCTTCCCTCGAAAGGAAGTCTGTGCAGTGGATTAGGAAGTCCAGCAAAGCAGATTTCCACTTCTCCACTGCCTCCTGTGCATGACTCCTTGGCATGAGTGACATGGCCCTCTATGCCGAAGCATTTCAAATCCCCAGTCCTATCTTCGGATCAACTAGTTTAAAAATTGGAACACCATAGCATCCCTCTCCCATAGTTGGCCCACTGCCTGTTGTAATAAAAAGACCACAGTAAACCAGACAGCACGAGTCTCCTGTACTTCTCACAAGTCAAGAGTTGATAACACCATCCTTTTCGCAAAGTACATAACAGCACCTAACCATTGGTCAAGTTACAAGACTGCTTGAAGGGTGACCATGACAAAGTCTCCATGACTGCCAACTCAGAAGCCAGGAAGGGTGTACCTTCCGATCTTGAGTCTCTGCTGATGCAGGAAAGACTGGTCTGTAGAATCTTGCTATAAGTGTGGAGGTGGGGGAGGAGGATTTGACTGGACAGAGTGGAAGAATGAAAGTTCTTAGATCCATAGATCTGATTGTCAACTTGATTCGGGACCAACTAGCAAGATAAACCATGGCAGCTCCAAAGAAGGTCTCAACCATTATCATTATTACAAGCTAGGCTATAACCCTAAATGGAAAAGCAAGATGCTATAAGCCAAAGGGCTCCAACAGCGAAAAATAGCCCAGTGAGGAAAGGAAACAAGGAAATAAATACACTACATGAGAAGAATAAACAATAAAAATATGACAAATTCGGAGATAATTTGTATTTTTCCTAACCATACAAACCTTAGCTATTTACGTTGGGTTTACTTTCGGCGTAGCTGAAATTGACGAGCCAATAGATTTTAACAAGGGTTAACTACCCCCGCGCTAGTTAGCGGGGGTAGGGGAAGGGGTAGCTTGCTACCCCCCCCCACACACACACACCGGTGATTTGCTTCACTTCACTTAGAGGTAGGACTTGACTTGGGGGACAGGGCTGGCGGCCAAATATGTGTAAATAGCTAAGGTTTGTATGGTTAGGAAAAATACAAATTATCTCCGAATTTGTCATTTGTTCCGTAACCGGAATACAAACCACGCTATTTACATAGGGTGACTTACCCCTTAGGAAGGGTGGAAAGTCCCCAGACTTACTGGCTTTGGCTTTACCCAGGGACTCCGACTCCAAGTGAGTATCACTCGAGAGAGGAAGTCCCTGCACCTCACAAGTTCCTTGCTCCCCAAGAACGAGTGGCCTACGTAAGTTGTGTGTGGAGGAAAGAGCGTGACTCGTCCCAGGAAGTTGACCTTGAGTCCTTTAGATAGGAATCTAGGCTAGGACGCAACAGTATGTTATTTTTATTAGTAAAATAAATTTTTGAATATACTTACCCGATAATCATGTAGCTGTCAACTCCGTTGCCCGACAGAATTCTATGGAGGGATACGCCAGCTATCACAATACTAGAAGGGGGTGTACTTACCAGCGCCACCTGTGGCCAGGTACTATAGTACAGTACTTCTTGTTGACACCTCCTCAATTTTTCCTCGGTCCACTGGTTCTCTATGGGGAGGAAGGGAGGGTCAATTAAATCATGATTATCGGGTAAGTATATTCAAAAATTTATTTTACTAATAAAAATAACATTTTTCAATATTAAACTTACCCGATAATCATGTAGCTGATTCACACCCAGGGGGGTGGGTGAAAACCAGTGTACAAGATTAAAGGATAGCTAAGTATCCCATATTTCATATAACAGTTATCTCAAATAACAATGAAATAATAAGTACCTGGTAAGGAAGTCGAATTGAACCGTTACTCTGCCTCTTTTTTAAGTTCGTCTTCCTTACTGAGCGCAGCGTTCCTCTTGGAGGCTGAATCAACTCAAAGGTGCTAAAGTATATAGGGCTGCAACCCCTACTAAAGGACCTCTACACAACCTCTAACCCAGGCGCTTCTCAAGAATGAATTGACCACCCGCCAAATCAAAAGGATGCGGAAGGCTTCTTAGCCTACCGTAACAACCATAAAAACAACAATAAAAGCATTCAAGAGAAAGGTTAAAAAAGGTTATGGGATTAAGGGAATGTAGTGGCTGAGCCCTCACCTACTACTGCACTCGCTGCTACGAATGGTCCCAGGGTGTAGCAGTTCTCGTAAAGAGACTGGACATCTTTAAGATAAAATGATGCAAACACTGACTTGCTCCTCCAATAGGTTGCATCCATTATGCTCTGCAGAGAACGGTTTTTATTAAAGGCCATCGAAGTAGCTACGGCTCTTACTTCGTGGGTCCTTACCTTCAGCAATGCAAGGTCTTCCTCCTTTAAGTGAGAATGGGCTTCTCTAATCAGAAGCCTTATATAATACGAAACCCCGTTCTTGGACATGGGCCTCGAAGGTTTCTTGATGGCACACCATAAGGCTTCTGACTGTCCTCGAATAGGTTTAGACCTATTAAGATAATACTTGAGAGCTCTGACAGGGCAAAGAACTCTCTCTAGTTCGTTACCTACCATGTTGGAGAGGCTAGGTATTTCAAACGATCTAGGCCAAGGACGTGAAGGAAGTTCGTTCTTTGCTAGGAATCCGAGCTGAAAAGAACATGTTGCAGATTCGGTCGTGAAACCAATGTTCTTGCTGAAGGCATGAACCTCACTGACTCTCTTAGCTGTTGCAAGGCAGACGAGAAAAAGAGTCTTGAGGGTAAGGTCCTTGAAGGAAGCTGACTGGAGAGGTTCGAACCTAGGTGACATAAGGAACCTTAAGACTACGTCTAGGTTCCAGCCTGGAGTGGATAGACGACGCTCTTTAGAAGTCTCAAAAGACTTAAGGATGTCTTGAAGGTCCTTGTTGGAAGAAAGGTCCAAACCTCTGTGGCGGAGAACTGAAGCCAACATACTCCTGTACCCTTTAATCGTAGGGGCTGAAAGGGATCTCTCATTCCTAAGATGTAATAGGAAGTCAGCTATTTGGGTCACAGAGGTATTGGTAGAGGATACTGAATTGGCTCTACACCAGCTCCGGAAGACTTCCCACTTAGATTGGTAGACTCTACGAGTGGAAACCCTTCTTGCTCTGGCAATCGCACTGGCTGCCTCCTTCGAAAAGCCTCTAGCTCTAGCGAATCTTTCGACAGTCTGAAGGCAGTCAGCCGAAGAGCGTGGAGGTTTGGGTGCAACCTGTCTACGTGAGGTTGACGTAGAAGGTCCACTCTTAGAGGTAGAGTCCTGGGGATGTCGACTAGCCATTGAAGTACCTCTGTGAACCATTCTCTTGCAGGCCAAAGGGGAGCAACCAGCGTCAGCCGTGTCCCTTCGTGCGAGATGAATTTCTGCAGGACTTTGTTTATTATCTTGAACGGTGGGAATGCGTAAAGGTCGAGATGGGACCAGTTCAGCAGAAAAGCATCCACATGAACTGCTGCAGGGTCTGGAACTGGGGAACAGTACAGCGGAAGTCTCTTGGTCATGGAGGTGGCAAACAGATCTATGGTAGGTTGACCCCACAAGGTCCAAAGTCTGTTGCACACACTCTTGTGGAGGGTCCATTCCGTGGGAATGACCTGATTCCTTCTGCTTAGGCGATCTGCTGAGACGTTCATGTTGCCCTGAATGAACCTCGTGACCAAAGTGAGGTTTTGACTTCTTGACCAAATGAGGAGGTCCCTTGCGATCTCGTATAGGCTCCTCGAATGGGTCCCTCCTTGCTTGGAGATGTAAGCCAAGGCTGTGGTGTTGTCCGAGTTCACCTCCACCACCTTGCCTAGCAGGAGGGACTTGAAGTTCAGCAGGGCTAAATGAACTGCTAGTAGCTCCTTGCAGTTGATGTGGAGCGTTCCCTGTTCCTCGTTCCACGTTCCCGAGCATTCCCGTCCGTTCAAGGTCGCACCCCAGCCCGAGTCCGATGCATCTGAGAAGAGATGAAGATTGGGGGTCTGAATAGCCAACGATAGGCCCTCCCTGAGAAGGAGATTGGTCTTCCACCACAAGAGAGTGGTCTTCATCTCTTTGGTGACTGGGATAGAGACTGCTTCGAGAGTCAAACCCTTGTCCCAATGAGCTGCAAGATGGAATTGAAGAGGGCGGAGGTGGAGTCTCCCTAGCTCGACGAACAGGGCCAGTGATGAAAGGGTCCCTGTGAGACTCATCCACTGTCTCACCGAGCAACTGCTCCTCTTCAGCATGCTCATGATGCAATCTAGGGCTTGGCTTATCCTTGGGGCCGATGGAAAAGCCCGAAAATCCTGACTCCGAATCTCCATTCCCAGGTACACAATGGATTGGGAGGGAATGAGCTGAGACTTTTCTATGTTGACTAACAGACCCAGTTCTCTGATTAAGTCCAAAGTCCAGTTGAGACTCTCCAGACAGCGACGACTCGTGGAGGCTCTCAACAGCCAGTCGTCTAAGTAGAGGGAGGCTCTGATGTCCGATAAGTGGAGGAATTTTGCTATATTCCTCATCAGATGCGTGAACACCATAGGAGCTGTGCTTAGGCCAAAACACAGGGCTTGGAATTGGTAGACAACCTTTCCAAAAACGAATCTCAGGAAAGGTTGGGAGTCTGGATGAATAGGAACGTGAAAGTAGGCATCTTTCAAGTCCAACGAGACCATCCAGTCCTCCTGTCTGACCGCTGCTAGGACCGACTTTGTCGTCTCCATCGTGAACGTCTGCTTGGTGACATACGCATTGAGCGCGCTGACGTCCAACACCGGTCTCCAACCTCCTGTCTTCTTGGCCACCAGAAAGAGACGGTTGTAGAAGCCCGGGGATTGATGGTCCCGGACTATAACCACTGCCTTCTTCTGCACAAGTAGCGACACCTCCTGGTGCAACGCTAGCCTCTTGTCCTCTTCTTTGTAGTTGGGAGAGAGGTTGATGGGAGATGTGGTCAGAGGGGGTTTGTGGCAGAATGGAATCCTGTAACCCTCCCTCAGCCAACTGACAGACTGGGCGTCTGCACCTCTCTTTTCCCAGGCTTGCCAGAAGCTCTTGAGTCTGGCTCCTACTGCTGTCTGGAGATGCGGAGAGTCAGTTTTTTCCTTTAGAAGCCTTGGAACCTTTCCTAGACTTGCTCCTGGAAGAGTCTGGACGGGAGCTTCCTCGGCTGGGGGCTCTACCACGAAAGGGCGGTATGAACCTCGTAGCAGGAGTGTCAGCCACTGGGGTGCGATAAGTCCTGGGGACTGAGGTAGCAACCTTAGTCTTACGAGCCGATGAGGCTACAAGATTATGTGTGTCCTTTTGTATCAGGGCAGCAGACAAGTCCTTAACCAGCTCTACGGGGAAGAGGAACTTCGAGAGCGGAGCGAAAAGGAGTTGAGACCTTTGACAAGGTGTAATGCTGGAGGAAAGGAAGGTACATAGCTGTTCCCTTTTCTTAAGAACCCCTGACACAAACATCGACGCAAGCTCGCCAGATCCATCTCTAATGGCCTTATCCATGCAGGACATTAATAGCATGGCAGAATCCTTGTCCGCAGGGGAGGTCTTCTTGCTGAGGGCCCCCAGGCACCAGTCTAGAAAGTTGAACATCTCAAATGCTCTAAAAACACCCTTCAGGAAGTGATCAAGGTCTGAGAAGGTCCAGCAAACCTTAGAGCGCCTCATTGCTGTTCTACGAGGCGAGTCTACCAGACTTGAGAAGTCAGCCTGGGCAGAGGCAGGTACTCCCAAGCCTGGTTCCTCTCCTGTGGCATACCAAACGCCCGCTTTAGAAGTGAGCTTAGTCGGAGGAAACATGAACGAAGTCTTTCCAAGGTGTTGCTTAGTCTGCAACCACTCCCCTAAGATCCTTAACGCTCTCTTAGAGGACCTTGCTAGGACTAGCTTAGTATAGGTAGACTTAGCTGGCTGCATGCCCAGCGAAAACTCAGATGGCGGAGAGCGGGGAATAGCAGAGACAAAGTGGTCTGGGTATACCTCCCTAAACAGAGCCAAGACCTTACGAAAGTCAATAGAAGGTGGAGAAGACTTGGATTCATCCACGTCTGATGAGGGATCCAGGTGTGCCGCCTCATCATCAGACGCCTCATCACCAGAGTGTAGCGAAGAGATCGGAAAGGTATGCTGAACAGCAGAGTCAGCACGAGCTGGAACAACAATATTAGTGGTTTCCTCTTCAAGACTCTGTTGAGGGAACACCTGAGGCTCAGACTGCAAGGGCTGATCAAAAGAAGTAGCAGAAGGTAGGCGCATGGGTGGAGGAGGCTGACTCCTAGCATGAGTGACTGAACTCAAGGGTTGCGCTTGCTGAGCGGAAGGCGGATGCGCAGTAGCAAGTTCCTGAGGAACGAGTTGAGGTTCCTGAGGTGTGGGCTGAGAGCGATGAGGTAGTGGCTGCGCAGAACACAGTAATTGTCTCGCGAGTTGAGGCTCCTGAGGCGCAAGGCTAAGGTGTTGTGGTTGCCTTGAGGAGGGTTGAGCTCGCTGCAGCGAGAGCTGAGGAGACTGACTCATGGATGGGAGAGGTTGTTGTACCTCAAGAGAGTGTTGCCTCACTGGTGGAACTGCAAGTGGAAGCGGAGGAAGTAAGGAATGATCTTCCTGTTCCCATTGCTGAGGTTGCCTTAAGGAAGGCGGAGGGAGCTGCACACCACTGGAAACAGTAAACTCAGAACGTGCTAAGGTATTCTGAGGAGCCTCAACATCGTACGCCTGGCAGGCAGTACTGCGGTCAGGCGGAGCGATCGCAGGAGGAGGTGTAACCTGCTCAGCCTGACACTCACGCATCAGGACCGCAAGTTGTGACTGCATGGACTGCAGTAGAGTCAACTTGGGGTCGGCAGACACTAAGGTCTGCTGAGGTAAAGCCTTAACAGCAGAGATCTGTTGTGGCAGAACCTTACTCCTCTTAGGCGGAGTGCATTCAACTGATGACTGCGGCGAGTCAGAGCTGATCCAATGACTGCAGCCCGGTTGAGTTCTTGAGGTCTGGAATCTGCGTTTGAGTGGTCTCGAGACCTGAGTCCAGCGTTTCTTCCCTGATAAATGCTCAGCAGACGAGTAAAAGACGGGCTCAATCGTCTGCAGGTGGGAGTGACGGTCTCTGGAAGACACGCCCGCAACCACCGAGGATACTTCTGTGCGCCGATCAAGGCCTGCCGAACCCTTTTGCCCTTCGACATTGCTTCTCCCCTGGGCTTGGGAGCTTGCAAGAGGTCCCGGACTGGGAGGACGACTGGCACGCACAGAAGTATCCTCACGCACCACACTGACACTGACACTAGCACTTGGCACTGCACTGACACTAGCACTCGTCACAGCACTGGCACTAATTCCACCCACTGCACTCTTGACCTTAAGTTCCTTGACTTCGGCCATAAGAGACTTATGATCACTTACCACTGACTCTACTTTATCGCCTAAGGCCTGAATGGCACGCAAAACAACAGACATATCAGGCTGAGGGCAAATAGTAGGTTCGGGGGTAGCCACTACAGGGGTAGGAAAAGGTAGGGGATCATGAGGTGAGGAAAAAAGTGAAGAGTGAGAAGAACTCCTCCTAACTCTCTCTCTCTCTAACTTGGTTGAGTACTTAAGAAGACGGACAAAATCAAGTTCCGAAAGTCCGGCGCATTCCTCACATCGATCTTCTAACTGACAGGGCCTTTCCCTACAGTCAGAACAAGCGGTGTGAGGATCTACCGAGGCCTTCGGAATACGCCTATTACAAGACCTACATCGTCTATGGGTGGGGGCTTGTGAAATGTCAGACATCTTGAATCAAAAGAGTTAGCCAAGTGGGGTTTCAAAATCAAGCAAAAGATCTTTAACCGTTAAATCAAAGACTAAATAATAGCTATCTAAGCTAATATAGAAGTTTTCCAGTAAAGCGACAGCCGAAATCTGAGAGAATACTTCACCAAAAGCCGTGAAAATACTCGAAGATCATAAGCGTATCCCAGAACGTCTTGCCGGAAGCACGACAGAGGAAAAATTGAGGAGGTGTCAACAAGAAGTACTATAGTACCTGGCCACAGGTGGCGCTGGTAAGTACACCCCCTTCTAGTATTGTGATAGCTGGCGTATCCCTCCATAGAATTCTGTCGGGCAACGGAGTTGACAGCTACATGATTATCGGGTAAGTTTAATATTGAAAAATTAAACTTAATACAGTACTAGGAACACAAGGGAGCATGGTTTACCAGCAGAGGTTGAGGTCAGCTATGCGGAGACCAGGATGCTGCTTTCCCCAAGAGAGGGGAAGATGAAGAAAGAAGTAAGGGCCAGACATACTCTTTCTTTCACGCAGACTAAAACCGGGTAACAACGCCCTCAACCTACTGCTACTTGTCCATCAAGGAGCCTGAGGTTAGACCAGCTGTTGTTCAGCCACCACGGGGCCAATAGAAAAAGTATCGAGGCTCCTGTGGGTCACGTCCTGCAGGCTGTGAAGGTCGTTTGACGCTTCCAGACCCCAGCTTGAAGCACCTGCGTCACAAAGAAGTTTCTCTTGAAGGCCAGGGACATAGCGATGCCCCTGACGTCGTGTGCCCTAGGGCGACGTGACGGAGGAGGGTCCAGATTCAAGGCGTGGTGGATGACCCTCCGAATCCAAGCCGAGATGGTATTCTTGGTGACCCTCCTCTTCGTCCTGAATGTGCTAACAAACAGTGCTTGCACGCGAGGACGAACTGCAGCTGTTCTCTTCAAGTAATGCCTCAGACTCCTCACTGGGCATAATAGCAGATGGTCTGGGTCGCTTGTTACAGAATGGAGACTCGAGACCCTGAAAGAGTCGAACCGTGGGTCTGGCACTCCAGGGTTCTGAGTCTTGGCAACAAATTCAGGGACGAACATGAACGTTACCTCCCCCCATCCCCTTGAATGGGCGATGTCGTACGAGAGACCATGAAGTTCACTAACTCGTTTGGCAGAAGCCAACGCGAGCAGGAAAGCCGTCTTCCAAGTCAGGTGGCGATCAGAGGCCTGGCGTAATGGTTCAAAGGGAGGTCTCTTAAGAGCCCTGAGAACCCGAACCACGTTCCATGGAGGAGGTCTCACTTCCGACTGAGGGCAGGTAAGCTCATAGCTACGTATGAGTAGAGAGAGTTCCAGCGAGGAAGAAATGTCCACTCCTTTCAGCCTAAAAGCCAGGCTTAAGGCTGAGCAATAGCCTTTCACCGCTGAGACCGAAAGGCGCATTTCCTCCCGCAAATAAACGAGAAACTCCGCTATTGCTGGAATAGTGGCATCCAGCGGAGAGATGCCCCTCCCACGACACCAACCACAGAAGACTCTCCACTTCGCCTGGTAGACTCCCGCAGAGGACTTTCGCAGGTGACGAGACATTCTCTCTGCAACCTGTTGCGAAAAGCCTCTCTCCGTGAGGAGACGCTGGATAGTCTCCAGGCGTGAAGCCGAAGCGAGGCTACGGCCTTGTAGAAGATGTTGCAATGTGGCTGTCTGAGTAGCTCATGTCGTGGGGGAAGCTCTCTTGGGAGCTCCGTCAGGAGCTGCAGAAGGTCCTGGAACCATTCCGCGTGATGCCATAGCGGAGCTATCAGAGTCATCGACAGGTTGACCGATAGTCTGGTACTGTTGAGCACCCTTCTCATCAGACAGAACAGTGGGAAGGCATACACGTCGATGTTGTCCCACCGTTGTTGGAAAGCATCTTGCCAGAGAGCCTTGGGGTCCGGGACTAGGGAGCAGTACAGGAGCAGCTTGAAATTCAAAGCTGTCGCGAAAACAGATCCACCGTCGGGGAACCCCACAAAGTCAGGACTTTGTTGGCTATCTGAGGATCCAAAGACCACCCGGTACTCACTATCTGCGAAGCTCTGCTCAGACTGTCGGCGAGCACATTCCCCTTGCCAGGAATGAAGCGAGCTGATAGTGTTATCGAGTGGACTTAGGTCCACCTCAGAATCTCTACTGCAAGATGGGATAGCTGATGTGAAAAAGTACCTCCCTGCTTGTTGATATAAGCCACTACCGTGGTGTTGTCGCTCATCACCACCACGGAGTGATCCGCCAGGGTTCGTTGGAACTGTTGAAGAGCCAGGAATACGGCCTTCATTTCTAGAAGGTTGATGTGCAGGTACTTTTCTGATTCTGACCAAAGGCCTGAGGTCCTCTGGTTCAGAATGTGAGCCCCCCACCCTTCTTTTGACGCGTCCGAAAACAGTGTCATTTCCGGGGGGAGGACGAGAAGATCCACTCCCTTTCGCAGGTTCTCGTCGACCAGCCACCACCGCAGGTCCGCCTGTTCCGCGGGTCCTATTGGGACCAGAAAGTCCGGGGAATCGGATCCTTGACTCCACCGGGACTTTAGCCGCCATTGCAGGGATCTCATCCTGAGACGGCCGTTTGGAATCAGACAAGCCAGGGAGGCTAGGTGACCTAAGAGACGCAACCACGATTGGGCTGGAAGCTCTTCCCGCCTGAGGAAGGGTTCCGCCACCCTCCTCAGCCTTGCTATCCTGTCGTCTGATGGAAAGGCTTTGTGGAGATTGGTGTCTAACAACATGCCTAGATAAACCAGTCGTTGGGACGGCTGCAGAGAGGACTTCTCGAGATTTACCAAGATCCCCAGATCTTGGCAAAGTCCCAGGAGCCTGTTTCGGTGTCGAAGAAGGGTCGACTCCGAGTCTGCCAGGATCAGCCAGTTGTCCAGATATCGGAGGAGACGGATGCCGTTCCTGTGCGCCCAAGACGAAATCAGGGTAAACACGCTTCCTCTAGGAGTCTTGCCTCCCATGGAGGACTTACCGCCCCTCTTGTCCTTGGCAGGAAAGGGCTGGGGCTTAGACACCACTTTCTTAGCTGCCGGCGCCTGCTTCGGTGTCCTGCGAGGCTGCTGCTGATGTTGCTGCGGAACTGGAGGCTTGTAGGGCCGAGATGCAAGGGCCCTTTGGAGGAGGGAGTCCTGGCTAGACTTCCTCCACCTCTCAGCTGTACGTTCCATATCTTGGGACTCAAACAAACTTCCCCCAAGAATGGAGAAGTGTCTGAGCCTATAGACGTCCACGGCGGGGACCTTCGGGTGGATCTTCTCGGTCACAGCATCACGATGCTTCAGCACCGAGTTGGCCCACAGGTTGGTAACCTGATGTGCCAGGAACTCGATGGAGCGAGTGCCCGAGAGGAGGAAGGTCTCCAGGGCCTTCCTATTGCTCTCCTTAGACAGATCCTCGGAGCGCAATAGGATGCCCAGAGAACCCAGCCAGACATCCAGCCACGAAGTGGCCTGCATGGCACACTTCGCGACCTTCTCCTGGCTCAGGATCTCCGACGCCGAGAATGTCACCTGCCGGGCGGAGAGCTTCTCAAGCGGAACTCCCCTAGTAAGCTCTTCCACCGAATGGTGAAGGGGAAGAGCGAGGCTAGACTCCCCCATGATCTAAAAATACCTCCTCTGCTGGAGACGAGGAGGTGGGAGGAGTTTGTTCCCAGCAGAGGAACGACTGGAGGAGGCGAGGTCTGCGAGTTGAGCGTTGGCCCTGTCTCTGGCACTCTTCACCCCTTGGGACCAGGGCAAAGCCGCGCTGGTATTTGGGGGCTTCTGAGTTCCACAGACCTGATCCAGGACTGTGTCCTTGCCTTCACGAGGGGCAATCACCGGGTCCTTGAACCTGTTGAGCTGCCTCATCAGGCCCAAGACCTGCCAGAAGGCATGCTCAGACTCGTGCTGCTCTCCTCCCTGCGGACTGGCAGCTAAGTCTCCTGTCCCCGGAAGCTCTTCCTGGGGAGACACGTGGACGTTCTCCCGGGGTCTGGCTGGTTCCTGACGAATTCGCGAAGAAGACTTCGGAATTGTCTTGGAGTCCTTGGGTTCCCTCCTGGGCGGGATACAAGACTCCAGCAAAGAAGTCTGGAAGGTACCTTCCACGCGAGACGATTCCCCTCCACGAGGAGGAGACTCCCCTCTTGGTGCCAAGGGGTAGACCGCCGCCTCGCTGGACTCTCCTGAGGACGGAAAGGCCTCGTCTACAGGAGAAGGAGAAAACGACTGCGAAGGGGAAGGAGCCTTCCTGGCGGACCTCTTAGGAACCAACTTCTCCCTGGGAGAAGTCACCACGAAGTCCACTCCTCTCCTTCTCTTCAGCGGGGGCGAGGCCGTCGTTGGCTTGAGTCCTAGATCGGCGAGTGCCGGCTTCATAGCCTTCACTAATGCCCGCATCAAAGGACCAAACCAGGACTGCCGAGATACGGACGCAGAGTCCGTAATTCCCGCTGGAGGGAAGGGGATCGGTCGACCCTTCGGAGTGGACACAACTGGACCTGCCTGCAAAAAAGAAGGGGAAGAAAGTTGCCTTGACCTCTCCGACGATCCTTCCTTGTCCTGCGAGACAGACCTGCGCTTACGCGGAGGCGATCCTGACTGCGACCTGGAAACACGC
Source organism: Palaemon carinicauda (assembly GCF_036898095.1). Taxonomy (NCBI): domain Eukaryota; kingdom Metazoa; phylum Arthropoda; class Malacostraca; order Decapoda; family Palaemonidae; genus Palaemon; species Palaemon carinicauda. Next base: position 169,664,356 of record NC_090730.1, read on the forward strand.
GTCCCTGCTGCCGCCGCGAGCTGCGGAACCCGACGAGAACGGGGGTCGCGCTGGCGCTCGCGCGGGGCGTTACCAAAGAATCGCGCGCGAGGGGCTGCTGGAGCGCGGGCGCGTAATCACGCGGAGATAAACGAGCACGGGAGCAATCGCGCGTGGGCGAGTGGGCGCGTTGGCGAGGGAACGCGTTGGCGCGTGGGCAAAGGAACCCGTGGGCAAAGGAACGCGTGGGCGCTCAGGAGACCGCTGAGGGCCAGGAGAAAAGTACAGCGCAGGGGAACGATGGTATCCTGGAGACCTGAGACGCGTGGGCGACCGATGGCGAGTCGGCGAATGATGGCGTGTTGGCGAGTGCTGGCGCGTTGGAGAGCGATGGCGCGTAGAACACGCAGGCGAACGTCCGCGAGTGGGTGAGTTGATCGCAGGAGACCTATGTCTGTCAAGATCTGATTGGCGCTGACGCGTAGGAGAGCGCTTGCGCGCAGGCGATGGATCGCGCGGGCGGTCAGGAGATCACCGGGACGCAGGGGGGCGCTGACGTGCTGGAGAACGCTGACGCGCAGGAGATCGCTGATGAGCAGGAGAACGCTGACGCGTTGGAGATCGCTGACGCGCTGGTGATCGCTGGCGCGCAGGAAGACGACGCGTAGAAGACTGCGCAGGAGCAAGAGGGGCGACGCGCAAAGGCGAACGCTCGCGAATGGGCTCAGGAAAAGAAGGCGCATGGGCGCTTGGGCGTGCAGGAACTCTGGATGTACGCACAGGAGACCGTGTGCGTTGCTGCGCAGGAGACCGTGTGCGTTGCTGCGCAGGAGAAAGACGACGAGCAGGAACGCGAGGGCGAGGAGGAGTTAAATCCTTGCCCGCGTCCAGAACCAGAGTTCTAGGGCGTGTAGGCGAGCGTGGGCGCACAGGGCGCGTGTCAGGAACAGGAGGCACAGGTGCGCGCTGATGAGCAGGAGATCTTGTGCGCTCAGGTGACCGTTGGCGCGCTGGGCGCGAAACAGGAACAGGAGGATGTACGTTGTCCACAGGAGAGCGCTGGCGAGCAAGGGGGCGTTGACCATCAGGAGATCGCTGGCGAACAGGAGAGCGCTGGCGAGGTGAGTCAGGAGACTTCAAGGATGGAGAGCGCTTACGCGCTACTGCGCGTGAACGCGCAGGGCAACCCTGACGCGCAAGGGAAGCCCCCACACCGTGGGAGACATCCCTTTGCCCCGAAGGGACCGGTGCCCGTCGGCTGACGAGATCAGAAGACTGCTGGCCATCTGCGCAGGAGGTGGAAGGTCCAGGCGTAGGAGAACGCAAACGATCCCCGCAGAGGTCTAATGACGCGGCTGCTACAGTCTGCTCCCGGCGAGGAGGGTCCTCATCGTAGGACGGAGGAGGCGAAGACTCGAAGAGGCGCCTCTTGACACCCTTATAGGGAGACGGGAAGCCCCAGCGACGAAGAGCACAACGAGCCTTACGGCGAAGGCGGCCACGATGGAGGTCATCGGGATCGTCAGTCCTCCGAAGAGGAGTCTCTGTCAAAGCGCTCCCCTGAGGGGGAGACATAGCCACAGGAGAGACCGTGGGACCCCCTTCCCCCTTCGAAGGATGTTCGGAAGGGGGAGGAGAGCCTTCAGCAACATCAGGAGCTGCAGAGGTTTGACCAGACCCGTCGGAAGCCTCTGCCACCACGACGTCGATGATAGACAGAGGATCTACCTCTGCTATCACCGGCGACTGCTTCACAGCGGCCCCCAACTGGATAAGGTCAAACAGGGCTTCCTTGGAGGGCAGGCCCTTAAGCCCCAAGGAAGCCCAAAGCTGAAAAAGATCATCGTTAGACACAGAGTTATCAACATAATCAAAATCCTCCCCCCGGAGGAGGAGGGGGAGCCGCCCCGCTATGGGAGGCGACGCCCTCTCCCGCACCCCGAGTTCGGGAAACAGAACAAGGGTCTGCGCTACCACTCGGAGGCCTCTCACCAGAGGCCGAACGAGTGGGGGCTTCGGAGGAGGTTTGGGCGGCGGAAGAAGAGTCCCTAGAGCCTTCCTCCTTCAGGGCAACCCCAGAAGGAGAACGGTCTCTCTTGGACTTCTTCTTACGCTGGCAGGCAAACCTCTCCTACTGGGAGGCAGACCACTCCTTACACTCACTGCACATATTTTCACTATCACACCGTCGGCCTCGACACTGCGGGCAAAGGGTGTGAGGATCGGTATCCACCGCCGACATGAAGGTACCGCAAGGCGGCCGGCGATCCCAGGGCACTTGCGCATGATGAATACCAAAGGGCGAAGCCAACTTCCAAACACACAGCTGAGGAAAAGCAAAGAAAAAAGATTAAGGCTGTCAACAACGAGGACGATAGACGGACACGTCTGTACATTGTCCGAGCCAAAAGTGAAGTGAAGCAAATCACCGGTGTGTGGGGAGGGAGGGGTAGCAAGCTACCCCTTCCCCTACCCCCGCTAACTAGCGCGGGGGTAGTTAACCTTCGTTAAAATTTATTGGCTCGTCAATTTCAGCTACGCCGAAAGTAAACCCAATGTAAATAGCGTGGTTTGTATTTTGGTTACGGAACAAAAAATATTTCAAGAACAGTAACATTAAATTAGATCCTTCACATATAAACTATAAAAAGGTAAAAAAAAAAAAAAAAAGGAAGAGAAATAAGATAGAACAGTATGCCCGAGTGTAACCCCAAGCAAGAGAACTCTAATCCAAGTTAGTGGAAGGCCATGGTGCACAGGCTATGGCACTACCCAAAATCAGAGAACAATGGTTTCATTTTGGAGTGTCCTTCTCCTAGAAGATCTGCTTACCTTGAGTAGGGAGTCTCTTCTACCCTTACTAAGAGGAAAGTAGCCACTGAACAATTACAGTGCAGCAAAGAAGAATTATTTGGTAATCTCAGTTTCGTCAGGTGTATGAGGACAGATGAGAATGTGGTAAGAATAGGCCAGACTATTCAGTGTACGTGTAGGCAAAGACAAAATGAACCATAACCAGAGAGAGGGTGACTTCAAATAGAAACTAGTGGTGCAAGGGTGGACTTCAATTATAATGTAGTGGTATCAGAAGCAGTAGTAGTAATAACCAAGTTCCAAGAATAGTGCAATGAAGTCCAAATAAAAAGGTGCAGTGGTGTTATAAAAATAGCGATGGTAATAATGAAATAAAAATAAAAATGATCAATGGAATTACAGTATTAGAAGCAGCAGCAGTAGGAGGGAAATTCAAAGAAAAGTAGTAGTAATAGTTTATAAAAAGTAGTAATATTGGTAGTGTTCAACAAAAAAAAGTTATATCAATTGAAGAGATAGTCAAATAAAATGTAGTGGAGATCAGGGAGGTGATTGTTGCAGCGTTAATAGTGAAACCATGGTACAGTAGTAGTCATAGAGTTCAAATGAAAAGTAGTAGTGGTATTTGTCAAAGCAGTAGAAATAGTATTGTCCAAAAATAGCAGCAGTAGTAGTGGAATTCAACTATAAAGCAGTAATAATAGTAGTTTTAGCAGAAATAAAATAGTAGTAGCAGTAATTGTGGAACTATAATAAAAAGTAGAAGTCGTGGAACTAGAACAAATAGTGGTAGTCACAAAGTTAAAATAAAAAGTAGTAGAGGTATTGGTAGCAGTGGAATTCATATCAGCAGTGTTTGTAGTACAACTATAAGGATAATAGTAGCAGTAGTTGTGATGTGGCTCAAAGGAAAGGGTAATACACTACAGTAGTAGCGACAGAAGTAGCAGCTGGAATAATTACAAGAAAAAGTACTAGCAGGTTAAATATAGCAGAAGGTTAAATATAGTAATACTAAGTTTACCAAGGAAATTAATAGTAGTAATAGCATTCCAGAGGAAATGGTGTAATTATCAGCAATGGTAGTATGAACATTCAAAAGGATGAAAACTAGTGTGGTTGTCTTCACAAAAGTGGTAAAATTGTTCAAGTTGTAGTAGCAAGGGAAGAATACGTAGTTTCAAAATTGTCTAAATCTGGTTAAGATTCTGTGCCAATTTCTCATTGTAACTACTTGTATTATTCCTACTGCCCCCTTTGCCTATATAAATTATGTTCTTTAGTATCTACAGCTGTTTGTGAAGCTTTTTCTCACAACCAAGACTGTTCAATGTCTTTTAAAACAAGTGTCACCCCATTAACTATACAATACCCTTAATGAAAGCCACAATAACCATGGTTTCCATAACACTATTTCACTTCAATTTTTGTGTTTGCAATATGTTGAAGACTAAGAGCAAATTACAAGCTGTATATCATTAACTTTGGGAATCATATCTACTATTTAATGACTGATGAAATTTTCTAGAAAAAGGGAACGGAGTAGCAAAACTATGTAGGAAATTCTAAAAACACTGTAAGAGATTACTTATGTCTCCCATTTTAATATATGTGACCATTTTCTATGAGTACCGGGAAGAGAAAATGTTATATCAGATAGTTTTGAGCTAATACTCAAGTGTGATAGTTTGAGAAAGAAAAGATATTTGGGTAAAAAAGCAACTGATGAGAAGGTTTAGCAAGGATGAGCCTTTTGTACAGATAAATGAAAAGGCTACTGTTTTTGAAAGGTTTGCTTGGGGGTTCATCTATGGATTAGCAGTGAAAATATGAATACTGTACACAATAACCAATGTCTTGACAGTTATATTGAGTTATACTGTTCAAGGATGACCTTAAAGATGAATAAATTACTAAATAAATAAATAAATGATAAATAAATAAATAAATATGTTATTTTTATAATAAAATGAATTTTTGAATATACTTACCCGGTGATTATATAAGCTGCAACTCTGTTGCTCGACAGAAAACTCTACGTTAAAAATCCGCCAGCGATCGCTATGCAGGTAGGGGGTGTACTTCAACAGCGCCATCTGTCGTGCAGGTACTCAGTACTCAATGTAAACACAGAACTCAATTTTCTCCTCGGTCCACTGGGTCTCTATTGGGGAGGAAGGGAGGGTCCTTTAATATATAATCACCGGGTAAGTATATTCAAAAATTTATTTTATTATAAAAATAACATTTTTCAATATTAAACTTAGCCGGTGATTATATAAGCTGATTCACACCCAGGGGGGTGGGTAGAGACCAGCAATAATTGTTTACATTATTATGAGCTAAGGATTTTTTATTTCATTTTAGCAGTTATTCAAAATAACAAACATAAAATAAATAAGTACCTGGTAAGGAAGTCGACTTTAACAATTACTCTGCCTTTTTAAGTACGTCTTCCTTACGGAGCCTCGCGATCCTTTTAGGATGCTGAGCGACCCCTAGGATCTGAAGTATCAAGGGTTGCAACCCATACAACAGGACCTCATCAAAACCTCTAATCTAGGCGCTTCTCAAGAAATGACTTTGACCACCCGCCAAATCAAGTAGGATGCGAAAGGCTTCTTAGCCTTCCGGACAACCCAAAAACAAAAATAAAACATTTCAAGAGAAAGATTAAAAAGGTTATGGAATTAGGGAATTGTAGTGGTTGAGCCCTCACCCACTACTACACTCGTTGCTACGAATGGTCCCAGAGAGTAGCAGTTCTCGTAAAGAGACTGGACATTCTTAAGATAAAAAGACGCGAACACTGACTTGCTTTTTCAATAGGTTGCGTCGATTATACTTTGCAGAGATCTATTTTGTTTAAAGGCCACGGAAGTTGCGACAGCTCTAACTTCGTGTGTCCTTACCTTCGGCAAAGCTTGGTCTTCCTCATTCAGATGGGAATGAGCTTCTCGTATTAACAGTCTGATAAAATAGGATAAAGCATTCTTTGACTAGGCAAAGATGGTTTCTTAACTGAACACCATAAAGCTTCAGACGGGCCTCGTAAAGGTTTAGTTCGTTTTAAATAGAACTTAAGAGCTCTTACAGGGCATAAGACTCTTTCTAGTTCATTTCCAACCATACGATAAGTTTGGAATATCGAACGATATTGGCCAAGGCCGAGAAGGCAGCTCGTTTTTGGCTAGAAAACCAAGTTGTAGAACATGTAGCCGTTTCGGATGACAATCCGATGTTCTTGCTGAAGGCATGAATCTCACTGACTCTTTTAGCTGTGGCTAAGCATACCAGGAAAAGTGTCTTTAAGGTGAGATCTTTCAGGGAGGTTGATTGTAGCGGTTCGAACCTGTCTGACATAAGGAATCTTAGTACCACGTCTAAATTCCAACCAGGTGTAACCAAACGACGCTCCTTCGTGGTCTCAAAAGACTTAAGGAGGTCCTGTAGATCTTTATTGTTGGAAAGATCTAAGCCTCTGTGACGGAAGACTGATGCCAACATGCTTCTGTAACCCTTGATAGAGGGAGCTGAAAGAGATCGTTCTTTCCTCAGATATACGAGGAAGTCAGCTATTTGAGTTACAGAGGTACTGGTCGAGGATACGGATACTGACTTGCACCAGTTTCGGAAGATTTCCCACTTCGATTGGTAGACTCTAAGGGTGGATGTTCTCCTTGCTCTAGCAATCGCTCTGGCTGCCTCCTCCGAAAAGCCTCTAGCTCTCGAGAGTCTTTCGATAGTCTGAAGGCAGTCAGACGAAGAGCGTGGAGGCCTTGGTGTACCTTCTTTACGCGTGGCTGACGTAGAAGGTCCACCCTTAGGGGAAGTGTTCTGGGAACGTCTACTAGCCATCGAAGTACCTCGGTGAACCATTCTCTCGCGGGCCAGAGGGAAGCAACTAGCGTCAACCTTGTCCCTTCGTGAGAGGCGAACTTCTGCAGTACCTTGTTGACAATCTTGAACGGAGGGAATGCATATAGATCTAGATGTGACCAATCTAGGAGAAAGGCCTCTATATGAACTGCTGCTGGGTCCGGGATTGGTGAGCAAAAAATTGGGAGCCTCTTGGTCATCGAGGTTGCGAAGAGATCTATGGTTGGCTGGCCCCAGGTGGCCCAAAGTCTCTTGCATACATCCTTGTGGAGGGTCCATTCTGTTGGAATTATTTGTCCCTTCCGACTGAGACAATCTGCCATGACATTCAAGTTGCCTTGGATGAACCTCGTTACTAGTGATATGTCTAGACCTTTTGACCAGGTGAGGAGGTCCCTTGCGATCTCGTACAACGTCAGAGAGTAGGTCCCTCCTTGCTTGGAGATGTACGCCAAAGCCGTGGTGTTGTCCGAGTTCACCTCCACCACTTTGCCTTGAAGGAGAGACCTGAAGCTTTTCCAGGCCAGACGTACTGCCAGTAGCTCCTTGCAGTTGAAATGCATTGTCCTTTGAATCGAGTTCCATAATCCCGAGCATTCCCGACCGTCTAATGTCGCACCCCAGCCTACGTCCGATGCGTCCGAGAAGAGAACGTGGTTGTGAGTCTGAACAGTCAGGGGAAGACCCTCTCTTAGGTTGATATAGTCCTTTCACCAAGTCAGACAAGACTTTATCTTTCCGGAAACCGGGATCGAGACCGCTTCTAGCGTCTTGTCCTTTTTCCAGTGAAAAGCTAGATGGTATAGAAGAGGGCGGAGGTGTAGTCTTCCTAGTGACACAAATTGATCCACGGATGACAGTGTCCCTACCAGACTCATCCACAGCCTGACTGAGCAGCGTTCCTTCTTCAGCATCTTCTGGATGGATAGCAGGACTGGGGGCTGATCGTCTTGTTCAGCAACGTCCTCATCAGAGGGTTCCTCATCCGAAACTGATGAGGAAACGGCAACGGAGTGGGCAACGTCTGACTCCCTGAATCCGGTCGCACTGGTGGATGCGTGACGGAGCCGGACGCAATATCATGGAACTGCTGCACAGTCTGTGAACTGTCAACAACCATGGGTGCGCGAGGAAGTACAGCGTCAACCCGAAACTGTCTAGACCGTCTGGGTTGTGCAGTCAACACCCTACCGGGTTGCTGAGGTTGACGCACTGCGTCACAACAAGTCACCTCTGCTGGTTGTTGAACGTCCTGAACGTCAACAACCACCTCCGAGCGTCGCTTAACGTCAACGTGCGGCTGGCAACCCACACTGGGTCGCATCGGTGGAGGAACCACCTCAACTGGCAGACACGAGTAGGTTACCTCAGCGTCAACAGGGCGCACAACCGACCGGTTGGAAGGTTGTTGGCCAGAAGGAGGAACCACCTCAACTGGCAGACGCGAGTAGGTTACCTCAGCGTCAACAGGGCGCACAACCGACCGGTTGGAAGGTTGTTGGCCAGAAGGTTCTTCTCCGCATTTAAGTCCTCTATCAAGGCCGCAAGCTTGGACTGCATGTCTTGCAGCAAAGCCCATTTAGGGTCTACGGGAGCAGGTGTGGCAACAGACGGGGTTAGCGACTGAGGCGGAACCGTTTACCATCCCTGAAAGCCTTGTTATGTGTGACATAATAGTACAGCAAAACTTCAAAGGCTTGACAAAAGCTGAGAAGTTGACCTGTAAACAACTTGGAGCGTCTCCTGGCTAGGCGCCAGGGCGAGTCTACCAGAATTGAGAAGTCTATCTGGGCAGAGGCATGAACTCCCAAGCCGAGAACTTCTCTCGTGTCATATCAGACTCTCGCTCTATAAGCCAGTTTAAAAGAAGGGAAATCAAAGGCTGTATCCCTAAAACTCCTCCTGGTGCAAAAACCAGTCGCCTAGCCAACGTAACGCTCTCTAGGAGAGCGAGAGAGCACTAGCTTAAAAACAACGGCTTCGAAGTAGCTAGGCCTAGTGTAAGTTCTGACGTAAAGGCGAACGAGGAGCAGCAGTTACAAGATCCGGACGAAGATCCTTAAAAAAATCATCATGATTTAATTAAAGTCCATAGGAGGCTAAGCAGCTTAAGGCTCCTCTCCATCTGACAGAGTCCTCAAGGGAATATCAGCAGGAGGGAGAACAGCAACTTCCTCATCTACAGGAACCTTGTCCGATAAAAGCTAGGTTACCTCAGTGAGTCTCTCACTGGTGCATAAGTAGCAGACCAGAAGGCAACGTCATGTAACTGCTTGACAGTCTGTGAACTGTCAACAACTGAACTGTCAACCACAACAGGTGTGTGAGGACGTACAGTGTCCACTCGAGACTGCTTTGACTGTCTAGACTGAGCAGTCAAAACAACTCTAGAATGCGGAGGTTGACGCACCGCGTCAAAACAAAACAACTTAGACTGTTGTTGTACCTCGCGAACGTCAACGGAAGGTTCCGTGCGTCGCTGAACGTCAACATGCGGCTGGCAGGGTACACTGGAACGCATGGGTGGCGGGACTCTCTTGGAGTGCGGCAGAAGGTCGCCTCAGCGTCCACAGGACGCACAACCGTGGTTGGTTGTAGGCTAGAGGTTGGTGTAGTGTCAACCTTCTCCGCACGAAAGTCCTGCATCAATGACGTTAACTGAGACTGCATGGTCTGCAGCAAAGACCACTTAGGGTCTACAGGAGCAGGTGCGGCAACAGACGGTGTGACTGCCTGATGCGGTACCGCTTTGCCTCTCTTAGGAGGTGAGCAGTCGTCGGAAGACTGCAGCGAGTCCGAACTGACCCAGTGGCTACAACTGGGCCGTTGGACTTGCGCGGAAAGGACCGACTTGCGCTTAATAAGCCGCGAGACCTTGGTCCATGGTTTCTTACGAGAAACCTCTTCCGCAGACGAGGAAAATGGGCTCTCTCGTCTTAGAGTGGGTGGGGCGATCTTGGGTAGATACGCCCGAAACCACAGAGGGAAAACGTCTGTTCGTTGATCAAGGCCTCTCGAACCCATAAGTCGTTCGACATTACTTCTCCCCTGGGCTTGGGAGCTTGCAAGAGGTCCCGGACTAGGTGAACGACAGGCACGAACAGACGAACCCTCGGACGCAACACTGTAACACTTTGCGCATATCACTTTATCGATTTTCTGTTTTGCACTTATTTCACTGAAATCGAAACTTTTACTGATTTCTACCTGAAACACGCAATTCTACCCTTCATTAAAAGGTAGTAATTGCGAAATCAGTCGTAAAATGCAGCTCATTAATACTAGCAAAAAAACAGAAAACATATATTAAGATAAAAAATTCAGTGGCTGGGAAAGAGACTAAACGCTAGTTCATATAAACTACGTTTTCAATCTCTCACCGCACATAGCCTGGGGACAAGAATAAAACCCTAGAAACGTTTTACCTTTCTCCCCGTACAGAGACTAGGGACGAGAGTAACACGAGAACAACGTTACCCGCTTGAACGGAACGTTTTCTCTCCTCTCTCTCCCTCCGTCTCTATCTCTCTTGATTTCGCACCTAAGAGAAGAGAAGAGCCCAATTATATATCGTCAAAAAAACATGTTATTTGACTAAAGGAAAAAACTGAAAGGTTTTCCAAATAAAAAGTTCCTTTAATTTAGAATTTAAAACATTTAAGCTAAGAAAGAATGAACAAAACGTCAGAATCGATTTACTCTTACTGCAAAGTGAAACTGTGATACACTCTCTCTCTATCGTAACGATAGAGCGCATGTTGAACGTCCTGAACGTCAACAACTGCGTAGTCTAAACGTTAGTTCATCTTTGAAAACAGTACGAAGACTATCAAAGAAATTCTTTCATAAAACATTACATTTAAAAAGTTTTAAATTCTTTAAAGGCTAAATACGATATAACGGGCTCAACGTTGATTAACTTCGGTTCCAAGTTAGGACCGCCTACTATCAGGAAAGGTCGCATATAAACAAAACATAAAAATTTATTTTTATATGTTTATAATAAATGGAAAGTTAATCGAAGAGGCCTAATAAAGGCGGAGAGATATAAAATATATAGATCTATAACGTGTTAAGCAAAAATATTAAAAACCTAAACACACTTCCGTCTAAGGGAAGGGTCGGCCATTTAAAAGTGAAAGAGAGTCCATACTCTCTTTGTCACCATAATTAAATCTATCCAAAACGAGTTCCAGTTTTGAGATGAAGATAAAACACCTGCAGAGCGAAAGCTCAAAACTAGAATAGTGTACTTCACCAAATAGTTGTGAAAACAAATCCAGATAGTAACAGCGAATTAGTAGGTCTTGCAGGTAGCCCGACAGAGAGAAAAATTGAGTTCTGTGTTTACATTGAGTACTGAGTACCTGCACGACAAATGGCGCTGTTGAAGTACACCCCCTACCTGCATTGCGATCGCTGGCGGATTTTTAACGTAGAGTTTTCTGTCGAGCAACAGAGTTGCAGCTTATATAATCACCGGCTAAGTTTAATATTGAAAAATATATATATATATATATATATATATATATATATATATATATATATATATTATAAGGACGACGTCTTACAACGCTTGTAGCACTCTTTTTACCTTTGTACATATTCTGCGTAAATACCCTGTACATATTGTTTATGCATTCATGCGCAGATCACCTACCCATCAATTTCTATGTAAGACTCATTGTTATATGTCAAGGGTAGGATTTTATATTAACCATAAAATCAATGTAAGAAAACACAAATGCCCGCATTTCTCACCTGTTTGTGGTCGGACGGTCACCTAACCAGGTCACTACAATTCCGTCCGCACAGGTCAATGTATTCGACCCGTCTCGGAAATAAAGCATCACTTGACTATGGTCTGTCTCTTATACCTCACAAATGGTGACCCCGGAGTTTTCCGTTAATGGACTTACAGCGGCGATTTCCAAGGACATCGTTTGGGCTCGTGACTCCATTCACCTCAACACCATAACCAGACTCATCACTGCGCAAGTTATTTTGCGCTTTGGGGGTAGCAAAATTTTGCAATGGAGTTTCCTTTAACGGACTTACAACAGCGATTTCGACAAATCTTTTGGGCTCGCAACTTCACATATCCCAACGCCACTAACGGCCTTATTACGGCGCAAATCCTTTTGCGTTCTGGCATTTCAAAACGCAGTTTTTGCCACGTCAATTAGCGACTACTCGGCTGGCTGGAATTTCTACTCCATTAGCGGACTAAATACGGCTCACTTCTGAGTTTCGGAGTGTGAGGTACGATAAGAGATTCAAAAGTTGATAGTACCTCGCCCTTCACAACCAAAAGACACGGCGCAGTAGCCACGCAAACAACACAAACGGCTGCCTCCATTCACACCGGACGCGGTGACAGTATGGTTTCAGCGTGCCGAGTCCCACTTCAGGTTAGCAAACATCATCGACGAATTGAAAAAAATGTGATATGGTGATGGCATCACTGACGTTGGACGCGTTCAAATGAACCTCCTCCTAGCTGAAACAAGAGGCCAGGACCCATGAGGTACAGCAACCTTAAAAATAAATTAACGGAGGTCTATGATCTCCAGATATCCCTGAGGGCCCAGTGTGTCCTCGACCTAATGATAACGCCCCTCAGCAACCTGGGACAAACTGCTGGACCTCCAGTTGAACAAGCTCGATGGCGACAGGCGGCCCAGGGAGATAGCCTATCAGGGAGATCTTCCTCCGTCGCCTTCCACGAAGCATCCGCGCCCAGCTGGAGGCCGCCGAGGACCTGGAAATGTCATTGTTGGTCGCAAAGGCCAACAAACTCCACCTGGCAACCCAGGCTGCCAGATACGCGGTCACCACCTCCATCAATGCCGTCATAGAGAAGACAGATGAGTACCCAGTAGAGCCAGACGATATAGGGGTCAATGCGATCCATGGCGGAAGATCCAAGTACTTCCGCCCACGGCCCCCACCACACCGACAGCAGCAGCGACGCCAACAGGAGCAAGGGCAATAACAAGAGGACCACTACCACAAGGGCTCCGACCTTCCCAGATGGTGCAACCTCCACCGAGTCTGGGGGAAAGCGGCGCGGAAGTGTGTCCAACCAAGCACCCATCCAAAAAACTAGGTGGGCAACCACGCCTATAAGCAACCGTGGAGCAGGTGAGGCCCGATCACACGGGCGTCTACATCCTTGACGTCTACTCAGGAAAAAGGTTCCTGGTGGATACCAGTGCTTCAGTGTCAACGATCCCGCCCCCAAAGGACGACCATGGCCTTCCATAAGATGACAGGGCCACTTTGGTTGCCGTGAACGGAAGCCCCATCACCTGTTATGGGACAAGAACACTGTAGATATCCATCATGGGCCAGAACTACAGCTGGCCTTTCCTGATCGGAGATGTCAAGGGGCCCCTCCTGGGTGCACACTTCCTCGCTCACCACGGACTGCTGGTAGACGTATGTTGCAAACGACTAGTGGACCAGGGTACTTACCGGTCCCACCATCTCTCCAGTGGGCCCAGCCTCCCCAGGGTGTGCTCAGTCACGCCCCAAGAATACAGCCGCCTGCTGCAGGAATTCCCATAGGTTTTCAAACTCGAGCTCCGCCAACTGGAGGGCGTCCCCGCCAAACATGGGATATTCCACCATATCTCTACGACTGGCGTCCCAACCCACTGTAGGTTCCAACGCCTCCCTCCGCAAAAGCTTCAGGACGTCAAGCGTGCCTTCCAGAAGATGGAGCGCACAAGAATCTGCAAAAAGGCGTCCAGCCCATGGGCCTCTCCACTGCACATGGTCAAGAAACCCGACGGGGGTTAGAGGCCCTGCAGTGATTATAGATGCCTCAATCTGGCCACGATACCTGACCACTACCCACTGCCCAACATGCAGGATCTCACCAGAGCCCTCCACGGGGCCACTATTTTCTCCAAGATGGACCTCTTAAAGACCTATTTTCAAGTCCCCGTGCACCACGATGATATCCCAAAGATGTCCATCATCACCCCCTTTGGGTACTACGTATTCTCCTACACGATGTTCGGCCTGAGAAACGCTGGAGCGACTTTCAGGCATCTGATGGACAGCATTTTGGGGGACCTTCCCTTCTGCGCCGTCTATGTCGATGACATCCTCGTGTTCTCCAAGACGCAGGAGGAACACCTGGGGCACGTGAGGACGGTTCTGAAGCGACTGCAGTGGAATGGTCTTGTGGTACGCTTCGACAAATGCACATTCAGGGCTGAGAAGGTGGAGTTCCTGGGGCACGAACTCTCAAAAAGGGGCGTGCGCCCCGTGATGTCAAAGGTGGATTCCATAAACAAGTTCCCAACGCCGAGCTCCATGAAGTCCCTCCAGGAATTCATCGGCATGGTGAACTAATACCGAAGGTTCCTACCCAAAAGGCGTGATGACCGCCCTTCTCAACGTCCTGAAGGGGAAACTGAAGAAAATAGTGGGGTACCCTTCAACAAGAAGCCTTCACGCAAACAAAGATTGCCTTCTGCAAGGCCACAACCCTGGCCTACCAGGACCCCGCGGCCCCCGAGGTTAGCTACGGATGCCAGTAACATTGCGTGCGGTGCCGTCCTTGAGCAGGTGATCAACGACGTGTCCCTACTACTCGCCTTCTTCAGCAAGACGTTAAAACCACCCGAGATTCGCTACAGCACTTTCGACCGCGAGCTTCTGGCAGTGTACCATGCCGTCAAATATCTCAAATACTTGCTGAAGGGACCACCTGCCTCTAGTCCATGCTTTCACCAAGCCCAGGGATGCAATTCCGCCTGACAGCAACGACATACGGCCGCCATCTCCGAGTTCGGCTGGTCTATCAGCTACATCCCTGGGAGAAAGATTCCGGTGGCCAACGCTCTGTCAAGAGTCAGTATTAACTCCATCCATATCGGGGTGGACTACGGAGGCATCGCCCAGGAACAAACAGCCGATTCCGCCACAGCAGACGCAAAGTCCTCCTCGACCTCACTTCAATGGGAGGAAGTCTAAGTTACATCCCAAGGGCCCCACTCTGCTCTGCGATACCAGCACAGGCCGCCCTCGACCTTTCATCCCTCCATCGAGACAAAGGCTGGTATTCGACGTCATCCACGGCCTCTTGTACCCCTCATCAATGACTACTATGAAGCTGATGATGACCAACAAGTTCGTGTGGCCAGGGATCAGGAAGGACGCACACGAGTGGGCACGTGCATGCACGACCTGCCAAACCAGCAAGGTAGGCCGTCACACCCAGTCAGGAGTTGGCAGTTTCCCTCAACCCAAACGACGGTTCGGACACATCCACGTCAACAATGTGGGGCCCTTACCACTCTCGGGCGACGCCAGATACCTCCTCACAATCATCGACCGTTCAACAAGGTGGCCAGAGGCGACTCCCGTGACTGAAGCATCATCAGACGCCTGTGCCCAGGCTCTTCTCTCCCGCTGGATCAGCCATTTCGAGGTCCCAAACGGCATGACAACTGACAGAGGTCCCGCTTTCATCTCGGACCTGTGGGCATCCCTCGCCCTCCTGATGGGGACAAACCTGCACTGCACGACGGCCTATAACCCTGCAGCCAACAGCATGGTTGAAAGAAGCCATCGGTTCCTGAAGACAGCCTTAATGGCCCGATGCACAGACGAGCATTGAGTCAAGCAACTTACCTGGGTCCTCCTTGGTTTTCGAACAGTCCCGAAAGCAAACGGCAACGCCTCTTCTGTAGAAAAAGTCTATGGGGAGACCATCATGGTCCCTGGCGAGTTCTTCCCCTCCAATCCAGACACCGAAGACGTCAGCCTCGCCCAGCTACGGGAAAGGGCAGGAAAATTCACACCCTGCCACAAAACGTACGCGGACACGACAAAGCATTTCAGGCCTGCCTCGCTGGACACCTGCCGCTACGTCTTCAGTCTTCATCAGGCAGGAAGGTCACCGCCACCCCCCCAACTCTCACATCTTTACAAAGGGCCCTATCGCGTGCAGGAGAACGAAGAGGACAATTAAAATCATGGTCCATGGAGCAGAAGACTGGTTGACCATGGATAGATTAAAGCCTGCTCATATAGAAAGCGACATCGACGTACAAGAGTAGCAAGGTCAGCGCGCACGAGTGCCTCCCCAGAACAAACAAATAGAGGATGTAAGAAGCCCGACCAGACGCGGTTCAAAGAAACCACAACCAGCAGTCGAACCCCCTGGTTCTCCCCACCAAGGTGGCATCCTGCAACCGCGTATCGAGTGTAACGGCATCCCTCACTAGAATTGTCTGGCTCGTCTTTCAACTTCACCGAAAGTAATACAGTACCCCTATAATTAGCGGAGAGTTTGTATATGCACTGGAACAAATAACTATAACAGAACAAGTTAACTTGTTCGAACTTGCGCAAATGCAAAATTCTGTACATAGAGGGGTAGAATGATCGAAGACATAAATAATGAATTGATAGCATCAAGTCCAAAATAAGTATTATTAGTAAGGGAATAATGTGAAATGTTATGATAAGGAAAACAGTTTGAAACAACTGAAACAGGGGGGTAACAAGTTTTAAGCTTGTGTAAATTCGAAATATGTACTCTTATTATTGCATCAGTGAATACAAACATACTGAATTACCAGGGGCAAGTCGAGTAGAATACTTGAATGTGCATGTGAAAAACAAATCTCTTCTCGTAGAATACTTGATTTTCCAGTAGAGAATGGTATTTTGACTCATACTGGAAGAAGTATAAAGGGGGAGGGACTAAGAAATATACGAAAAAAAAGTGAAGGGGAGGCTAATGCGCAAAAGAGTAAAAAATGGTTGCTACGCAAGAAAGGTATGTACAGACGAAACGAACGGGAATAAATCCGCAGAAAGCTTAAAATGGTTAGTGCACACCAAGGCATGATCAAACGAACGAACAGCAGCGACTACGTCCAAAACCCTTAATGTCAACAAACAAATGAAAAATAGCACAGTATTATAGGATGCAGATAATTTGCATAGCTTCCCAAGGATTTATTATACGTCGCAGAAAATAATGTATAGAAAAAAATATTTGTTTTACTACTATTGACCATTTTCCCCATCCTAAAACCCAGGTTCCCACCCTGGATATATCACGGTATTTCTTGCTGCTTATTTATTAGCATAGAGAAAAGATTTTTTACCATTAATTACCATTTTCCCAGTATATTTTCCTCACCCTAAACTCCCAGTTCCCACAGGGTGTGGGTGTCCCTCATTATCGGCAGATATATTAGAGTATATCTCAGTAATTATTTATCAAACCCAAATTTAAATGTCATTTTTTAATAAAACAGGAGTTTTCCTATGGGAAAAGCATTATCTTCCATTGAAAAATGTTCAGACCAGAAGTATTGTAAAACCAATGTACAATAATTATAAAGCTCACGATTCACTAAAAAGCTGTCTAGAGTGTAATCACTAGAAAATAGTCTGCAGTATTTAAGGTAAGTGAACGAATCATACACGGATACATTGATGCCAAGTGACAAATGTTCTAATAATAGTATCATTGGTCATACAGAATTATGGAAGGTGAAGAGCAAGGACGGTGCTTGTTGCGAGGAGAACCCAGCCACCTAGTTTAGTTTAGGTGGGTAAGCTTGGGTTACAACATATTCCTGTTTCCCCAAACCCAAATTCCCAGGTTTCCTATGATAAACTTCAGCTATATATTTGTCCCACTGGTTATGGTATGATTTATTTATATGTACCATTAGTGCATATTGAAGCACACACATTTTTAGGGTAGTCGTGAGAAACCAAAATGAGTTGTTTGCACCAGCATTAATGGTCCCCTATGCATAAAACACATCAAACCAATTAGAAAATTATTCAATAAAATTTTACTGTTAAACATCTAATGTAGACAATAAGGTTTCATATTATATTTTAACAAAATACACAAAATATTTTAATCAACATATTTCAATAATCTCTACTTTTACATTAGTTTGAACCCTATAACCATGATCCGCATAATTATGCTGGAAAGCTACATGATTAATGTATCTGACGGGAAATAACAGGGTAAAATTATAGTTAGGGACGGAAAAAAATTATGAACAGACAATAAAAATGTCCTGTAGTAAATAATGTGCTATTATTGAACTTGACCGTTTTAACAGCAAATAAACCGAAAACCCATTAGACCGTCAAAGAACGGGGGTATCTTTTAGAAATTCAATAGTTTTTGCTGCGCCGTGGGCTCGCTTCACTCGTGGAAAGACGTCAAGCTCCTATGTACTGGCAAGCAGTACATGTTGAGCTGAGCACTTTAACCCCATTGATTATTATTTCTTAGATAATTAAGTTTCTATTTCCAGTGAAAATAAGTAATTTTCAAAGAAAACGGAAGTTTATTAAAAGGAAACACTCGTTTTTTTAGTAGACAAGCCTTTTCCGTACGTAACTATAATAAAACCAATAACAGTATTATACAATTACAAAAAATATACAGTAGGCGATAACCCTAAGCTTAGTAAAGTTGACTATTGTATCAATTCACCTTCAATTGAAATGTCCATTATGCAATATAACAATAGGTTATAACGTTACCTACCCGTCAAAGAAGTTTATGGATGTCAAGGACCAGCAATGATCTAAATATTCACACACAAAGGCAAAAGGAAACAGAGTTATCGAGATCTGAGTCTAACAGTGTTGCCAGATGTGTTAGTGTAAAAATCTCCAAAACAAGATAACAAAAAATCCCCAAAACCCAAAAAATTTCAATTTCCACAAATATACTTTCTTCTGTTCATGTTGACTTTACTCATATAGAAATTACTCACCATACTAATTGCAACAATATAAAGATTTACTAATTTTTGTTTCTTCTTCGTAGAAATTTATACAAAATATCCCCATTAGACACTCAAAATTTCCAAATCTAGAGATAAATTCCCATATCTGGCAACACTGCTTTGAGAACGAACAATATTGTAATGTTTACTGATCAAGGATGACGGATTGAAGGTTTACCTTTGCAACGACTCCTCCTCAGATGTGATATTTTTGTCTTTTCTTTCACCTTAGGTAGAGTTATTTTGTTTCTTTTAAAATGAATATATATATATATATATATATATATATATATATATATATATATATATATATATATATATATCCTTAAAGCTCTATTCCATACATAAAGATTGAGATATGAATAATCTCAATAAATAATACTTAATATATTATTTGCCATTACCTAAGCAACTGTGGAATAAGGAAATACTGTAGTACGAAAATACCCACGTATGAATTTTTCCACAAATAAAGTCCAGTGTCGCCATTTCTTAATTTCCAATACCTCAAATCACATCAATGTGGGAGGGATCATGGATAAGTTGCCGATAATCTCATTAGGGAATAATAGAACATTTTTATCAGATTTGACTTTGAGAAGTCTCTGCACAGGGCCCCCTTTAGAGCAGGCTAAGAGATGATTAATTTCGAGAATTTAAAGTTGGCGTGTTAGACAAATTTATTTCTTAACTAGAAATCAAATCTATAGTTTTTATTTTAGATGTCCCATTATCCTTCTCTCCAAACATACATATACTGTATACGCACGCAAGCTTGCGTGCGTATCTTTTTTTTTCTGCTTAAATCTAAAACAACAACAACAACAACAACGAGCTTGCTAAAGAAAAACAACCTTTTTCCACTGTTTTACAATCTGTTCTGTTTATAATGACGAACTATGACAAGAACCAAATAGGTTTGAGATTTTTTTTTTCTAACTTCGAATTCCTTAGTCTCATCATCTCGCATCATTTTAGTTTAAGCTATTACTTTGCAATGATCTAATTCTTTTTCATCTTTTTAATATTTTTCTATTAAACCTCTCGTTAGTTTCCCTGTTTGTGCCCTTTTCTCTTGTTTATCTCATCTTTGCTCCTTCGCGTTAGACCTGAGCTTTCATAAACTCTTTTAGTGTCGGATCCAACCTTTCTTCTTAGGCTGATCCTCCATCACCCCTCTTAACTAAAAAAAAAATCATGCACATGGTAGCCAAACAATCCACCAAGACTTTCCACAACTGATAACCTATACAAGTTGCACCATTCTACGACAATTTCATAATACGTAATAACTTTGATAATTATGCAAATTACCTTAGAAGGGTAAACTCGGTCGCGCTCGACCCCGACGCGTCTCAGAAATCGGGGAAGGAGTACAGCTACAGCAATGCACATCTGGACACTACTAGAGCGTGTAGGGGAGACACCTCCTGCAGGTCGATCACCCACAAATTCAGTCACGGGGGTGAGTCACGTGAGAAAAACCTCTTTTTTTTTGACGCTCGGGGTCGCGTACGACCCACTGTACCTATCCAGGGTTAAAT
>NC_090730.1:169684392-169741892 GCF_036898095.1 Palaemon carinicauda
CTGATTATTCACATTGAATTTCATCCATATACCTTTCAAATTATACTTAATTAAAATTTTTAATCCCTTTAGATAACCTTTATTTCCATTATATTACCAGTAAGCAGAACCAATGCTACCAACGCCTATGTATTCATTCACTGGGTAAGCGTCCCCCTGTTGGCTGTTTGTTGGCCATGCTCGCTCTTCCTCTAGTCTCCTGGCAGTCCACCTTCCTTGGCTAATTTAGCTTGTAAAACGTGACAGTCTTGGATTGTCTCTCATCGTGGGTAATTTAGGTTCGTATAGTTAATGATAATACATCGTACCGATCGTGTTTCGCGTCATTATGAAGAATTTATGATTATTTAACGTTAGACTTCATTCCTACACGATTCGATTTCCCTGGGCTTATACCATGTGGTCCACACTTTCCTACATTAAAACTCCTGTAGGAGGAATATTATCGTCACTAGACCTCGTGCTTTGTCAATAATTCATTCCATATGTAAATATTTGGTTCCTGGCAGTACCAAACAACGAAATTTCACGTCTTATATTTTCTCTACCCTAAATACCCGGTTTCTACCGGCTGCCCTCCGTTTTTGGCCAGTATACTAGGGTATATATCACTATTCATTTGCGACGTAAATATCATTTTCGAAACGGGAGGAAGTGCTATTTAGAAAATGTCACAACGAAACAGAAAACCGATTTCAGGTGGTAATTTATAGTAGTTGTGGTAGGTTGACTACCTTAGGCCAACAGACAAGCTGTCTGTTGTAGGTATCGTCAATTAGATACAAAACACGTTAAAATTAAGTGTACCGGTTTAATTGTATGCCGTCAAGTATATAGTATGGTAACGGCCATGCCCCATTATCCATATCCCATTTTCAACCCCCTTTAGCTAAGAATGCAGCGGTCTGAAGCGGCTTACAGTTAGCATCATAGTTGAGTAGGTAAGGACAAGGCTTTTATGTTAGGTGAGAATATGGCAGTTGAAGTTTGTTGCAACCGTTGCATAGACCTTGAACACCAGTTAGTTAAAATGGTAAGGACACAGTTTCTTGGTTAGGTTAGGTGGTTGTCGATGCATACTGGAGGTACTGTTCGTTGTTTTTCGAGGGTGCTTTAATTTTTTTCAAACCGTTTCAGCAAGTCATCATCTGTAGTCGTAATTAAAAGGTCGCGATTGTCAAAACTGAAGAATAATGATATAACATGATAGTTTTTATTTGCCAGGACTTCCCGAATCCCAAAACGTCATTTTCCAGCCCATATTCAATGGAGTTGCTCTTAGCGGTTTTCACCGTAGGTATTACTAATGCATCCTAACTTGATGGGGCTAATGATTTATATTTTGCCCATTGTAGCTCGCTTCGCTTGCAAGTGATCGTCACTGCATTGCTCTTATGTTCTATAGTCTGTTTTATAGCGGTGCATATTTGCACCAACTCGGGGTGCCCTTTTAGCTCGGTAAGGTTCCTGATACCTGATTGGTTGGAAGTATTTTTGTCCGAACACCTTCATTGTTCTCGAATAAATACCAAGTAATGTGAATTGAAACTTATTTTTTAACCTATAATTCTCCATCAGATAAAAGTTTTGTCAATAAACAATGTGAAAGAATAAATATATTTTAAAGAATCGTCTTGGTATGTCTAAATTTAATAACACAATCCGCCGAAGTCAACGACAGCAGCTTGTTTTCAGATGCACACTGTAATTTTTCACATATTTTAACACAAATTGGGATAAATTACACTCGGCATAAGTTAAACATGTTATTATAAACTTTCTTTGAATACCAAAATTTTCCAAAAACATGGAATTAATAAAACCTGATTTTTGTGAAAACTTATGGGGAGGTAAAAGAACAGCCGGTAGCGGCCTGGTGGGAAAACGATCCCACGACTCTGTCTTCGTATTATTTTGCTTAGTATTTTCCCACATTCCTGTTCCTCACCTAATATCTATCTATTTTCCCGGATATCCCTTCTTTCATATAGATTCCTTTCAATGACGTCACTGGGAATCGCCGGCGGCCATGCTGGAGGACATACACAACGAAAACATGGCAGCTGCTACAGCGAATATGGACAATGAGAGCGACTTTGTCAAACAATTGTCGGGTGATAAGCGTTTTTACAAGCAGAAACTCTATCTAATTTATGGCCTAGATCCATACCAGATGCAGAATTCATTCAGTCAAAATATTGGGGATTTTCCCAGTATTTCATACATTGATATGGTGAACTACTTGGTACTGTCGGCCAACCCAGAACATGAGTGGGCATACATTTCCATTGAATAATCTGCTTCCAGAATTTGTTGTTTTTCCCTTTAATGCTTTCAAGTCCAAAATTAGATAAACACTGGGCCAATGAAGAGTGTGTTTATAATTATAAAGCTAATATTGATCATTTAGCCTAACCTTGTGTGTTATAATTTTTGATTGTCAAAATGTATGTAAAAGTTTTGCATTATAATGTCAAATCTTTATCAGTTCATGCCTAACCATTGTTTGTGTTTGGTTACAAATGCTATAATTTCTTATATACATATAAACACATGATGGACAAACTCTATTGTAATGCTCTTGGACGATCGTTTTGCCTCCTTGCAATTAAATGCGCAAGTTTAATTATTTTTTCAATGTTTCATATATAAGCTGAAGACCCCTTCGGGTTAAACCAGCTTTCAGATATTTATAATCAATGTTTATTCATCACATAGTCCTGTATGTCTGCACAATTTAATACACAAATTAAAATAAATATAAATATACACAATTATATATAGGCATGAGCACCTTGACGAATTAGAGACCTAGGTAAGTAGCCTTTGTTAATATAGCCAATATGGGCGCTTTTAATTTTTGTTTTGAAAATCTGAGATGCCCCTTTGATGTTAAGAATTGAGATGCCCCCTCCTCCACACACTACACACTGAACTGACGATGATACTTGTGAAGGCACCTATGCGATCGGATATAGCATGTTTACACAGGAATAATGATACTTTTAGGGCTTAGTCGAGACTGACCTGATATGAAATGATCAGAACAAATACCTGCGTAGGGTAGTGAGGATTCACGTAGATCAGCCCGTGATATTCTGGTCAACCACAAGTCACGTATGCGCTTGGATAATTCTTCTGTATCTTTGTCCTGATTCTGAATAACTGCCGGTATGCAGTAGAAACTCTTGTCATCTCTTCGTCCTCGATTCCCACAGCCAGCAATAGCGCAAAAACTGGGCATTGTGTGAATGTGATGAAATGGCTAAATATTCAACAGTTCAACCATAGCTGTTCACTGAACGCATCTTTGTATGTCCTCCAAGTTGGCGGACCGGAAGTTTGATGACGTGTATTGAAAGGACTCTATAGGCCTATTTGATATCCGCACTACGATTCCTTATGTTTTGTACCTTACGTCAGTAAGTTTGTAAATAATAATAATAACATAAATTTTGTTGTGTAGCAAGTATAACCTATTCTGTAAACCTGAAATTAAGCATATTTTTTAAATATTTAACTTAGCCGGTGAATATATAATAGCTGCAACTCTGCGGCTCGACAGAAAACATACTAAAAAAACTCGCGAGCGATCGCTATGAAGGTTGCGGGTGTGCCCACCAGCGCCAACTGTCGGCCAGATACCACTCTTGTATGTAAACAAAACCTTCAATTCTTCTCTGTCGACGTTGACGACAAGACGTATCAATACTCGCTGTAGAACCTGGAGTTTTCTCAACATATTTGGTGAAGTACTTCATTTTGGTTTGAGCTTTCGCAGTGCAGGTGTTTTATCTTCATCTTAAATCTTGAACTCGTTTTTGGATAGATTTAATTTTTGATGACAAAGAGAGTCTGGACTTTCTTTGACTTTTAAATGGCCGACCCTTCCCTTAGACGGAAGTGTGTTTAGGCTTTTAGCAATTATCTTATCACGTTATACATTAATTATAGATTTTCCTCTATATATTTTATATCTCGCCGCCTTTATTAGGCCTCTTCGATTAACTTTCCATTTATAATAAACATAAAAATAAATTTTAATGATTTGTTTATATGCGACCTTTCCTGAGAGTAGGCGGTCCTAACTTGGAAACCGAAGTTAAACAACGTTGAGCCCTTTCAATCGTAAATAGCTTTTAAAGAGCTAATGATTTAAAACTTTTTAAATGAATATTTTTTAATAGATATTTTATGAAAGATTTTCTTTGAATAGTCTTCGTACTGTTTCAAAGATGAACTAACGTTTAGTTTATTTATGCTACGCAGTTTGCGCTCTATCGTTACGATAGAGAGAGAGAGTATCACGGTTTCACTTTGCAGAAAGAGTAAATCAATTCTGACGTTTTGTTCATTCTTCTTTCAAAGCTTAAATGTTAAATTCTATTTTAAAGGAACTATTGAAAAACCTTTCAGTTTTTTCCTTTGGTCAAATAGGCCTAACATGTTTTTTTGACGAAACGTAAGTGGGCTCTTCTCTTAGGTGTGAAATCAAGAGAGAGAGAGAGAGAGATAGATAGAGACGGAGGGAGAGAGAGAGATAGATAGAGACGGAGGGAGAGAGAGGAGAGAAAACGTTCCGTTCAAGCGGGTAACGTTGTTCTCGAGTGACTCTCGTCCCTAGTCTCTGTACGGGGAGAAAGGATAAAACTTTTTTAGTTTTTTATTCTCGTCCCCAGGCAATGTACGGTGAGAGATTGAAAACGTAGTTTTGAATGAACTAGTGTTTAGTCTCTTCCCCAGCCACTTAATTTTTTATCTTAAAATATGTTTACTGTTTTTTGCTGGTATTAATGTGCTTGCATTATACGACTGATTTCGCAATTACTACCTTTTGATGAGGGTAGAATTGCGTGCTTCAGGTAGAAATCAGTAAAAGTTTCGATTTCAGTGAAATAAGTGCAAAACAGAAAATCGTAGTGATAAAGTGATATTGCGCAAAGTGTTATCAGTGTTGCGACCGAGGGTTCGTCTGTTCGTGCCTGTCGTTCGCCTAGTCCGGGACCTCTTGCAAGCTCCCAAGCCCAGGGGAGAAGTAATGTCGTACGACTTATGGGTTCGAGAGGCCTTGATCAGCGAACAGACGTTCCCTCTATGGTATCGGGTGTATCTTACCAAGATCACCCCTACCATAAGGCGAGAGAGACGATTTTCTCCTCGTCATCCGAAGGCTTTTCGCATAAGAAACCTGAAACAAGGTTTCGAGGCCCTTAAGCGAAAGTCAGTCCTTTCAGGACAGGTCCAGCGTCCTGGTTGTAGCCATTAGGACAGCTCTGACCCTATGCAGTCATCGGAAGACTGCTCGCCGCCTAACAAAAGCGTAACACAGACTCCGAGAGTCTTTTTGTTGGCAAGGTTTTGCGGTCACAGACGTTACCCTCGTCTCTTACCGCAACCTTTTCCGTTGATCCTAAATGGGTTGTACGGCAAGACATGCAGAATAAGCTTGCCTCCCTTATGGAAGACTATTCTTCCGATAAGTCCGTTGAGCCTAGCTGTTTATCTCATCGAGATCCTGGCTTTCAGCCACCCTAACGTTCCTTTGTGCGTCCTGTTGACGTTGGCGTAGCTAATTCACGTCAGTCAGGTTGTTTAGAACCACACTCGATGCGGTCTCGTGTGGATTTTCAGCCACATTTGGACGTTAGGCCACTTGCTGATGCTCCTGTTGACGTTCAGGACGTTCGCTAACAATCGGAGTTGACTTGTTTTGACGCTGAGCGTCAACCTCCGCATTCTAGAGTTGTTTTGACTGCTCAGTCTAGGCGGTCAAAGCAGTCTCGAGTGGACGCTGTGCGTCCTCACGCACCTGTTGTTGTTGACAGTTCACAGACTGTCAAGCAGTTACATGACGTTGCGTCCTGGTCTCTCGCACCTGTTGTTGTTGACAGTTCACAAACTGTCAAGCAGTTACATGACGTTGCGTCCTGGTCCGCTACTAATGCACCAGTGCGTGTGGACACTGCTTGTAAAGCATTGCCACCACGGTAGGTCTCTCCCTTGCTTGAGACTCAGCTATTATCGGACAAGGTTCCTTCAGATGAGGTAGTTGCTGTTCCCCCTCCTACTGATATTCCCTTGAGGACTCTGTCAGACGGAGAGGAGCCTAAAGCTGCTTAGCCCTCTATGGACTTTAAATAAATCATGCTGATTTTTAAGGATCTTTGTCCGGATCTTTTTGTAACTGCTGCTCCTCGTTCGCCTAAACGTCAGAGCTTACACTAGGCCTAGCTACTTCGAAGCCGTTGTTTTATAAGCTAGTGCTCTCTAGCTCTCCTAGAGAGCTTTACGTTTGCTAGGCGACTGGTTTATCACCAGGAGGAGTTTGGGGGATACAGCCTTTGCTTTCCCTTCTTTTAAACTGGCTTATAGAGCGAGAGTGATATGACACGAGAGAAGTTCTCGGCTTGGGAGTTCCTGCCTCTGCCCAGATAGACTTCTCAAACCTCATAGACTCTCCCTGGCGCCTGGCCATGAGACGCTCCAAGATTTTACAGGTCAACTTCACAGCTGTTTTCGAGCCTTTGAAGTTTTGCTGTACAATTATGTCATGCATAAACAAGGCTTTCAGGGATGGCTCCAATGATCTGACAGCCACGTTCTCTGCAGGAACAAGTCCCTCAGGGATGGCTCCATGATTTGGCAGCCATGTTCACTGCAGGAGTACGTAAGAGGCAAGTGCGCTCAATGTGTTCATTGTCAAGACAAACTTTACGATGAAGTCTACCAGGCTGTCTTGACAGCATTTATGGAAGGCGACTGGATGGTCTCTCTCGACCTTCAGGAGGCATACTTCCACATTCCTATACACCCGGATTCCCAACCGTTTCTGAGGTTTGTTTACAGGAATGTGGGGTACCAGTTTCGAGCTATCGGGGATCCGAGCCTCCCTGTACTTAGACGACTGGCTTCTCAGAGCATCGTCCAGCCTTCGCTGTCTGCAGGATCTACATTGGACGTTGAGTCTGGCCAGGGAGTTGGGACTTGTGGTCAACCTAAAAGTCCCAACTGATCCCATCCCAGATTATTCTATTTTTGGGGATGGAGATTCGCAGTCAAGCCCTGCTCGAAGTCCAACTAATGCTGAAAAGAAAAAGTTTATTCAGTCAGGAGTTGGAACAGTCTCGTAGGGACTCTCTCATCCCTGGAGCAGTTTGTCTCACTAGGGAGACTACCCCTTCTGCCTCTCCGGTTCCATCTAGCCTCTCACTGGAACTAGGACAAGACATTAGAGACGGTATCATTCCCAGTCTCCGAACCAATAAAGGCATGCCTGAAATGGTGGGACAGCAATATCAGTCTGAGAGAGGGACTATCCCTAGCAGTCAAGAACCCAAACCACGTGTTGTCCTCAGACGCGTCGGGTTTGGGTTGGGTGCGACCCTGGACGGTCGGGAATGCGCGGGTCTGTGGACCTCAAGTCAGAAGAGCATGCACATCAACGGCAAGGAGCTATTAGCAGTCCACTTGGCCTTGATGATATTAGGAAGCGTCTTCGAAACTAAGTGGTAGAGGACAACTCAGACAACACCACAACTTTGGCGTACATCTCCAAGCAAGGAGGCACACACTCCTTCACGCTGCTCGAGATCGCAAGGGACCTTCTCTTATGGTCTAGAATTCGAGGCATCTCCCTGTTGACGAGATTCATCCAGGGGGACTTGAACGTCTTGGCAGACTGTCTCAGTCGGAGGGGTCAGGTGATACCCACGGAATGGACCCTCCACAAGGACGTGGGCAAGAGTCTTTGGGCTTCTTGGGGTCAACCAACCATAGACCTCTTTGCCTCCTCGTTGACCAAAAGGTTACCAATCTTTTGCTCTCCAGTCGTAGATACAGAAGCAATCTACATAGACGCGTTTCTACTGGATTGGTCTTTTATGGACATATGCATTCCCACCATTCAAGATAGTCAACAAGGTACTGCAGAAGTTCGCCTCTCACGGAGGGACAAGGTTGACGTTGGTTGCTACCCTCTGTCCCGCGAGAGAGTGGTTCACCGAGGTACTTCAATGGCTGGTAGACTTTCCAAGAAGTCTTCCTCTAAGGGTAGATTTGTTACGTCAGCCCCACGTAAAGAATGTCCATCAAAGCCTCCCCGCTCTTCGTCTGACTTCCTTCACACTATCGAAAGACTCAAGAGCTAGAGGTTTTTCGAAGGAGGCAGTCAGTGCGATTGCAAGAGCTAGGAGAGCTTCTACCATTAGAGTATACCAGTCGAAGTGGGAAGTCTTTTGAGACTGGTGCAAGTCAGCATCTGTGTCCTCGTCCAGTACCTCTGTAGCCCAAATCGCAGATTTTCTTTTACATCTGAGAAAGGTTCGCTCCCTTTCAGCTCCCACGATTAAGGGCTACAGGAGCATGTTGGCTTCGGTCTTTCGACATAGAGGCTTAGATCTTTCCAACAATAAAGATCTCCAAGATCTCCTTAAGTCTTTCGAGACCTCTAAGGAACGTCGTTTGGCAACTCCTGGATGGAACTTAGACGTGGTCCTAAGGTTCCTCATGTCAGACAGGTTTGAGCCATTACATTCAGCCTCCCTGAAGGATCTCACCCTCAAGACACTTTACCTAGTGTGCTTGGCTTCGGCTAAAAGGGTCAGTGAACTTCATGCCTTCAGTAAGAACATCGGCTTTTCTACAGAAAAAAGCCACTTGTTCACTTCAACTTGGTTTCCTGGCCAAAAATGAACTGCCTTCTCGTCCTTGGCCTAAATCTTTTGATATTCCTTGCTTATCAGAGATCGTAGGCAACGAACTGGAAAGAGTATTATGTCCTGTTAGAGCTCTTAAGTTCGATTTAGCTCGTACTAAGTCATTACGAGGGAAATCTGAGGCATTATGGTGCTCAGTTAAGAAACCTTCATTGCCTATGTCAAAGAATTCTTTGTCATATTTTATCAGATTTTTTTAATACGAGAAGCTCATTCTCACTTGAATGAGAAAGACCGATGTTTGCTTAAGGTTAAGACGCACGAAGTTAGAGATATAGCAACCTCCGTGGCCTTTAAGCAAAATAAATCTGCAAAGTATTATGGACGCGACTTCTTGGAGAAACAAGTCAGTGTTCGCGTCATTTTACTTAAAAGATGTCCAGACTCTTTACGAGGACTGCTACACACTGGGTCCATTCGTTGCAGCGAGTGCAGTAGTGGGTGAATGTTCTACCACTACACTTCCCTAATTCCAATATCCTTTTAATCTGTCTCTTGAAATGTTTTTAATATTGTTTTATGGGTTGTTCGGAAGGCTAAGAAGCCTTTCGCATCCTGATTGATTTGGCGGGTGGTCAAAGTCATTTCTTGAGAGCGCCCAGATTAGGGGTTTGATGAGGTCCTGTTGTATGGGTTGCAGCCCTTGATACTTCAGCTCCTGGGAGTCTGTCAGCATCCTAAGAGGATCGCTGGGCTCCGTGAGGAAGACAGACTTACAAGGCAGAGTAATCGTCTAAGTCAACTTCCTCACCAGGTACCTATTTATTTTGGTTTTGTTATATTGATAACTGCCAAAATGAAAAAACTCTTAGCTTATACGCTGTAAACATAATTTTACTCTGGTCTCTACCCACCTCCTTGGGTGTGAATCAGCTATTATATATTCACCGGCTAAGTTAAATATTTAAAAATGATATTTTAATTATAAAATAAATTTTTGGATATACTTACCCGGTGAATATATAAATTAAATGACCCTACCTTCCTCCCCAATAGAGACACAGCGGGACGAGAAGAATTGAAGGTTTTGTTTACATACAAGAGTGGTATCTGGCCGACAGTTGGCGCTGGTGGGCACACCCGCAACCTTCATAGCGATCGCTCGCCAGTTTTTTTAGTATGTTTTCTGTCGAGCCGCAGAGTTGCAGCTATTATATATTCACCGGGTAAGTATATTCAAAAATTTATTTTATAATTAAAATATTTTTTTTTTTATTTTTATTCCTGCCTCTACACTATTTTAATGAGACTAGCATGCGCTTCCCTTCAAGCCATCACTTTCCACAGAGGATAAGAAATAAGGAATCGTAGTGCGGATATCCCACATATGAAAGAACAGATATCGGGGAAAAAAGATAGATATTAGGTGAGGAACAGGAATGTGGGAAAATACTAAGCAAAATAATACGAAGAGAGACAATGCAAGACTATTTAAACTGAAAGGAATAGGCCGAACTATATTACGAAAGAAAAAAAAAACTGCGTCTACGAGTCGGATGGGATCGTTTTCCCACCATAAATTTTAACAAATATCGGGTTTTATTAATTCCATGTTTTTTGTAAATTCTGGTATTCAAAGAAAGTTTATAATAACATGTTTAACTTATGTTGAGTGTAATTTATCCCAATTTGCGTTAAAATATGTGAAAAATTACAAAATTACAAAGCGTGCATCCGAAAACAAGATGCTGTCATTGATTTTGGCGGATGGTGTTATTAAATTTAGACTTACCAAGACGATTCTTTATAATGCATTTATTCTTTCACATTGTTTATTGACAAAACTTATATCTGATGGAGAAATATAGGTTAATAAATAAGTTTCGATTCACATTACTTGGTAATTATTCGAGAACAATGAAGGTGTTCAGACAAAAATACCTCCGACCGATCAGGTATCAGGAACCTTTCCGAGCTAAAAGGGCACCCCTGTGAGTCGGTACAAATATGCACCGCTATAAAAAATAGACTCTAGTATGGGGAACATGTCGTGCGTTATCCCTGTGGGATAGCCTTTCGCCATTATCATTTATACAACCTCAAGGGGGTGGTCGAAGACACTTGTAAGGTGTGAGTTGTTGCGCACTCACTTCCATCATGGACTTTCCTTCCATTTCCTATTATCAGACCGAATATATCAAACACGCGTTTCTACCCTAACCTGTCATTATTAACATTATGAATAGAATTAGCTATGATTGTGTTTATTCCTATATTTAATATAATAGGTGAGGTTTAGAATATAAAACAGGCCATTTATTGTTTTAGTAAGTAACTTACGACAGAAGCATCACCTGTTTTTTCAGAACAACCTGGTGGAATATCGGAGCAAAAGGGGAATTTTTTTTTGCTTTATTAAATTTTGTAATTTTAATTGAGGTTTCTGCCAGTAGTATATGGGAATCAAGTAGTGTATTTTTAAGGATCTATTCAATTATGCATGATCCAATGCATTATCTAAAATTACACTTCTGTAATGAAACTGAGAATTGTTTAAGGTTAAGTATCTTCTATTAACATTAGGCATCAGCCGTATATAATACAGAAATTTTATCCCCATGATCTCTCCTAATCACTTTTCAACTTGTAAATGAGTGTTTTCTCTACGTGATTCTCCCCTCTTTTCTCTTAAGAATGGTGTTGGATCATGTTTATTTTGGTGGGATGGACTATTGTAAAATGTCAGAGCCTCTGTAGTTTGGTGGGGATGGACCAGGGCAGTAATTAAAAGAGGGTAAATATTTACTATAGTGAAATATTCCTAATGATAACTCAGGAATGGGTTGTTGAGAATGGCCTAGAGCAGTGGTTCCCAAACTATCTTACCTGACGCCCCCTTTTTGCTTCCAGTAGACCCGTACGCCCCCACTCCTCTCTTTTTTTTTTATATGAAATGATTCTTACATTTATTTCTTAGCAAATTGTCAAAATTGAGTTGCAATTTTAAGAATACATAATAAGAAAACATAGCATATAATATTTGGAAATACTTATGAGACTAAGGCACAATTTCTAGTCAAATTTAGTGAGATGGATGCATGTATGTAGCGACAGATACTTGTTCTTTTAATGATTTTGTTATTCTATTAAACAAGTAATTTCGAGCAGATGACTTCACGCCCCCCTTGTATCATCCTCACGCCCCCCCTTGTATCATCCTCACGCCCCCCCCTTGTATCATCCTCACGCCCCCCTAGTGGGTGCGCCCCCCAGTTTGGGAACCACTGGCCTAGAGACTGACCATGTATACAAGTGAATAGTGTCTAATCTAGGGAAGGGGGGGGGGGCAATCTTATGATTCAACAGGTGGACTAATGGGCTCCCCTCAAAGCCCTGTCCTTAGCTTGCCAGGATATTGAGGTTTTAGACACAAGAAACTGATTTTGAGAAGGTCTCGAACCCCAGGTTCAGGTTCACTGGTGAGGATAGCCTTTGCAACGGCACCTCTTATACTGTTTTGTCTTTTCCTCCACATTAGGTTTAATACTTCTTTTTTATGTATGTGTTTCATTAAATTAAAATGGTTGTACTATTTTTCTTGCCTTCCTCATGGGGTTGTTGAAGCTCAGGCAGTGATGCTAAAGTAGGCTAAAATTAACTGTTTTGAAATTTTAAAAAATTCGGTGTTTTTTTTTTTTTTTTTTTTTTTTTAAGTACTTGACTTGAAAAATCCTAACATTTTTTGTATTGTAGACAGATAAGGCTCACCGTCCGCTGCGTCGCAAGGGCCTCCCTTCCCCTTATAAGGGGGTTAAGAGGCGCCTTTTTGGATCTTCTTCCTCCGAAGGGGACTCTCCTCGTCGTACTCAGCCTACAGCTCCTGCTCCTTTGGACCTCTCTGCAGACCGTTCTCCAACTCCTAGATCTTCACCTTCTGGGGAACTCGTCACCCGACGGGCAACGGTCCCTTCGGGGCAAAGGGATTCTTCCCTTCCACGTGCAGTGCTATGCTTGTAATGACCAACTTTATGCACCATTTCTGTTTGTTAACATCTCAAAATAGGTACTTGGTAATATATGGCCACTAAGGTAAAATCAGTTCTAATCAACTTTCAACAAGTTTGACCTTTATTTATTGGGAATGAATACTGAGAGATACAGGAACCCCCTTAAAGAGCAGTAATATGGTTCCACTGTGAGAAATTGCTGACCCAGCCATACACAAATGTAGTAAGATATGTGAATCTGTCTAACCTAAACTAGGTGTGGCGTCCACTGGGTCCCCCTTGTATACTAATCAGGAACTAATCAGGTTTCAGCTTTTTGACATACTCCACAATTAGGATTGAAAAGACATCTGGTATTTTGCTTGGTGTATTGCCATAAACAAAACACAGGGAGTAATATTTTATACAGTGGATATTCATCTCCAATTATCTATTAATTTGATAGATTAGAGTAAGGGTTTCATATTAGTCATATGAAGGTTTTATATATATTTAACATCTAGTGAAACTGGAACTTTTTTATAAGAAATGGTGGTGCTGGCAATGGCATTTTTCTTACTAATAGAGGTCGGTGGGTGAAGAGTTCGTTGAGACAGGCGTAAACTTTCTCATGACTTGGTCCAACCTATTTTATTTATGAGGAAGTTGTTTATCTTGGTCTGATATATGACAGTGTTAGTCTGGTTTTGTGATATAAATATCATTGTTTCCTTTTAATATGACCTATATACTGTACATGCCAAACTACTGAAGTATTTCAATAAAGTAAAATATTGAAGTTATTTCAAATATTGTATTAAACAACCCCTTATTGGAAATGATGTAATAGTTGCCATTAGATTACTGAAGAGCATTTAAAGAAATATCTGAAGTATGGCAACCTCCGGAGATTTAGCGCAAAGATTTTGCCATTTAAAGTTTCGGAGATATGGCTGATGATTGTCAGAGAAATAAGTTTTACATGTAGAAAATGCACATTATTTTTACAAATTAAACACGGCCAGCATTCGTCCTATTAGTGAAACCCAGTTAGGCAAGAAATTCAGGTACAAAATCATACTTTACAGTACATATAACTACTGAAAGTGGGATATCTATATGCAGCTAAAAATAGTTGATTGTTATAATGAAATCAACTGGATATGTCTTCTAACATGACAATACAGCATTGATTCCTTACATCAGAGGGACTCCATTTTGTATCACTAGTATCCGAGGTAAAAACAGTTTGTTCTTGGTGTCGTAGCTTATGGTACATACATTTTATCCCAGATAAGTTTCAAGACGCTATCTTCAGAATCCGAAGACTTGAAAATTGTCAAGTAAGATATGTGGTTTTTTGATAGGCTGAGCAACCTTATTATAAATTTTATTGCCTGGGCCCTGTGTTAGTTCACCCAACCTTTGCCTTTTACGTTGGGTCTGTTCCCCATACCTTTGCTGTCCAACCTCTAATCTATTACTTTATAGTAAAATTACAAAGTTCACCCTCCCCCCCAAAGATGTCAGTGCTGAATGAGTGGCCACCCTTACCCCACATGGTCATAAATCTAGACTTCTAATGCTGTATAGATCTTTTCTTGACTATTTTAAAGTCCTTACTTATTGGTAGCTGACCTCCAACAAGAACTCTGAACAATAAATGATACCGCATCCTTATTCACTGAGGACCAACCCTAGTTGATGCTGTACAAGTGCTCAATGAAATTTATTGTGCCTGTGAACATAAGATTATAAAGATTTCTGTATTCATAGTCTTTGAAGGATGATGAAATTTATATAAAAAAATAATAGATCTCTTGTTGGTTGCCTGGTATGTGTAGTTAAGTTATTTGTTACTAGTTTACTTTAAAATATATAGTGTTTACAGTACATTCTGTACTAATTGCATTTTCTTATTTCAGGTGAAGTGCAGACAGCATGAAGAAAGTCATTAATAACCTTCGAGTCATAAAGTGTTCAGGTATAGTATAGATCCTTGACTACTTTACACTAAATAGTTTGGTTAGAACATTAATAATTTGCCATTTAAAATGAGTAACCTTTAGTAACATACTGTGCATCCTTACAATAAATATCCCAGTCGGTAATGGTGGTCCCCAGGGAGGCATGAAATGATTTTATATTGAATAATCACTTTATTTTACTTTATTTGGATGTATAAATATAAGTTTCATGTCTCCTGGTTGGTGACTCCTGCATGTGGAAACCTGGCGGTGGTACATATTAAAGGACGCAGTTTCCTTTAATGTAACTGTAGCATGCAGCACCAATACTGTACTGATGTAAGTTTCATTTCCTTTCAGCTTGTTCCTTAGACATTCTCAGATTTGATGAAGCAGTTTATTCCTATGCTGATACTAACTTTCAACTTTCAAGTGGTTTACTGCACTCCTAGTCTTGTTTTCTACGACCCCCCAAAAAAAATAAGAAGGGAATTTTGATTCTCGGTGCATGGTGGCGCTGTGTATAGCTGCATGGCTCACATCGCTATACTTTGTCACCCATTTAAGAGGAAGTATCCCCTCATCCCTACAATCACAACTTTCTCTGCCACGTCATACCACTGATGTTTGATGGTCGTTTCCCCCCCCCCTGTCACTTGCGTGGGGGTATTATGGCTAATAAAG
Organism: Palaemon carinicauda; assembly: GCF_036898095.1. NCBI lineage: Eukaryota > Metazoa > Arthropoda > Malacostraca > Decapoda > Palaemonidae > Palaemon > Palaemon carinicauda. The sequence goes on from NC_090730.1 coordinate 169,699,684, forward strand.
CTTAGTATCCCCCCCCCCAGCCGATTAAAGGATCTGCATCTCTATTGCCCTTCTTGCTGCGGCAAGAGACGATTATAACATCACCATGGCGAGTAATGTAGGAAGTGGCTGTCTTCCCAGCAGGAGAGTTACTGTCCTCGCCACAAGAAACGAACTGAGAGGGTTCTTTCTCCTTCCTCGTCGTCTTCCAGCAATGCTAAGGAATGCAAGGTTGTTTTTCTGTGGTGAAAGGTATCCCCGTCCTGGTCCTTTGTATCAGGAGCCCACTTAGGTTTGTCACGGATGATGATGGCCATAATTTATTCTGATAACTTTTTTAATGATGTATCACCCAGTAGTGATAAGGTGCATGGTGAGAGATACTAATGACAATCCTTTGGCCACAGCCGCTGTGCTCCCTGAGCCGTATCTGATCCCAGTATCCTTGGTTCCTGATTGTTTGTGTAGATCCCCTCGCCTTCCACTAATAATTTGATTATTCATGGAGTGACATCACTCTTGGAGGACTCCTATTCGAGCACTGAAAGTCTCCCTACAATCAGGTTTGTGGACCCCTGGAGTTTAGCCTGCCATTTCCTCTCGTACAGCAGCAGCCTTTTTTGAAGATCCTTTTAACCATTCTCGGACTCGTTTCCACAAGGCAGGATTGCCTTTTATAACCAGGGGTCCTTGTCATAGATGTCCTCTAAAGAATTCTCAAGACTTCACTGAACTCCCTTGTCACTTTATTACGACGGTAGTCTGACCGCTTCAGCTGTGCCCACATCCCTATCCTTGTCTATGCCAAGCAGCTCTAGATATTTGATATCTTCACCTTGTAAGCCTACTAGTGCTAAGAAGCAGATTCTCTGATAAACCTTTGTTCTGCGAGTTTTGACTACAGGTCAGTCAGGTCAAACATTCAGCCTAGAAAGTCTGTGCCTGTGTTCCTACATGTGATGCCACCCCGTGCCCACACGTGATAATGTCATTCCACATGCCTGCCACCAATTGGACACGTGAAGATATTCCTTCGTGTGGCAACCATGTTACTTTGTCACTTGATTACGCACTTCATGATCGTGCTACCAATTCTCAATCTCATTTACGAACGCAACCCCTTATGATGTGTTTCATCATCAACTTTAGCTCATAACAAATCCTTGCCTTAAATACACACACAGGCTGGTTATCATCATCTCAAAGCCATAAGCTATTTTAGGAAGAAACCTCTTGCTTTGTTTAGCCAATCTCTCACCATCTCTGCCTAATGTTTTTAATTCTTTACACGTTACATTCTCCAGAATGGTAAGAAAGTTACTTTTCAGATGAATCTTCTTTTCAGTTTCACAGAGAGAAAAGGTCATAAGAATCTTTTCCCCCTTTTCCTACAAGTAACACCTTCATCTGAAGCAGATGAATGGTCAAACTGTTAACAGGAAGTGTGCTATTGATCAAGTTTTTCTTCAGTCACAGTCCTAGACATAGGTTTGATGTTGCGCTCTTTAATCAAAATAAAGACACACTAGATTTAACACGGGTCAACAGCTTAATATGCTAAAGCTAGCAGGTCTGCAAAATTACCTCTCCTAGCACTCTCACACTAGAGTAGGGTGTATGTCCACTCGCTCGTTTAGAGCCCGCTCCTTATTGACACCGACATTTAGAGCCCACTACCTATTAATGCTGACATTGCTAATCAAACCTCCCTTCATCTTTTTGGGATCCAAAAGGGCTAACATGAAGGTAGCGGCCATGTCCAAAATACAAGCTTATTCTTGGCTTGGCCACTGGTCTTGAGCGGTGTCTCGCTATGCGGTCACTGAAGATCTTTGAGATAACATAACATAAAAGTGTGAAGGCCTCTCAGTTAGGGGCCAAAGTGCTGGAATTATTGTTACACTAAATTATTTCCCTCTAGGGGCAACTCCATCCTGAAGAGACGTTGCAGTCTTGGCCAAATATCCCAAGCAGCTGTCCCTTAGGGATGCTTTATCTCTGAAGAACACTGATGTAGCGAGTTCCCTTCACTGTTTCCACCTTCGAATGTGGCCACGGCCATAGGGAAGGTTGAGAAGTTTGGATAAGCTTTTCTTATGAACAGAGCAGTGGTACCAAGGATGCCTGCCCCACAACTGCCAAGGAGGTCTCCATATAAAACAGTTCAACAGATACGTCTTCTGCATCCAACAGAGTTGCAACAACCTGGAAGGCAACCACTAGACCCACCTTTCGCTGTAGAGGATAGCCCTATGGCTGCAGAGGCTCCCGCTAAGGAGGTCATGTACCCCAGCTTACCATGTGGGGGGGTGGTGTTGGAATGCCTGCCAAGCTATTGACTCAAATGGCAGTCCTTTTGGGGGCTGATCCCTGGACGGTAGAGGTGCTACGTTCCGGATATAGTCCCTTTCATAGACTGTCTGCCTCCTTTGACACAACTCTGACAACCCAATCCTATTATTTGAAAGGCTCGGTAAAGAATGTCCGAGATGTTGGCCAAAGGAGCCACGGAAGAAGTCTTAAACGACTCCCTCAGGCTTCCTCTGCAATCGATTCTTAGAAGGTATTCTCCTTTGTTTTTTACATAGATAGCAGGTTTCTTAGCACTTAAGATATGAAGTTAAGAAGTGGAGCCTTTAGTGCTTGTTAGAGAGTTGGTAATGTTACTCCAATATGCAAATGTGTTTGTGGTAGCTCATGTCCAACTGATTACCATCCAATTTCCATAACCATATCTAAATTTTTCGAACGTCTGAATAGGTTTGATGAAGGTAATCAGCTGTTCCCTAGTTTAAAGTTTGGCTTTTGTAAAGGCCTTGGGGCATGTGATGCCTTTCTTATATCCTGTGCTGTACAATAATCTCTTGATTGTGGTCAGGAAGTTTGTATGATTGGCCTTTATTTTAGTGCTGCCTTTGACCATGTTAATCTTGAGTCCCTAGTTTTTAAACTTCGTTTTGGACTGGGTTGGTCTTTAGTTAGCATCATTAATGAATTTTTATGTAAAAGATTGATGGACAACATAGTGAGTATAGGAATTTATATCTGGTGTTCCTCTGAGTAGTGGTCTTGGCCCATTACTTTTCATACTAAATACACATGACATGTGGTTTGGCCTAGAAAACAAGCTTGTGGCACATGTAGATGATGCTGTGTACTATATGCATCAATTTTATCTTCTGTATGTAAAGCTGGGAATTGCTGATTCCTTTAGCAGAGATCTAGCTAAAACTAGTGCATTGTGCAAATTATGGGGCATTAGTTGAATCCTAACAAAACTCCTAGTAAGTAGAACAAGGGCAGTTGTTCAACACCTGGCTCTCAGCATTGAAAATGATTCTTTAACTCTGACTTTTAAAAATGTGTGGTTATCGAAAGCAGCTTAACTTTTGAGAAACACAGGTCTGAGTTGTCTACAATTGCCCCAAAAAACTGGCTTATTGAGAAAGTCTTGTAAGATTTTCAGTGATAAATCAATTCTAAGAAGTTTTAGTTCTTTCATTCTACCTGGTTTCCTGTCTTATTCTTCAGCTGCTGATTCTCATCTCAATTTGTTGGGTAGGAACTTGCGGCTACTAAATTTTTTCCTGATCTAGCTATTAATGTCTACCACCATCATTCAATTAGTTCATTATGCATGTTGCATGAGATTTTTCAAGATTCTACATCCTTTACATTCAGATCTTCCCGGACAATACCATCCTGCTCGTAATACTAGGTTTGCAGTTTATTCTAATAGTCAGTGCTTCTTTATCGTGAGGCTCTATACTATTCAGTATTTAAGAAGTTTTATTCCAGCTGTGACCAAGTCTTGAAATGATCTTCCTAATCGGGTTGTTGAATCCGTAGAACTTCAAGAGTTTAAATATGCAGCAAATGTTTTAGTTGAACAGGCTGACATAACTCCTTTTAGTTTATATTTGAAAGATCTTTTTTGTTGTTACTGTTCTTAAAATGTTTAAATTGTTCATTACTTCCCATTTAGTTTATTTTCTTTCCTCAATGGGCTATTTTTCCCTGTTGGAGGCCTTGGGCTTAGTAGCATCCTGCTTTTCCAAGTAGGGTTGTAGCTTGGCTTTATGAATTAGTTCGTCTTTGATTCAAAACTAGTAACATGTGAATACCACTGACGTTCAAGTCCACTGTTTACTTTTGGGATACTTATGGTGGTTCACAATTGTTTTTGAGAGCTTTTCTTTTTGTATGACGTAATTATTTACTGGCATTTTGAAATAATTAATTGCTTCCAACTGTTTATGCAGGGGTTCCCGATGTTTTACAACAGCCCCCTCCCTCCTCAGTTCCATCATGACTGCCACTACAATAGGAAGTACTTTAGAGGGGCTTTCATTGAATTTCAGTAATTTACTAAATTTTAATTAACTTTGATTCTTGATTTTGTTACATTTAATACATACTTAACTAAATAGCTGTTGTTGCTCATTGAAAATATTGGCAAAACAATCCCTTACATGTGGTCGGCATGCACTGCACATAACATTACTACTAGCCAGTGTATAAACTTAAAAAAAATCAAATGGAGAAAGTTGACTTGAGTGGCTGACCATGCTATACTTTTAACACTTGTAAGGTGAAATTTTGATGATGAAAAATATGTAGTTAGGATACGTTATCGTCAAATACGAAAATCGTACATGAATTGAACGCGCCTCTGGAAACTAACGGTTGCCCTTAGATTACCTAAGAGCGTCTCTTAAAATTTTCTTAAGTATGGTGACATGCACAAATATTTGGTTATTTTAATAATTTCAAAATAAGGTAATGACATTCACTTAGAAGAGAATTTTCCAAAAAGGCAGATGTGCGCTATAAGTTGCATGTACAGTATTACATTCAGTTTTATACATGTAAAAATGTTCACATTTTTGTTGCTTGGTTCACACACATAATGGTCCTCTTTATATACAGTATACACATGCCAGCACTCGTGCTTACATTGAAATCCCATTAGGCTAGAAATGAAAGTAGCCCTACAGTATGGTATTGTATGTTTAATTACTAAAGTGATAATTTCTATGTGCAAATGCAAACTGCTAATTTAATATGTTAGAAATAAGTCAATGGTATATAACTTAATCTAAGGTATATTTACCTAACCTAACCTGTATTGCCGAGTCCTAACTTCCAAGCAAAACCCGAGTAATTCCATTACTACTGTCACTGACGAGAACTAGTCTGTTCATAACAACATTGCAAGCATCCGAGATAGAAACATTTTCTCTTCTGTAGATTATGGGATATGTATTCACGAAAAGTTGTAATAAGCAACCATCCATAAGATCTACTGCAACTGGTTTTGTAAGATAATTGTCTGAGGTTATGAGATAGGCTTAGTAATATGATTCTACACATATTGTTTGGCTCCTATGATAGCTTCACCCAACTTTTAACCTTTTACGTTGGATCTGTTCCTTTTAGCTTTGCTGTTTCTCTCTTGAGCTATTACTTTATGGTAGAACTGTGGTCATGAATCTAGTCTAGTTTGGTTCTAATGTATGCTTGACTGTCTAAAAGTGGTGTACAGTATACCGATTGGGGGGTTCAACTCCCCCACCTAAACCCAAACCTAAGGTTGTATATGTCATGCCCTTCATGTACTTACTCATTGTTAGGTGATCTGCAGGGACTCAAAATTAATAAATGACTGCATCCTTACTGAGGGTCAACACTGCTAATGCTGTAGAAGTCCTCATTGTGTTGTATTGTGCTTTGTACATGAAAATTTTATAAAGATTAATGTATCAAAATTCTTTTGTATGCGTAAATTTACAAAAACTACTAGAACTCTTTTTGATTGGCTGGTATTTGCAAAATGGTTATTTATTAGCAGACTTACTTTAAAATATGTTGCGTTTACATAAATATTCATTATTGCATTATTTCTATTTTGCAGCTGAAATATGGACAACATAAGTAATTCATAACCTTTGGCGAGTCATTAGTCCGCAGGTATGGTATAGCTCTTTGACATTACTGTACTCTTGAATAGTTTGGTTAAAACAAGAATTTGCCATTTTAAAAAGTTTAACCTTTGTTAACTTTCTGTGCATCCCTACAGTAAATATCCCAGTTGGTAGTGGTGGTCCCCAGGGAGGCATGAAATTTTATATACATTTAATAATCACTGTTTTCCTTTATTTGGAAGTTAAATATTAGTTTCATGTCTCCTGGTTGGTGATTCCTGCATGTGGAAACCTGGCGGTGGTACATATTAAAGGATGCAGTTTCCTTTAATGTAACTGTAGCATGCAGCACTAATACTGTACTGATATGTTTCATTTCCTTTTAGCTTATTTTTTTGACATTCTCAGATTTGATAAAGCAGTTTATTCCTATGCTGATACAAACTTGTAACTGGTTTACTGCACTCCTAGTCTCGTTTTATACAATGAGACAATAGAAAAAGAACAAGGGAATTTTGATTTTCAGTGCCTGCCAAGCCATTGACTCAAATGGCAGTCCTTTAGGGGGCTGATCCCTGGACGGTAGAAGTTCCACGTTCCAGATATAGTCCCTTTCGTAGACTGTCTGCCTCCTTTGACACTCAACTCTGACAACCCAATCCTATTATTTGAAAGGCTCGGTAAAGGACGTCTTAAGATGTTGGCCAAAGGAGCCACGGAAGAAATCTTGAAACACAACCCCCCCCTCTTCCTCTGCAATCTATTCTTAGTAGAAGGTATTTTCCTTTGTTTTTTTTTACATAGATTGCAGGTTTCTTAGCTCCAAAGATATGAAGTTGGGAAGTGGAGCTTTTAGCGCTTGGTAATGTTACTCCAATATGTAAATGTGTTTGTGGTAGCTCATGTCCAACCGATTACCGTCCAATTTCCATAACCCTATCTAAATTTTTCAAACGTCTAAATAGGTTTGCTGAAGGTGATCAGCTGTTCCCTAGTTTAAAGTTTGGCTTTTGTAAAGGCCTTGGAGCATGTGATGCCTTTCTTATATCCTATGCTGTACGGTAGTCCCTTAATTGTGGTCAGGAAGTTTGTATGACTGGCCTTATTTTAGTGCTGCCTTTGACCATGTTAATCTAGAGTCCCTTGTTTTTAAACTAAATGGTTGGGACTGGGATGGTCTTTTGTTAGCATCATTATTGAATTTTTATGTAAAAGATTGATGGGCAACGCAACATAGTGAGTATAGGAATTGATATCTGATGTATCTCCGAGTAGTGGTCTTGGCCCATTACTTTCCATACTAAATATACGTGACGTGGTTTGGCCTAAAAAACAAGCTTGTTTCACATGCAGATGATGCTATTTACTATCTGCATCAATTCTATCTTCTGTATGTAAAGCTGGGATTGCTGATTCCTTTAGTAAAGATCTAGCTAAAACTAGTGCGTTGTGCAAATTATGGGGCATTAGGTTGAATCCTAACAAAATGCAAAGTATGATTGGAAGTAGGGCAAGGACAGTTGCTTCTCAACATCTGGCTCTCAGCATTGAAATGATTCTTTAACTCCGACTTTTAAAAATGTGAGGTTCTCGAAAGCTACTTTACTTTTGAGAAACATCAGGTCCGAGTCTTCTTCAGTTGCCCCAAAAATTGTCCTTTTGAGAAAGTCTTGTAAGATTTTCAAGATTTTCAGTGATAAATCATTTCTGAGGAAACTTTAGTTCTTTCATTCTACCTAGTTTCCTGTCCTAGTCTTCAGCTGCTGATTCTCATCTCAATTTGCTGGGTAGGAACTTGTGGCTACTAAATTTTTTCCTGATCTAGTTATTAATCTCTGCCACCATCGTTCAATTAGTTCATTATGCATGTTGCATGAGATCTTTCAAGATTCTACATCCTTTACATTCAGATCCTCTTGGACAATACCATCCTGCTCGTATTACTAGGTATGCTGGTTATTCTAATATTCAGCGCTTCTCTATCGTGAGGCTCGATACTATTCGGTATTTAAGAAGTTTTATTCCATGTTTGACCAAGTTGTGAAATGATCTTCCTAATTGGGTTGTTGAATCCGTAGAACTTCAAAAGTTTAAACATGCAGCAAATGTTTCAGTTGAACAGGCTGACATAACTCCTTTTAGTTTATATTTGAAAGATCCTTTTTGTTGTTACTGTTCTTAAAATGTTTAAATTGTTCATTACTTCCCATTTAGTTTTTCTTTCCTCAGTGGGCTATTTTTCCCTGTTGGAGGCCTTGGGCTTAGTAGCATCCTGCTTTTGTAAGTAGGGTTGTAGCTTAGCTTCATGAATCTGTTTCTTTGATTCAAAAGGATTAAAATGTGAATACCACTAATTAAGTCCACCGTTTACTTTTTCGTTACTTATGGTGGGCTTTACTATTGCTTGCGAGAGCTTTCCTTTTTTAAATATAAAACTTACCCGCTGGTTATATAAAAGAGCTGAAGTCCCTGACGCCAGGGCAGAAATTCAAATCTCGCGCTATCGAAGATACGCCAGGTGTACCAACCGCACCCTAGCGGTAGAACAGGTGGAACTACACACCAACTCCAGTTCTTCTCTCTGCCGTCATAGCTGACTGACATATAGAAGTTCGCTCTCGTGTTTTTACTCTCTTGGGAAGTTGTTTGGTGATGTACAACGTTCTTTTTTGAGTTTAAGCTATCGTTGATTAATTTTCCTTGGTTCTTATCTTGAAATCTTTTTGTTTGAGATTTTCTTTATTGCTTTTTCCCTTACTTTTTGCTTGTCGGTCTCTCACGTTAGCTTTTAAAATGGCCGACTCCTCCCCTGCTCAGCGTAGGTGTGTTAGTGAGGGTTGTCGTACACGACTTCCTAAAGGATCTATTGATCCTCATTCTATTTGTGTAAAATGTAGGGGTAAATTTTGTTCATTAGATGATAGGTGTAATGAGTGTCTTTCCTTAACTAATGATGATTTTGTTACTTTCGATCGTTATGTTAGGAGATTAGAGAGAGATAGTTAGGCGTAGTTCTTCCCGATCTGTGGATAGAACCTTACCTAATTTACCTGTTCCTAATCCTGTTCCTTCCCCTGTGGTGGTAGATCAGGAACCTACTATGAAGGACATGTTTACTGCTATTTTGTCTCTTGGTGAGAAAGTTGAGTCCTTAGCAGCCGATAGAAATACTATCTTTTCCGAGTTAAAGGTATTGAAAAACCGTGAGCCTATCGGAACTGTGGAAAGTGTTTCAGTGTCTGATGTGGTACCGAAGAATCGTGACTCTCTCGGTGTTGTGACAAGTGTTGATAATGTGTTTAGTGTTGCGGAGGGTGCGTCGGCACGAGTGTCTGATGTGGTACCGAAGAATCGTGACTCTCTCGGTGTTGTGACAAGTGTTGATAATGTGTTTAGTGTTGCGGAGGGTGCGTCGGCACGATCTTGTCGTTCACCTAGCCTTAGACCTCTTTCGAGCTCTCGAACCCATGGGAGAAGTAATGTCGAACGGCTTAAGGGAACGAGAAGCATCATCAATCGTGCAGACGTCCCCTCGAACGTTCCTGTTGCCGTAGCTCAGGTCGTTCACCCTCATCGTAGGAAAGGTGAGGTTCATGCGTTATCCCCGTCTTCCGATGAAGGGTCGGGGAGTGAGATCTGGCGGCGAGCGTCGAGACCGCTTAAACGAACCCATGTTGATTCACAGCGTCGGGAATCGCCTGTGCGTCCAGGATGTAGTTCGTGGGGTTCACCGGAACGTTTCCGTTCTCCCAGCGCTTGCACTCCGGCCAAACGTTCAGATCACCGTGTTCGTGTGGATATGATTCCTTCCGATTCGGACCTTGTTACTATTCATGCTCCTCCTCTTCCATCGGATTGGCTTTCTTCCCCCGAAATGCGTGGTGACATTAGTGCGAATCTTCCTTCTAGGAGTTCTGTTGATCCGAAATGGTCTGCGCTTTTGTCTATGAAGGAACAACTCTCGTCGTTGATGGATTCTTATCAACCAGGTGTTGGCGTTGTGTCTGGGCGTTCGATGTCAGACCAGTTATCGCACAAACGTTCGATGGTATCTGGTCTTGACGAGTTATCACTTAGACGGTCTTCCAGTCACAGTGTTCAACGCCAGGTTGATTTTGATGAGTCGCGTCAGAGAGTTTTGGTTGACCAGTTTGCGTATTCTGGTCGCGGGGAAGAACATCGGCGTCGACAAGTGGACGAGATGCGGCAACAATTTGAAGTAGTGGATCGCCCGCGGCAACAACTTTTGGACGCGTCGCGTCAAAACATTGGTTTACAGCGTCGACATCCTGACTACTTTGATCGTTCGCAGCAACAGTCCTCGGACTTTACGCGACCTCGCGGCGATCTTCAACAGTTACCTTCTGATTTCAAGCGTTCTTCTGTTCAACAGCAGTCGGATTCTAAGCGGTCTAGACAGTTGTTGGTTGAGGATGATCGTCTACATGTCCGTGTTTCGCATCAATCTACTTCTACTTCTCCCCATCAAATTGACACAGATGTTGGCCTTGACAGGCAGTCCCATCCAGACGTTGTTCCTTCGGTTCAGGCTGCGGCTGTTGCTGCACTGCCAGAAGACGAACCAGAGGAAAAGTCGGATGAGGATAATCCTATTGAGGAAGTCTCTGAGAATGAGGAGGAGAAGCATTATCAGCATGCTGTGGACCTTCGCAAGTTTATGCTTATTCTGACTGGAATTTTCCCGGATTCTTTTACCCCTGTGGCCCCTCGTTCTCCGCCTTCTGAATTCATCTTAGGTAAAGCTACTAAGGTTCCAGTTTATACCAAGATGGTTCTTTCTCGATCCTCTAAGCGGGCCTTGAAGTTAATGGGTTCTTGGTTGGACTCCAAGAAATCTTTTGGCAAGACGGCCTTTGCCTTTCCTCCCGCTAGGTTAGCCTCTAAATCTAGTGTGTGGTACGAGACTGGTGAAGTGTTGGGCTTGAGTTTTCCTTCTTCTGCACAAGGGGATTTTTCAAGTTTGGTAGATGCTTCTTGTCGTCTTGCCTTAAGGAAGACGAAGATTTGGTGGTCCATTCCAGAGTTCGACCATTTGCTTAAAGGTCTTTTCAGGGCCTTCGAAGTTTTTAATTTTTTGGACTGGGCTTTGGGGGCTTTGAGTAAGAGGGTCTCTGATATGACGGAAACGGACACTAGTGGTTTGGTTCATTTGATGTCCTGCTTGGACAAAGGTGTGAGGGATGGCTCCAACGAACTTGCTGCCTTGTTTACAGCTGGAATTCTCAAGAAAAGGGCCACGATGTGCTCTTTCCTCTCCGCAGGAGTGTCTCCCTATCAGAAAACGGGCCTTCTTTTCGCACCTTTGTCTAATTCCTTATTTCCTCAGGAATTGGTGGGCGAGGTGGCTACTGCTCTCACTCAGAAGGCCACACATGACTTAGTTACTCATTCGACTAGGAAAGTTTTACCTCCGTCATTCTCCTCGTAAACCTAAGGAATCTTCTTCTGGGTTTCGACCTCAGTCCTTTCGTGGAAGCCCTCTGGAAGAGGTTCTTTTAAACCAGAAGGAAGGAAGCCTAGAGGCAGAGGGGGCAAGTCCGGCCGAGGTAAAGTCTGACTGCTCTCTCCTTCAGACAGCAGTGGGGGCCAGGTTGACTCACTTTTGGGAGGCTTGGGAGAGGAATGGAGCGGACCCCTGGTCCCTCCAGGTTTTAAAGGAAGGCTACAAGATCCCCTTCCTGACCAATCCTCCTTTAGTCACAGATCCAGTGGATCTTTCGCCCAAATACAGAGAGGGTCCCAAGAAACAAGCCATGCTTCTACAGACGTCTCTTTTATTAGAGAAACAAGCAATAGAGGAAGTGCAGGATGTTACGTCTCCGGGGTTTTACAACCGCCTTTTTCTAGTACCCAAGAGTTCCGGGGGGTGGAGACCGATTCTGGACGTAAGTGTGCTAAATGGTTACGTCCAAAACTCGACGTTCACTATGGAGACTCAGAAAACAGTTCTGGCAGCTGTGAGGAAGGACGATTGGATGGTCTCTTTAGATCTTCAGGATGCCTATTTCCACCTTCCGATTCATCCCAGCTGCAGACGTTATCTGAGGTTCATGGACGGAAACAAGGTCTTCCAGTTCAGGGCTCTTTGTTTCGGACTCTGCACGGCTCCTCTATTGTTCACCAAGATCATGCTGAACGTGGCAAGCATGCTGCATTCGAGGGGAATCAGGGCCTCTCTGTATCTGGACGATTGGCTGATAAGAGCCTCCTCAGCCGATTGTTGTTTGAAGGACCTCAAGATGACTTTGGATCTCTCCAGAGAACTGGGTCTCCTGGTGAGCTCGGAAAAATCACAACTCATTCCATCCCAGGAGATTCTTTATTTGGGGATGGAGATTCACAGTGGGAGTTTTCGGGCTTTTCCGTCGTCGGTGAGAATCCAAGCAGCCCTCCTAAAAGTACAAACGTTCCTGAAGAGAGATCTTTGCTCCGTCAGAGATTGGATGAGTCTTCTGGGGACTCTCTCGTCGTTAGAGAAGTTCGTGACCCTGGGGAAGTTGTACTTGCGTCTTCTTCAGTTTCATCTCAACCGCCATTGGAAGAAAGGGGACAGCCTCGACAGGGATTGCATTCCCATCTCGACTTCCATCAAGTCTCATCTTCAATGGTGGAACAACGAGCCCAGACTGAAAGAAGGCTTGTCTTTACTTCAGAGGAACCCAAACCTCGTGTTGTGTTGCGACGCCTCCAATTCGGGGTGGGGAGCCACTCTAGAGAAGCAGGAACTTTCGGGGACTTGGACGGTGGAGCAAACCTCTCTCCACATCAATCAAAAAGAGCTTTTAGCTATTCATCTAGCTCTCATCGGCTTCGAAAAGCAGATCAGGGGCAAGGTAGTCCAAGTCAATTCGGACAGCACGACAGCTCTGGCTTATATTGCGAAACAAGGCGGGACCCACTCTTGGCCTCTGTTCGAGATTGCAAGACTGCTCCTCATCTGGGCGGAGGAAAGGAAGGTGACTTTTGACGCGGTTCATCCAGGGGGTCAACAATGTGAGCGCAGACAGACTCAGCAGGAAAGGTCAGGTTCTCTCCACAGAATGGATTCTGCACCCGGACATCTGCAAGAGTCTGTGTCGGTTATGGGGTCGACCTCTCGTGGACCTTTTTGCCACCGCGAAGACCAAACGGCTAGAGTGTTTCTGCTCTCCGGTTCCAGACCCCGAAGCTTTACACATAGACGCTTTTCTGATGAACTGGTCACACATGGAGGTTTATGCTTTCCCTCCGTTCAAGATCCTTTACAAAGTGATTCAGAAGTTCATTTCACACGAGGAGACCAGAATGACACTGATAGCTCCGTTCTGGCCGTCAAGGAGCTGGTTTCCAGAGGTACTGGAATGGATGGTGGATGTCCCGAGAAGCCTTCCCATGAGACCCGATCTTCTCAGACAACCTCACTTGGCCCGAAATCATCAAAACCTCCGAGCTCTACGTCTGACTGCCTTCAGACTATCGAAAAACTCGCTAGAGCTAGAGGATTTTCGAAGAAGGCAGCCAAGGCAATTGCAAGGGCAAGAAGGTCTTCAACCATCAAGGTGTATCAGTCCAAGTGGGAGTTGTTCAGGGAATGGTGTAGAACTAACGCGATTTCCTCTTCCAGTACATCGCTTTCCCAAATAGCAGATTTTTTCTTGGACCTTAAAGTTAAGCATAACTTCTCGTCATCGACTATTAAAGGTTACAGGAGTATGTTGGCGACGGTTTTTCGACACAGGAACCTAGACCTTTCTGATAATAAAGATCTACGAGATTTACTTAGGTCTTTTGATACGACCAAGAAGATTCAAACAGCTCCCATCGCCTGGAATTTGGATGTTGTCCTTAAATTTCTCATGAGTGACAGATTTGAGCCTTTACACTCGGCTTTATTTAAGGACTTAACCTTGAAAACCCTTTTTCTAGTTACCCTCGCCACTGCGAAAAGAGTTAGTGAAGTTCACGCTTTAAGCAAGAACATTGGTTTTCGGAATGGGAAAGCCATTTGTTCTTTGCAACTGGGGTTCCTGGCCAAGAACGAAAACCCTTCTTGACCATGGCCCAAATCCTTCGAGATTTCTAACCTTTCTGATTTGGCTGGCGGTGAATTGGAAAGGGTTCTCTGTCCAGTTAGAGCTCTACGGTTTTATGTGGACAGAACTAAGAATCTGAGAGGTAACTCAGACGCTCTGTGGTGTGCAGTCCGGAAACCCTCGATGCCCATGTCTAAGAATGCCTTGTCTTTTTTCGTTAGATTGTTGATTCGAGAAGCTCATGCTCAGTGTGATGAGTCTGATCAGAGGCTCCTCAAAGTCAAGACACATGAAGTCAGAGCGGTAGCGACTTCAGTGGCCTTTAAACAGAATCGTTCTCTGCAAAGTCTGATGGATACAACATTTTGGAGAAGTAAGTCTGTTTTTGCATCCCATTATTTGAAGAATGTTCAGACTCGCTATGAGGACTTTTTTACGTTGGGTCCTTTTATAGCGGCTAATGCGATAGTAGGTGAATGATCTACCACTACGTTCCCTTTTTTCCTAATACCCCTTTTCTATCTCTTGGAACTCGTTTGTTATGGTTGTTTGTGGAGATTGGGCGTCAGTCTTCCGCAATCTTTGATTTGGCTAGGTGGTCAATTTGTTCCTTGAGTGCACCCGGAACAAGGGTATTGGTTGAGGTCCTGTCATGTTATAGGTGTTTGTACCGTTTGACAGCTCCTAGAGATTTTCAGCCCGAGTGGATTACTGGATCTCTTAAGGATAGCGGACGAAATGAGGCAGAGTATCATTGCTGTCAGCTTCCTTATCAGGTGAGAACTGCTTAAGTTTATTGTATGTAACCCTTAAGTGAATTTTCTATATGTAGCTGTCTCTGACCCGCCACCAAGGGGTGTCAATCAGCTCTTTTATATAACCAGCGGGTAAGTTTTATATTTGAAAATGATATTTTCATAATAAAATAAATTTTTGAATATACTTACCCGCTGGTTATATAAATTTAACACCCTCCCTCCTCCCCTCTAGAGACTACCTATGGTATGGCTATGAGGCATGGAAGAACTGGAGTTGGTGTGTAGTTCCACCTGTTCTACCGCTAGGGTGCGGTTGGTACACCTGGCGTATCTTCGATAGCGCGAGATTTGAATTTCTGCCCTGGCGTCAGGGACTTCAGCTCTTTTATATAACCAGCGGGTAAGTATATTCAAAAATTTATTTTATTATGAAAATATTTTTTATGACGTAATCATTTACTGGCATTTTTAAACTAATTATTAGTTTCCAATTATTAATGCAAAAGTCCCAAGATGTTTTACAACAGCCCTCTCCCTCAGTTCCATCATGACTGCCACTACAATAGGAAGTACTTTAGAGGGGCTTTCAATGAATTTCATTAATTAATTAAATTTTAATTAACTTTAGATACTTGATTTTGTTACACTTAATACACACTTTACCAAATAGCTGTTATTGCTCATTGAAAATATTGTCAAAACAATCCCTTAGATGTGGTCGGCATGCACTGCACATACATACTAGCCAGTATATAAACATACAAAAATCAAATGGAGAAAGTTGACTTGAGTGGCCGACCATGCTATACTTTTAACACTTGTAAGGTGAAATAATAATGATGAAAAATATGTAGTTAGGATACGTTTTCGCCAAATACGAAAATCCTATATGAATTGAACACCTCCCTTTGGAAACTTAACGGTAGCCATTAGATTACCTAAAAGCGTCTCTTAAAATTGTCTGAAGTGTGGCGACAAGCACAAAGATTTGGCTATTTTAATAATTTAAAAACAAGATAATGATAATCACTTGAAAGATAATTTTCCAAAAAGGCAGAGATATTACATTCAGTTTTGTACAATTGAAAATTTTCACTTTTTTGTTGCTTGGTTCACATATAATGGCCCTTTTTATTTACGGTATAAACATTGCCAGCACTTGTGCTTACATTGAAATCCCATTAGGCTAGCAATGAAAGTAGGCCTACAGTATGGTATTGTATGTTTATCTATAAAGTGATGATTTCTATGTGCAAATGCAAACTGCTAAATTAGTATGTTAAAAATAAGTCAATGGTATATAACTTAATCTATAAATTATTATGTTTAAAATAAGTCAATGGTATATAACTTAATCTATAAATTATTGTTGAAAATAAGTCAATGGTATATAACTGAATCTAAGGTATATTTACCTAACCTAACTTGAATTGCCGAGTCCTTACTTTCAAGCAAAACCCGTGTTATTCCATTACTACTGTCACTGACGAGAACTAGTCTGTTCATAACAACATTGCAAGCATCCGAGATAGAAACATTTTCTCTACTGTAGCTTATGGGATATGTATTCACGAAAAGTTGAAAAGACGCAACCATCCATAAGACCTACTGCAACTGGTTTTGTAAGATAGTCTGAGGTTATGAGATAGGCTTAGCAATATGATTCTACACATTGTTTGGCTCCTATGATAGCTCCACCCAACTTTTAACCTTTTACATTGGATCTGTTCCTTTTAGCTTTGCTGTTCGTCTCTTGAGCTATTACTTTATGGTAGAACTACAAAGTTCATCCCCTAGTTGTCAGCGCCGAATAGGTTGCCGCCCTGTCTCTGCAGTTGTGTGTGGTCATGAGTCTAGTCTAGTCTAGTTTGGGTCTAATGTATGCTTGACTTTCTAAAAGTGTTGTACAGTATACAGATTGCGTGGTTTAACTGCCCCACCTAGACCCAAACCCTTCATGTACTTACTCATTGTTAGGTGACCTACAGGGACTCGAAATTAATAAATAACACTGCATCCTTACTGAGGGGCAACACTGCTAATGGTGTAGAAGTCCTCATTGTGTTGTGCTTTGTACATGAAATTTTATAAAGATTAGTGTATCAAAATTCTTTCAAGGTATGTGTAGATTTACAAAAACTACTAGAACTCTTGTTGATTGGCTGGGATTTGCAAAATTGTTATTTATTAGCAGACTGTTACTTTAAAATATATTGCATTTACATACTTATTCATTATTGCATTATTTTTATTTTTCAGCGGGAGTATGGACAACGTCGGTCATTAATAACCTTTGGCGAGTCATTAGTCCTCAGGTATGGTATAGATCTTTGACATTACTGTACTCTTAAATAGTTTGATTAGAACAAGAATTTGCCATTTAAAAAAGTTTAACCTTTGCTGACTTTGTGCATCCCTACAATAAATATCCCAGTTGGTAATGGTGGTCCCCAGGGAGGCATGAAATTTTATATACATTTAATAATCACTGTTTTCCTTTATTTGGAAGTTAAATATTAGTTTCATGTCTCCTGTTTGGTGATTCCTGCATGTGGAAACCTGGCGGTGGTACATATTAAAGGATGCTGTCTCCTTTAATGTAACTGTAGCATGCAGCACTAATACTGTACTGATGCAAGTTTCATTCCCTTTGGGCATTCCTTTTGACATTCTCAGATTTGATAAAGCAGATTTTAGGTTATTAGATAGTTATTGCTAAATCATCCATATGAATTAAAGCACTTCTTTAGGAACAGTTAAATGTAGATAGTTATCAAAGCTAGAATTATAGCCTAGGTTACTAGAATTTTATATTCCCATGCGGATACAAACTGGCGAGTCATTTTATATACGATCAGCCAATTGAAAAGAAATTAGTTTATCCTATGCTGCATTGCTAGGCAACTGCTGCACATGACACACAACACACGACACTTGTTCCAAGTGCTTAAGCACAATACTTCTGGTTGTGAAGGAGGTCAGATCTCCCTACCTTTTCTGCTATCAGGCTCCGCATTGGCTGCTCAGTATGCTTATAGTGCTTGTCTCTTCTGTGTCTTTCACATTCATTGTCACTGGCGTGCTATCATTATTTGTGAGCTTATGAGTGATTGACTTTCGACAACTGTGTCAAATAAGATGCGCTCCTGCCCCAGCCGAAATGGTCACTCCTTTGGTACAATTGAATTGGGTAGAAGTAGACTAGTAGATCAAAACCCGGTTTGTCCTTCATGTAGAGGTTAAGATGATCTGTAATCACCACGTGATTACTGTAGGGAATGGTCATCCTCCCAGTGGGGGAGAGATCGTTCTCACTGCAAGAAACTATGAGATGATCCCTTTCGTCTTCTGTGAGCAATGACAAGAAGGGCAAGATGAGTTCTGCTGCGTAATATTATTCCCCTTCCAGGTCCTTTCTGTCAATATCCCTCTGAGGCTTCAGTCACAGATGACAACGCATGTAATTTTAATATTTTCTCACCCAGTATTGTTGATGTTTAAAATGTGCTTGAAACTGTTCTTATTGCGGATCCCTGGCTACAGCCGCTGTGCTTTTTGGACCGAATCTTGTAGCTGCATCTGTTCCTGATTATTCTGTAATGTCAAGTGTGTTGAGTGGAGATTTTGTCAGGTTACACATAAGATGTTTCCCCCCTATAGAGGTGTCTCCCATCTGAAGAATGAAATTATTTTCATATTCCCATTTAAATCTAGAGTAGAGCTTGTCCTTTTCCCCTGCACTGAGGCAGCCTTATTATAGAAAACCCTTGTTACGAGTCTCAAACTGAAAGTAACGAGCCAGGCCTGCCTCGTACATCTTGGGTTCCTAAGTAGAGATCTCGGATGAGTTCCTTGGACAAATCAGTAGACTTCTCAGCTCTTTAGTATGAGGGTGCCCAGACTGCTTTGGCTGTGTATCCCTCACAAAATTTGGCAATTCCTAAACAGGTCTCTCCTTCTAAGCCTAGTAAAGCTTCAAAGTTGAGTGTAACAAATCCTGCTTTACCCAAAATTTCAACTAATATTAATATAGGTAGGCTGAACATTGAGAATAACAATTATGAACGTGCCGCTGATCTTGAACGGGATGTCACTGTACACCCTGCCTTGTCAGTGCATGAGGCAACCATTCCGCAACTTGAGCAGGCCATCGGGTCTAGGCGTTGCCCCTAAACATAAGGAAGTCGCTAAACGCGCCACCATTTTCACCGTTGACACCATTCCTGTGTCAGTGATGCTAGAATGTGACAATCGTTCCCCTGTATTCTAGAGCGCATGTTAGATTTTCCCATTATTTTAAGGTTTCCTTAAGTTTTATAAACTTTAGGCTAGGAAGCAGCATGATAAAATCTTATCTTACGCTGTAAGAAACTTGTCTTACACTGATTACAAACATAATTGTCATAACAGGCCACACACTAGTGCTGGGCCTGATGTTTATGATGATGATGATGATTCCATGTTCTACATGGAATGTCATCCTGTCCAAGGATCACTCCCCCTTCTGACACAGATGAAGGAAGTAGCCCCAGATGACGACGATGTGGTCCTCGCTATAGACGTTCCAGATAGCAGTGTCGAGAACACATACTCCTCATGAATCGAGCTCTGAGAGAGAGTTTAATTCCTCTACATCACTCTAAGGTGCTAGAGGTGAACATTCTTATAACGGGAGTGAGCTCGATTCCTCCCGCTCCTTCTCCAACTCCCTCTCCTGTTGAGATACTACCACTAGAGAATTGTGGATTCCTGACTGGCCAGACAGTATTACAGTACATTGGATCCTTCTCTTTGGTTATGGTTATTTCCCTTTGCCTACACACACACTGAATAGTCTGGCCTATTATTTACATGTTCTCCTCTGTCCTCATACACCTGACAACACTGAGATTTCCAAACAATTCTTCACCTGAGGGGTTAACTACTGCACTAATTGTTCAATGGCCACTTTCCTCTTGGTAAGGTTAGAAGAGAAACTTCTAGCTATGGTAAGAATCTTTTCTAGGAGAAGGACACTCCAAAATCAAACTATTGTTCTATAGTCTTAGGTAGTCCCATAGCTTTGTACTATGGTCTTCCACTGTATTGGGTTAGAGTTCTCTTGCTTAAGAGTACACTCAAGCACACTTTTATCTTATTTTTTTTTCTGCTGGTTTTATTTTAAAGTTTTATATGCAATAAAGAAATATTTATTTTAATGTTACTGTTCTTAAAATATTTTACTTCCTTCGTTTCCTTCCGTGACTGGGCTATTTTCCCTGTTGGAGCCCCTTGGGTTATAGCATCCTGCTTTTCCAACTATGTTAGAAGCTTAGCAAGTAATAATAATACAATAGAAATTACTCAAGGGAAAGGAAGGACATTCAAGGAAGAGTTAAGAACTCGACAGCAGTTGGAATGGAACTACCAAATCTCGACATCTGTTGACTCGGGAGAGCCTCATTTTGCGCACGAGTACGAGCACTGTTGATGTACCCCATCTTCAGCCCCCTGGTATCTAGCTCTGAAGCCTTGCACTTTATTAAGATTGAGCCTCATCTGTTATTTGAGGATTTTGGATGAGCCTCCCCTAGTGCAGACTGCTAACGCATAGTGCGCTGTCGACGCAATTTTTCCAGTCTCAAAGCCCCAGACTCAGGTTTGATGTGGTACTTTCAAATCGGACTTAGGACAGGAGTTTCTGAATACTCAAGTCTCTACAGTAGAAACCTTGTTGAAGATGAGCAGATCTTCAAAGCTTCCATTGTTACCTCGTGTCACGCCAAAGACATCTCTTCATTGACTCTGGCGCCTTTCGGAGTCCTCTTCTCATCGACGCTCATGTTGTTAATCTAGTTCCGTCAGTACCTGTGAAAAGGCAACCCCCTTCGGCGTCAATGACCTTTGATTTCGGGATGCCAGAAAACTTCAAATCAACTCAATTTCAAAAAGTAATTGACACTTTTCTATGTGATGGTGAAAATAAGCTTTTACATATATTTGATACCAACAGTTTGGCAATTAGATAATCTAGGAACAATTGCTAGAACCGATTGAAGTTTGCTCATTACAGTATTTTTGACATGGCATCATTGAGGCTTAAGTAATAGTGGATGCATTAAAATTTTCTTAGAATGATGGTTGCATTGAATTAATGGAAGGAAGAGACCTAAGTCGCCCGATCATTCCTTCATTCATTAATGTCAAAAACTAACCTAACTAAATGAACTCCTTGTGAATTCATTCACAACTGGTCAATCTATATAAGGATTTAATGTCTGCTGGCTGATACAGTGCTGTTGCCTAATGAGAGGAAAATGGTAATAGGCCAAGACATGAAATAAAGTTGACAAGAAACTAAACTTTTACCGCCTAATGAAGTCAAGAAACGATTTAAACTCGCCTAATAGGTAGAAGGTTAGCCAGGGCACCAGCCACCTGTAGAGATATTACCGCTAGTGTCATTGGGTCTTTTGACTGACCAGACAGTACTGCATTGGATCCCTCTCTCTGGTTACATTTCATTTTCCCTATGCCTACACATACACCGAATAATATGGCTTATTCTTTCCGTATTCTCCTCTGTCCTCGTACACCTGACACAGATTACCAAACTGTTCTTCCTTCAAGGGGTTAACTATTGCACTGTAATTGTTCAGTGGCCACTTTCCTCTTGGTAAGGGTAGAAGAGAGACTTTAGCTATGGTAAGCAGCTCTTATAGGAGGAGGACACTCCAAATTCAAACCCTTGTTCCCTAGTTTTGGTCAGTGCCATAGCCTCGATACCACTGTCTTGGGGTAGAGTTCTCTTGCTTGAGGCACTATTTTATCTTATTTTGGGGGGGGGGGGGCATTTTGACATCGTTCAATGCCTGAAGATGATCGACACAGCTTGGAATGAGGTTTCACGGTGCACCTTGGACTCCTCATGGAAGAAACTGTGGCCAGCTGTAGTGGCAGAACGAGACTAAGAAGGTTTCTATCCCTCAACCGAAGAAGAGGTAGTTGATGATCCTGCCCCTGAGGGTGATGTTGAGGAAATAATTTCAATTGGGAGGTCCATGGGGCTTGTTGTCTATGAGGCTGACTTCCATAACCTTATCGAGGAGCACAGGGAGGAGCTTGCGACTGAAGACTTGAAAGAGTTGGAGGCAATGCAGTTGACCATCATTCAAGAAGAGCACAGCTCTAGTGGTGGCGAGGACGGGGGTAGACTGAAGAAACGACATCGGCAGAAATAAGGGAAGCTATCGGTTGGTATGAAAACCTTACGAGTTTCATTGAAAAAAAAAAAAAACACCCAGAAAAACTTCACACAGGTCGTCTTATGGAGAGAGTTAATGACAAGTGTGAGTCATTTTAGAAATATGTTGAGGAATCATCAGAAACAGGCTTCTTTGGATAGATATTTCTCCAAAAGAGAAGTGTCAGAAAGCAAAGATGATAATAGTGATTCTATTTTAAAAGCTAAAAAAAAAAAAAAAAAATTCAAAATCTAAAAAAAAAAAACTTTAAAAAAAAAATTCAAGACAAAAATAATAATAAAAAAAAAGCTTTTTTAATATTAAGTGTTTAATAGTAAGAATAAATTTATTAAGTGTACATAACATAATTAGCATTGATACGTTTTTATATCTACCGTCTCCTCCCCCCTCTGCCTCCACCCACTACCAGCTCAAGTCACGTCACTCCAAAGGTAAAAAAAAAATTAATTTTTTCCTTTACAGTACAGTATATAATTTTAATTATCATGTAATGTTATTTAATTATATACTGTACAGTACATGTATATTATATATAAGTATACTGTAGTACAGTGCTCACTATACTATTTTGTTACCTACTAATTTACAATGTTTTTACCTGGGGTTCTGCACGCATTAGCTATTTTATTGCCCGCCATACGACATTTTAACCATACGATACCAACTCGAACGGATTAATGTCGTATGGCGGGGGCCTATTGTATGTAGTTTTTCTAACTGGTTAGTGAAATATATTGAAAAGAAATGGTTATTTCTTAGAATATTAAAAAAGGAATGATTTATGCCACAAGTTACTGAAGGTTAATTTTGCTATAAAGTAAAAGACAACAAAATGAAATTACATCATAAAGCCTGTAATTCTTGGTGATTTTGGCTGTAGGGTCGAGATGCCACTTGTATTCCTCTCCCCCCCCTCCACTTTTCCTTCAGGCTGCTACCAGTTTTTGTCATTTTGCTGGCGGGGGCTGTTTACAAATTAATCACACACATTAGGCCTACTGTGCACTGAATTTGAGTCCGCAATAATGTAAGATGTAGGTGTAAAATAGCATAGAAAATAGAATCTATAGCAAGTTCTATACAGTAGTGCAAGTGCACTTTATACTACCCTTGCCAAGAGATTGTAAGGTCATGGTAGTGTGTGTGGCAGAAATTCAACACTTATGCTCTGGGTTTTCACCATGTGTGTGTCAAAAAACATTGGTAACCCTTCCCAATCAAGGTATGCTTTCACTTAAGGATCGAGGTATCATGAATCATTGCTTCAAGAGAATAGCAGTGGCCCTGACCTTGTCATTGTGTTAATAGGAAATGGGAATTGCATCTGTTTTCATTCAAGACGTGAACCTTGTTAACAGACAACACCTTGTCCTCTATGACCTAGCATGTTACCACAAAGAACCAAGGTCAGCTATTCCTTTCTTGCCTTGAACTCTGGTGCTTATTTGACGCTTGTTATTTTTTTTTTTTTCCTTCCTAATAAAGACCCATCTCATTACAGTTAAAAATTTGCTTAAGATGACCTTTGCCCTTGTTAATTTTTGCAAATTTTCTATGATGTTAGTACTGCTGCTTCATCCACAGATTCAGAATCTCCGTTATTGCACTTCCTAAACTTTTCTATCTATCCTGTACTTGTTGAAAAGGTTATTTCTTTGGTAGCCTGTAAACTAACTTCTCGAAATCTTGTTTCATTTCAGTCATATTTGTTGTAACGTTTGTAAATCAATGGACATCCTGCTTTTTATCATGTCTTTGCAAGTTGCTACCCCTTCTGTCTTAATTAGAACCTTGCCATTTATCATTGGATGAAGTGTAGTTGTACAGGGGGCCAGGGGTTACCAACGATGGTCAACTAATGCCTTGCTCGTTTTCATAAATCCCACGAATGGGAGGCTCATTATTCCTGCAATGATACAACCCCTGGACTTGACGCAAATCTTTATGCAATGATTAAAATGTACTTGTTAATATTTGGTTATTCATTTTAAGCATTACAGTGGAACCTCTACATACGATCTTAATTTGTTGCGGGAACTGCTTCGTATGTAAAAACAATCATGTTGCGGCAAATATTCCCATAAGAATACACTGTAATTTGCATACAGTAATTAGTTCCCCAGCCCAAAAACCTATGATAACTCCTTCATAGATTACTACACATAACAATAATGCAATTGAATTACATAAAGTTGTAAAAAAGAATTATAAAGAAATAACGAATAAAAAAGGAATTTGGCACTTTACCTTAGAGACAAGCCAACGCAGGTATATGAATTGCTACACAGGAGGAGACGGACGGTCGGCGAGGAGGTAGAGATGGTGACTGTGATAACCTACCGTAACTTAATCTAACTTACACTTCGTGAACTTTAACCTAACTTAGCTTTATTTTTTTTTTAGATTTCTATATTTGTTTTAAATTTTTGCTTTTTGATTTTCAATTTTCATCGCACACTCAATTCAATCTTAGTTTTCTTTGCTTCACTTTCTTTCTCTTCAACATGATCACTAGACCGCTTCGTAGATTTTTTAAAGAAACTATCGAGAGAAAGTTGCTTGGTACGGCTTTTGAGAATTTTTCTGAAATGGGTTGAACAAACATCATTGAATTGCGAAACTACACAGTAAACCTGAAGTTTCTGTGGGTGATACTCATCAATGAAATCAACAATGTGTTGATATGCTAACACCTTTATTTCAGCCAAACTTAAGATGTGCTCTACCTCCTCGATATCCTCCGATTCACTCAACTGCGCTTGGAACTCATCATGCTGCATGGCATGCAGCTCCTTGAGTTCCTCGGTGGTGAGCTTTTCATGATGCTCCTCGACGAGTTCAGTGATGTCATCTTCATCGACCTCGAGACCCATGGACTTGCCAAGGGTTACAATCTCTTCTCCGTCCTCCTCTACGGCAAGCACGGTTCAGGCTCTGGGCCAAAACCTTAAAAATCTCTGGGAGAAACAGCATCAGGCCAAAGCTTCTTCCAAGCTGAATTCAGTGTGTCGAGTCACTCCCTCCCAAGCCTGATCTATGATCTTCAAGCAGTGCACGATATTGAAATGGCTCCTCCAAAATTCACGCAAAGTTAAGTTGGCGCTTTGTGTGACATTAAAGCACTGCTTATATAAGTGCTTGGTTTAGAGCTTCTTAAAATTAGAGATGACTTGCTGGTCCATGGGCTGGAGGATAGGGGTGGTGTTCGGTGGAAGATCACCACTCTGATGAACTTGAACTGGTCGATATCATCATCTTCGAGTCCTGGGGAGTGAGCGGGAGCATTATCCAAGCAAAGCAAGCACGCTGAAGGCAAATTCCTCTCCTGAAGGTACTTCTTGACAGCAGGGCATATTCCTCTCCTGAAGGTACTTCTTGACAGCAGGGTATATTCCTCTCCTGAAGGTACTTCTTGACAGCAGGGTATATTCCTCTCCTGAAGGTACTTCTTGACAGCAGGGCCGTAAACTTGGTTTACGCATTCAACAAAGAAATTGCTAGTAATCCAAGCCTTAGAATTAGCACGCCAGAAAACATGCAGCATGTCCTTATTGACTTTGTGCCTTGAATGCCCTAGGGTTTTCGGAATGATAAACCAATAACTGCTTTATTTTGCAGTCGTTGGCATATAAGGTAAGAGTCAACTGATCCTTCATAGGCTTATGTCCAGGCATATTCTTATCTTTGGCGGTGATGTCTGTTCGACTATCCATCTTTTTCCAAACAGACCGGTTTCATTACAATTGAAAACGTGTTGCTCTACTTAGCCTTCATCCTCCGCAATCTTTTCGAACTTAACAAAATCATTAGCAGCCTTGGAATCCGAACTTGAAGGCTCTTCGTGCTGTACAACTGATTGAATCCCGGTCCGTCTCTTAAATTTCTCGAACCAACCACGGGACGCCTTGAATTCCTCCGTTGTAGGATAGGTTGAACTCTCCCCATGTCACCCTCAAAGCCCGCTGCCTTCAAGTCACAATAGATAGCGCTGACCTTCTCGCAAATGATCGTTTCAGTGATCGTATCGCCAACAATCTTTGTCCTTTCACCATATCAACAGAAGGCGTTCCATCTCTTCCACGGTAGGGCTATGACGTTTAGAAATTATGGTGATCCCCTTCGATGGTTTGACATCTTTAATGGCTGCCTTCTGCTTGATGATTGTCGAGATCGTAGACATATTCCGGCCATAGCCAGATCACTCGCACGCACACCGCTCATGTTTTTCTATAATTTCTTGCCTTGGTTCTAATGAAAGCATTGACTTCCTTTTCTCACTACTACTACTACTACTACTACTACTGCTACTGCTACTACTACTACTACCTGTATTGAAACTAAGCTTCTTAGGACCCATGATTTTACGTAAAATCAAGAAGGAAATGTAAGAAAAGGAAGATAATAAGCACTTAACCCTTTTACCCCCAAAGGATGTACTGGTACGTTTCACAAAAGCCATCCCTTTACCCCCATGGACGTACCGGTACGTCCTTACAAAAAAAATGCTATAAAAATTATTTTTTTCATATTTTTGATAATTTTTTGAGAAAATTCAGACAGTTTCCAAGAGAATGAGACCAACCTTACCTCTCTATGACAAAAATTAAGGCTGTTAGAGCAATTTAAAAGAAATATACACCAAAATGTGCTGGGAAAAAAGTAACCCCTTGGGGGTTAAGGGTTGGAAATTTCCAAAAAGCCTGGGGGTAAAAGGGTTAATAATGGATCGAACAGAGGTCAACCACACGATGCGCACGAGAACAGAGAACTGACCAACGCGACGCTCAACAGTGTCCCTCCGATGTGCTGCTGTCTACTGGTGTAAACAAGAAACTACGATAGACGCTTCGAGCAAATTCCACGCGTATGATCTACGTCGGATGTTGGAGCATGACTTCGGGTGTCGAGACAAAAATTTGATTAGAATCGTATGTAATGGCAATTGTTTGTAGAAGTTCCACTGTATTAACAAAATATGGCATAATTGCAGTTATCCAAGTATTTGAGAGCTAGCCTTTATTTTAGAATTTTTAAAGTCTGTTGAGGAAAAGTTTTTAGCAGGAAACTATTGACCTATTGTATTGATGTCTTTGTTAGATCATGGAGAAGATGGTCAATGCAAGGTTGGTGTGGTACCTGGAGAAGAAAAGTATTTTATCACCTATCCAGTCTGGATTCAGAAAAAAAAATAACTATACTGATGTTGGTACAACTGGAATCCTCTTTGTGAAGCCATGGCCTCCAAACAGCACCATGTATTTATTTTCATTTTTTTATTTCTTTTTTTACCTTGAAATGTATGATACTGCATGGAGATATGGTATACTGTACTTAAAATCATTAATATTAATAATTTGGGATTGAGAGGAGATCTGTCATTTTTCTTTCAAGTGTTTCACAGATTTTTTTCAAGGTAGAGTAATTGAAACTGTCAGGGAGGGAAGGTCTGGAAGGTGTTCCCCTGGGTAATGTGCTGGAGTGTAACCGTATTTGTGTTGGCCGTTAATGAGATATCCGCTATCATTCCTCAAGATATTCTTCACAAGAGATGATGATCTCCATATTTCCACAACTAGACTGGCAGTAGTTGAGATAAAACTACAACTCCATTGCTAAAATAATTCGCTGCGCTGATATGAATGGATTCAAGTTGAACTGTTGTCCATTTTTGTCTTAGGGATATGTACATCAAAGGTTACCGGATCCCCTGTGCAAGTGAAGGTCGAGTTTTAGGATTATTATTTGGTTGCAGGTTGACATGGATTTCTCACTTGAAAGCCTTAAAAGTAAAATGTCATGAGGCTCTGAATCTTTTTAATAGTTTTCTCCCATACATTATGGAGGGCAGACTTCAAACACAGTTATAGAAGTCTTAATTTTTATATATATATATATATATATATATATATATATATATATATATATATATATATATATATATATATAGAAAATTAACTGCGAGTGATACTCCTCATCCACCCCAAGCTGATTGAAGATTTTATATTCTATATAACATACTAATATCAGATTGGCCATATGAACCTTTAGAACTTTGCCTATTCCGACCCTCCTTATTGACACTGGAGAAATTACCTTCAGATCTTTATTAAATGTCTTCTAGTCTTCGGTATTGGTTTAGGTTGCAAAGACTTGCATTTCAAACTGCAAACCTAGTGAGGCATTCATCTTTTTTAGTTGCACACAGAATCTCTTAAAACCTGTGGTTTTTGTTTAAAACAAGTTATAAACAGTCTTGGTATAGCAAGAAAGTTCTATTTAGGATGTCACCAACCCCTCCATAGAAATAGCTGGAGGTAACTCAATATTTTTTTTTAGGATGAAAAAAAATATGACTGATTTTGAAGCCAGGTCTCTTTATGGAACATGTTGAAGAACATAGGGAATTGACTTATACAGTATATACTGATGGCTCCAAATTGATGCTGGCATTAGAATTGAAGTATATAGTTGTATTTTTAATTATAGGTGAACTAGTATCCTATATATTTACTGCTGATATGTCATACTAACCACTACTGAAAAAGAAACATTTAAAGGGGGGGGGGGGGGCAATTTTACATGTTTTAGGAGTTTTTAATTTCAGTAACCCTTAATTTTAAAGATTTTAGAGTGGCCTTTTAGTATTGGGCTGAGAGGTATAACTGTTCAATGTATTAGTGTGCTACATTGAGTATGTGTTGTTTAAGATGTTAAGTCTTGATAATGAAGTTCATCTTATTAGCTTTAAAAAGTATTTATTCTCTAAAAACAACAGAGTTAAACATCTCCATCATAGGAGTGGAGCTGGTTTGGTCGGATGACCAATTCAGGTGAAGTATACTGTAGATATGAACTGCTTAAATTAGCGATATCACAGATATCGTATGCTTAGTTGTCGTAGCATTTAAACACAATATGGAAACTGTTACATTCTTTCTCGGAAGACACCTGCATCCGGTGACGACACAATCTTTCACACACTGATGCATTGGTGTTGACGTTTCAGAAAAATGTTACATTGCCGAGGCTGCATAGTGCATCCTGTTTATGATTTTATATGACTACAGCAAATCTCACGCTAGCATCTTCAACCACAATGACATATTACGTCATGTGTTTTAAACATGTAATAACAAACTATTTCATTTATTTCATTAGCTCGGCCAGCTATCTCAATTTTTTCAAAAAAAATTTAACAACAAGCCAAAACATGTTTACTAGGTGTGACTGGACATATGTATTATTCTTTGTTTAACTTTAGCCTTAAGCAAATGAGGACGAATGTCCAAATAGGCACATCAAAAAATGATAATGCATATGAAAAGATATTAACAAAGCAAAGAAAAAAAATGCATGATAAATACAGATCATATATATGGTACATTGCTAGCAAATGATTATAGGGTACCAAAAAAAAATATTGATATACATATGATTCGGTAACTTGTTAAAGAATAATTGTTACCTTTGTCAGAAACATAGATTAACACAATACGGTAACTAATAGAAATATTTGTTACCTTGGTAAAGATTCAATTTTAGTGCACAAACACGAATTCCTGGTACGTACACGTACCACGGTTTCGTACATATATATATATATGTTTATATATAGGGCTGATATATTTTATTAGATGCCCATAGATTCTGTTAATTTAATTTTTTTTTCTTTTCTTTTAACATTCCGGCTTATATATTTTATTAGATGCCGAGAGAAAAAATGATTTATATTTTTTTAAATGTTTTTTTTTTTTAATGTATTTTTAACAATGCAAAGTTCAAAAATTTCCTCAATTACATATTACTAGCGTACTAACAGCTTTTCTTACAAACTCGATTTCCAAACATTTTACTCCTTTAGCGAATGAGGTGGCCACTTGAAACGGCTTTAAACTGAATTAAATAAGGAGTTTTGTCTGGACATGGCGAAACGTTCTGTTTTAGCTTCCTGCTGTACCATAACCTACGCCAAACAAGGATGTTCACGGCGATAAATATCATCACCGTGATGCCTAATCCTGCTAGTAGTATGGGGTGAAGAATTTCCTTATAAGTCGGTGACAGGTGGTCCATCTCGGTCAATTTCATCAACCGCTTGGCAACCTGTTGATTGTACGGGAGAGGTAGTGCTGGCATTGTAGATGTCCACGTGAAGTTCGCGAAGTAGGCTTGTTCTCTGATGAGTGTCCTTAGACCAGTCACCATGGAATTAGGGGAAGTCCCGATACAACCATCTGCTGCAACAAAGATGTGGGCGAATGACGTGGATCCGTCAGGGCATGATACATTGAAGCCGTCCTTGTCGTATCGTATCCACGAGCCATTGTTCAGTCTGCAATTGAATTCATTATTGTCAAAGGGATAAAGCTTATCCAGACAATTTTCACTTGTATGGGAGAGAGCACCTTCTAGCACTATACCTAACTCGCATGAATCCATTAATTTTTATGGAATTCAAATGAGTCAGCTGTACATATTTTTCTATCCATTGCGTCTGAACATTGAGTTAATTGATTTAAGTCTTTAATGACCGTATATGTTTCCTTGTCTGGGGAAATCAATACGTGTCCTGTCAAACTGGATATTACTGGATTTGAGTGATTCGTCATGAAAGTCGGAAATGGTGATATCCTGTAAGATTGCCAGGCATCAGAAGAATCAAAAGGAATTGTAATCCTAATCTTGTTATTATCAACGCTTACTGTAATTAGGCTGTAATAAAATTCTAACCTACGTTCGCCTAACAAAGGAACATAGCCTAGTTTATCCCTTCCGTTCTCCAGAATTAACTTTAAGTAATTTATAGGCAACAAATGGGGCGACAGTACACCTTTAGTTGCTAACGTGATAGCTTCTACATAATCCTTGGATTTCTCAATGAAATGTGCAATTCTGTTATGTATCTGATCTATCTTTGAATCATAATACGTTAACGTTGCCAACAAATCCTGTATTTCCATAATCTGAATTATATTATTTGAATGTTCATTTACTAAATCCATAATTTGATTGATTGAAGCTAACTGATTCTTTAGTTCTGACATAATCAATTCATCTTCATGAGTCAAGAACTCAATTTTCTTATTTTGATTACTAATCTTAAGACGATTGGAAATTCCTAAACTTAAACTTGCAATAGACCCAAAGATGTTTAATGCAGCATAAATAAACGGATTTCGTCTTTCTTTATGTTCTTGTCCTACAGTCCACATCAAAAGGTCATAAGCCAAAGATCCTGTCTCGTAAGTCTTATTTTTCAAGTCATCAGATGGCATCTCTGCAACTTTTAATGTTGATCCAAGCAAACTCTCTGTAGTCAAATGAAAATGTCTTCTATGCAACTCATCCAATGAGGCAGAAAACCTTGAAATGGCGGTTCTTAAGCTAGTGACATCATTCTCTTGAAGAAAAATTGCTTGCATATTCACTTCTACAACTACGTTGCTCGATGTAACAAAAACGTCTTCTTGTCTTTCAACTATAGTGCCATATTTAAAATCTATACTTTTAGTTTTAGAGCTCATCCTACACGAGAAAAATGTCTGTGAGCGAACAATATCACTCCCAACAACAAAAAATTCATCTTGGAAACCTGTAACGAGAAAAATATATGTAATTACTCCTGTATTAAGAAGAAAACTTTTAATCACATAAAATAAAAAATTTTTCCCTCTTTTTTTTTTTTTTTTTTTTTTTTTTTTTTTTTTTTTTTTTTTTTTTTTTTATGTGAGCCAATGGTACTATTCCCTCATCCGTGGGTTGGGATACGTTTTGAACTCTTTTTTTTTTTTTTTTTTTTTTTTTTTTTTTTTTTTTTTTATGTGAGCCAATGGTACTATTCCCTCATCCGTGGGTTGGGATACGTTTTGAACTCTAAACCTATTGGCCGTTAATGTTTCCAAAATGTTAAATGGGCCTTCAAACTTAGGTGTTAGTTTATAATCGAGTCCTTTACGCACATTGATTTGTATATAAACGTTATCACCCACGGTATATGTTTTAGTTGGCTTCGCTATTTTATCATGATTCCTTTTCATTATGATTTGTGATTCTTTAAATTCTTTCGAAGGATATCATATCGACTTGTACTTGCATTTATACATTCTTTTAAAGGATTTGATAGATTAGTTGTAGGCGTTAATACATGGAAAGGCGTTCTAACTGGGGTACTATACAATGCTTCATGCGGTGACATTTTAATTGATATATGATATGAATGATTCAGAGTACTCAGTGCCGCCGGTATTGCAATATCCCAGTTGAGGTCTGATCCCCCTAGTGTTACTCTTAATATATTTAAAATCTTCCTATTTGCTCTTTCCACTAGCCCATTCGACTCTGGGTGATATATCATGGTATTTATTTTCTTTATGCTAAGGAATTCACACAATGAGGTAAGAAAGTGATTATTAAATTCACCACCCGAGTCTGAGATTATCATGTGTGGAATTCCATGTTTACAAATGTAACACTCGTAAAACTTCCTAGCGCATTCAATCGCAGTTTTAGTTTTAAGCGCTATTAGTTCTGTATATAGAGTTAAAGCATCTATAATTACTAAGAGGTGCTTATTTCCTCTGTCTGACTCGTAAAATCCTGTTAACAAATCTAAATGTATTCTTTCAAAGGGTTGATTGGGCACGGGATAAGCCCCTAGGCTGACAGGTGTTTTCGTATGCCCTTTGTTTTCCTGACGTGCGACAATTAGCTATGTGTCTTTTTATATCTGTAAGCATCGTATGCCAATAAAACAATGATTTGGCTTTCTCTGACATTAATGAGAACCCCGGGTGTCTATGTAATGGATTTGAATGCAACCAATTCAGGACAGTGGAAATAAGTGAGATTGGTACTCTACCTGGTCGTTAGTTACATGTGGTATATTGCGGGTTTTCCTTGTCTCAGTCCTACACAGAATATTATCTTTGATTATATAATTCTGCTGCTTATACTTTATATATCCCTTTTTCTTATGATTGCCTTTCAAAGCATTTATAATTGTTTCTATTTTCTGATCTTTTCTTTGCCCAGTCTGTAACAATTCAGCGCTCCAGCCTAAATCTTCTTGTTCAGATATCGTTTTAACAATAGGCATGGATGTTGATATATCTATTAATTCAGCTAAAGGCTCCGTACAAGATGACACGGGGTTGCGTGATAATGCATTTGCAATGATATTTGCTTTCCCAGGTAAATACCCGATTCTTGCGCCAAAATCTTGAATGGTCAAATGCCACCGAGTTCGTTTAGGGCTGTGGTTGAAGCCTTTAAAGAACTCTGTTAGTGGTTTATGGTCAGTAAGAACCTTAACGGGATAACCGTAAATTATGAACTTAAAATGCACTAGTGAATTAATAATAGCTAGCCCTTCCTTGTCTATTACTGCATACTTACTTTCGGAAGTTCTCAGTTTTCGAGAATAGAAAGCTATCGGGAAAAATTGTTTATCATATTGCTGAAGCAATACCCCTCCTACTCCTATGTCTGAGGCGTCTGTTGCAATGAAGAATTCCCTACTGAAGTCAGGAAATTTTAAGATAGGAGAACTACACAGTTCATCTTTCAAGGTATTAAACGCTGGTTGATGTTGCTCAGACCATATGAAATCTACGCCCTTCTTCATAAGATCAGTTAAAGGAGCGGCTATTATTGAATAGTTGCGTATAAAACCCCTGTAATATCCACTGCAACCCAGAAATTGCTGTATTCCCTTGACATTAGTAGGTATGGGAAAATTACGTATAGCCGACACCTTATCATGGACTACTTTAAGACCTTGGCTTGACACCATGAAACCCAAATATATTAATTCTGTTTTGAAAAATTCACACTTACTAATCTTTACCCTTAAGTTATGTTGTCTTAATCTCTGTAGTACTAGTTCTAACTTACGTAGATGTTCTTCTAAGGTGTTGGAAAAGATTACAAGATCATCCATATAGGCATGCAATATATCCCCTAACAAGTCTCCAAACACTATGTTAATCATTCTTGTAAATGTTATAGGAGCACAACGTAAACCAAAAGGCATCCGTAAAAATTCATAATGTCCCCTGGCTGTGCTGAAGGCTGTGTATGGGATACTATCTTCTTCTAATGATATTGGGTGAAAGCCTTTTAGTAAGTCCAAACTGGTAAAATATTTATTCTGACCTAACAAAGACAAAATATCGTTAGTACATTCATGTATTGGGATTGAGAGGAGAGCTGCCACTATTTATTCTGGCATTTCTTTCACGTAGAGTTTTTCAAGTGAGAGTGGGGGAAACTCTCTCAGAGAGTAAGTGCCAGGAAGAAGGAGTTCCTCAGGGTAGTGTGCTGAGTGTAACCCTTTTTGCACTAGCAATTAATGGGATATCCTCAGCCATTCCCCAGGATGTTCTCTCAACATTATTTGTGGATGATCTCTCAATATCATTTGTTGGCACTAGAATGGCAATGGTTGAGAGAAAAATCCAACTCTATTGATAAAATTATCCAGTGGGCTGACATGAATGGATTTAAGTTCTCGACAAGTAAAACTACCATTGTCCATTTTTGTCGTATCCGGGGAGTACATCCAGACCCGGATATATACATTGAAGGTCAACGGATACCATGTGTATCGGAAACCAAATTTTTAGATTTGATATTTGACTGTAGACTTACGTGGGTTTCTCACCTAAAAGTGCTAAAAGCTAAATGTGTTGAAGCTCTGAATATCTTAAAAGTATTGTCCCATACATCATGGGGGGCAGACCGCAATACTATTTTAAAATTATACAAGGCCTTGATTTTTTCCAAAATTAGTTATGGTTGTGAGGTATATTCTTCAGCCACCCCAAGCCGGTTAAAAATATTAGACTCGATACATCATGCAGGTATTAGATTGTCTACTGGAGCTTTTAAAACCTCGCCTATCCCAAGTCTCCTTGTTGATGCTGGAGAGTTACCTCTAGACCTTTACCGAATGTCTTCCATTCTTCGGTATTGGTTTAGATTGCAAAGACTCCCTAACTCTCTAGCCTTGTAAGACACGCATCATACTTTAAGTTGCACCCAAAATCTCCTCAACCTTATGGCTTTCGGGTGAAACGATTATTAAATAGTCTGGATATAATTAGAAATAAGGTACTTCCATTCAAGGTATCATCAACGCCTCCATGGAAGTTACCAGAGATATCTTTTTGTAAATATTTTATTGGAGATAAGAAGAATATGTCAGACCTAGAAGCCAGGTCTCTTTTTAATGAACATGTTAAAGAACATAGAGGATCAACTTTTATCTATACTGATGGCTCCAAATCTGATGCTGGCGTTGGATTTGGAGTACATAATAATGGTTTCAATTGTAGAGGTGCACTTCCTCTGACCGCTTCCATATTTACTGCCGAACTGTATGGCTTATTAACCGCTATTGAGAAAATAGCGTTGGAGAAGGAGGGTAATTTTACAATTTTTAGTGATGCAAGGAGTGTCCTTCAAGCTATGGAAGTTTTTAATTCTAATAACCCTCTAGTTTTAAAGATTTTAGAATGGCTCTTCCTTATTTGACGGAGAGGTATAACAGTTCAATTTTGTTGGGTTCCAGCACATGTAGGTATGTCCGGGAATGAGAAGGCAGATTCACTGGCTAAGGAGGCTGCATCCGAGTTGCTGCCAAGAAGGTATCCCATTCCCTGTAATGATTTCTTACCTGACATCAAGAAATTGGTTTTCAATAAATGGCAACAGCAATGGGATAGTCAAGATGGCAATAAAATGAGGGAAGTAACAAATGACATATCTCCTTGGAGGTATAATATGATGCCCCGAAAATGGGAGACGTCTCTTTGTCGTCTCCGTATTGGTCCCACTCGGTTGACGCATGAGTTTCTGCTGAAGGGCCAACACTAACCGTATTGTGACAACTGTTTAGTACCTCTAACAGTAAGGCATTTGTTGACCGAATGCCCCAATTATAACAACTTGCGGAATAGATATTTGTTTGAGGCTCGAGGTGAGGGTGGCAGGTTCATCCTTGCCAAGATTCTTGGAAATGATGTGTCCTACCATACAAGTGGCATTTTTAGATTTCTTTCAGAAGCAGGGGATAGGTGCGTATTCCTTTTATAACTAATAATGTCTATAAACAAACTAAAGTATATGGAAAATGTTACCTTATAACATTGTTTTTGTTGTAATATTCATTATGAAGAGATTTCGAATGGCAAGAAATTATATAAATTGGTGTTATTCGTACATATGTGCACATTATTGTAATACGGCAGCGTGACCTTGAGATCAGCTGATGCCAACCGAAAGTAAGTGTTGATTATTGATATGATCAAGAAATTGGAAAATAGAATATAAATGTGCTTTAATAAACCATAATTAAACACTAATGTCTAATGAAATATGAGGGCTTAATATTGAAATGAAAATTGAATACTGTGTGAAGCTTTAAAAATGAACTACCCGTATACGGTTGCGAGAGCGAGCACACAGACAGCGAAAGAACTACAAAGATTTCGCATTATACCCTATTAGACGAACTGTATGGAAACTGATTTCCTGTAACATATTGACACAATATTCATCATGAAGATATTTCTAATAAGTTAAGAAATTAAGAAAAAAGAAATGTCATACATACATATATACGCCATATTTTGATAGGGTAGGGAGCAGCACTTTTAGATTACCTGATCATAACCAAAGGTAAATAAAATTTTAAGTACTTCTTCATTGGTAAAATGCTTTCAAAATTGAAAATAAAACAAATGAATTAATAATGCATATATCATATGAAACAAGAAAATGGAATAATGATAGTAAGAAAATATTGATAGAATATAAGAGATGATTGCCGAAACATAACGCATCATAATAAATCTACAGAAACTTCGCTTTTTCAGTTCGACATATGACGAAATTGACTTGAGACGCATCTCTCGGTCCTTATCTCTGTCGTAAGTTGATAACTACCTGTATATTAATCATTGTTGAAGCAGACAACGTAATGGAAGTGTCCTAATCCACATATCTTTTTTACAGGTGTTCTCTATTCATGTCGTCTAAACTGATCCTGTACGATACAAGGTTGAAGAGCGTCTTTAGTAAATGCGTCCCCGACCTGAGGCCTTACTTGCGCGTGGAAAGCAAACAAGTACTCCTGTCACAAGCTTATTAAAGAAAGACTTAATATACGCCACCGTGTCCATTGCCTGGTTGGTCCAACTATCTCAACAAACAACATTACTGCTACACTAAGCCTGGGCTGCTGCTGAAAACTTTTCTTTGCCACTTTATGTTCACCTGTTTCTGGGGGTAAGTATGTGAACCACTATCCATGGAAACTGTGTCAACATATGATAAAAACAATTACACGGATGGGACTTCATCGGTCAATGATAAGAATAATGTAGTTTCATTTGCTCCAAAATTGGAAGAAGTTACAACAACAAAACAGATCTTGAGTAAATTTTCTTTTGACAACTTCATCATGCCTATCCTCTTCTTGTACCTCTACTTGTCTCCAATTCTAGTTGCCTATTCAAACCCTACAGGGAGTAGGGCGTGCTGCAAATTAATATAATTAGACAAGGTTGAAGGACCAAAATATTGTGGGGGGTAATGTGGAAATATTTAAATTATAGTTAAGAAATAATACAAATTATTGTTATTTCAGCAGCTGACTATAATTCTTCACTCAAAAAAAAAAAAAAGCGGACAGTACAAGCAAAAACAGGAATAGCCGCCAACTATACAACCGTGTGTGAACAACTTGCGGACATTGGCTTTCAAAATGTAAGCAAATTGCATATTTTTGTAATCCATCTTTATATACTTTAGTGTTAGGCAGCTTTTTGTTGTTTGATATATCGTAAAGTATACCTATTTCTTTCTCCCCTTTTCTTTGTATGATGTATGCAGTTGTCCATCTCTTAGGCAGCAGTTCACTATAGAAACCCTCCTTCCCAATTTTACATAATTTAGATATTACAATTTCAAGATGTAATGAGAAAGTTTTTGGTATATTTTTTTCTAACTTTTAACTTCACTATCATACACATTGTGAGTTATCTTATCTCCTTAACACTTTAGACAATTTTCTGCATGTGACTAGCAATTGAAAATGATTGTTGGGCTCATTTCTTTGTTTACCTTCAATATCTAAAATTGATAATTGGGCAATGTTTTTTGGGAGCATGTCAAAATGGTGTTTTGACAAGAAAAAAACCTATTTCTTGAAAAAGCTGTGTGGGTTCTAAGAGCTTTCAAAGATATAATGTCTTCCCTGCTCTAGGACCTATGTATCAATATGCATAGTACAGACTTGATCACTGACTGCCACTGTAGTTTAGTGCTTAGTGAACACCCTTGGAGCTGTATTGAGGCCAAAGGGCATCACTGGACTTACAGTATATGAACTCCTCCCATCCCAAAAATCTAGATAAGGTTGGAAGTTTGGTATACGGGGATGTTTTGAGTGTCCAGAGAGATGAATAGTTCAGGTCCAGACCCCTAAGTGTTGCAATTGGTTAACTTAAAATGGACATCATATTGAACGAGTCACATCTGATATGTTGAGACGAGATAGGTTATGATCACACACGCGTAGAAGTCTTTTTTCAGTGTTCTGAAGTGTCTATCATTGTTTATTACCTAATCCAATGCTGAACAGATGAGGTTTCACAGTTGCTTACAAGGGAAATGTAATGAGATGTTAGCAGAATCATCCACCCACATAGAGGAGAAAAATATAAACTAGAGAATTGAATTTCTCAAGCCCTACTCCAAGAGGCACAACTGACTCTTATGATCTTGGCAGTAAGCATTGCACCATATTGGTAAGATGCACTGAAAACTTGTTTTACTTCTCTGTAATAGAAAATTGATAAATGAAAATTAAAACGTCCCACAAGGTGGAGCCCTAGCTATCCTCCACCCCAAAGTTAGAATACTACCACTGTATTACAATTCTTTTAAATATGAAAGAAATTAAAACTAGGCAGTAGGCTAACTCAAGTTGACACTAGAAGGCTAACCCCTAATTCTGCTATCATCATATAGTTGAATCTAAGATCTGCCGAAGAGTAGTTAAAGAAGTTAGAAATAGGGCTCGAGTATATTTATTTTCCTAATTACTTGGTAATAGAAATTCAAGGCTTATCAAAGCGTATGTTACCACTCTATCTCCCAAACTGCTAATGGAGAAAAAAATTAGGTGATGGAGGCTCTAGTCACTGTGTGGAACTTTTATTATAACGCAGTATGTAAGCAAAATCTGCCTTGGGAGTAGGCAGCTGTTTCCGCCCCAGATCATTTAGTATATGAAAAGAAAATACTGTAAATAAACAAGTGTCGACTAATCAATCTGTTTTATCCGTTATGTACATTCCCCTCAAATAACACTTATTACTAGGTCCAAGATAAAAATATTGTGTACCACTAGACATGGAAGTTCATTCTAATAGTCAGGCCTTCTCCATCATGAGGCTCTATCCTGCACAGTATTCTAGAAGTTTTATTCCAGCTTTGACCAAGTTGTGGAATAATTTTCCTAATCAGGTAGTTGAATCAGTAGAACTTGAAATGTTCAAAATTGCAGTAAGAGTGTTATGTTGAAGAGGCTGACATAAGCCTTTTTATAGTTTATATATGAAATACGTTTTGACGATACTGTTTCTAGCATTTTATTTTAATTGATCATTATTTCTCGTATCGTTTATTTCCTTTTATCACAGGGCTATGCTTCCCTGTTGGCGCACTTATGCTTATAGCATCTTTTCCAACTAAGGTTGTAGCTTGCCTATTAGTAATAATAATTTTAAGTATTGATTTCCTGGAAAGCATTGGTTTTCTTGTAATGAGAAGTATAGCGAACTATATTGTTCTTCAAAGGAAAGTAATGACAAGCAGTTTGGTTCTTTTGTAGAACGGTTGTAAGAAATATAACAGCTTGGCATGTATCTATCACTTCCCTGACACCTTCATCCCTTGTGGGGTGGCCATGAACTTTAATTCCAGGAAGGTTTGTACACATTTTTTTTAAGTGTATTATTGGGTCCTTTAATTGGCCAGACAGTATTACATTGGATCCCTCTCTCTGGTTACAGCTCATTTTTCTATTTCCAACATACACCAAATGGTGTGGCCTATTCTTTCAACCATCTCCTCTGTCCTCATACACCTGACATCACTGAGATTACCAAACAATTCTTCTTTATTTAAGGGATTAATTACTGCGCCCTAGTTGTTCAGTGGCCACCTCCCTTTTGGTAAGGGTAGAAGATACTCTAGTATGGTAAGTAGCTCTTGTAGGAGGACGACACTCCAAAATCAAACCATTGTTCTCTAGTCTTCATAGGCTTCTGTACTGTGGTCTTCTACTATTTTGTGGTAGAGTTCTCTTGCTTGAGGGTACACTCGCGCACTATTCTATCTTGTCTTTTTGTGGGTGTGTATAAATGAAAGATTTATTTTAATGTTGATATTGTTCTTGAACTTCTCTTAAAGTTTATTTCTTCATTTTGTTTCTTCACTGAGCTATTTTCCAAGGGGGCCCTTGGTCTTACAGCATCCTGCTTTTCCAACTAGGGTCGTAGCTTAGCAAGTATAAGAGAAAAAAAATGAGTGGGTCGCTGGCCGTCCTATTAAAATATTCTGAATATTCTATTCCATGAGTCTTCATAAATTCCGTCAAGAGTTTGAATATGACAATCCTTTGCAAGAAACACATCACGGAACATTTTAATCCTGCCTTTCTACAGCTGCATGTGGCAGTCATGCAACCTTTATCACATTTGAATGAGTATGTGAGCAGTTCTGGTGGAGCTGTTCTGTAGTGACTGGAACCAATCCTTTTGGAGTTGCATCCCAACCCTAATTTGTTGGAGACTTAGTCATTTCCCAACCACATTTGCACTTAGTGATATGTACGTGAGGAATGAAATCGAGCAGTTGCATCTGTAGGAACCACAGAAGCCAAAGGGAATTTATTTTTAATGAGTGACTGAGCATGGCACAGAAATCTCAAATCAGGAAGGGGTTAGCATTAATTATGTCCATGTCCATGTAAGTGAAGAATGAAATTCTTTCCTACTTTCATTCTTCAGTAATCTTTGCAGATTCAGCAGATGGTTCTTTAAATACAGCAACAAGATCTTATATTTCATGTTTTTCCAAAAGCCTATAAACTTGTTTTCCCTGTCTAAAAGTGTTGGTAGTTGTGTCCGACTCGCTACATGCACGTAGGAAGAGAATGTCCTTGATGACTAATCCAAATTTCTTGGAGTTGGTGTGTACATCTTGCTTTCTGTATTTCCTCTGCCTTGTTTAAAGATTATATATTTGTCCTTGATCCAACCAAGGCTGTAAGGAGGATTAAGAGGTCTACATCTTCTCTTACAATTGTTATTGATTCAGCCATGGTAGATTCTTCAATAGAAGTAACAACAATCAGTCTGTCTGCATCTTCAGTAGCTTGTTTTACTGTCTAACCCTCATTGTTCAGTCTAATGGTGAGCAATGTCGTAAGCCAGCTATTATTTCTCTCATTTGAAAGAAACCTGTTTTGACTTGTTTTGAGCACTTTCATCAAACATTGTCTGTGGTAGGACAAATCATTCGCCGAGCACGCTTAGCACATTTTGTACTTTGGTCTGCTAGATAATCTTTGTTTTTCATACTAAGCATCAGTCTGAATTTTGTTGTCACAGAAACACACCGCAGGCTTGGATTTTTGTTTGCTGTAACTGTCTTCTCCATATCTTTTTCAGTTCATACTATTTTTTCAGCTGGTAGTTCACCCCTATGCCTCAAAAATCTTACTGAAAGTAAATTGACATTCTTCTGTATTTTGTTCCCGGTAGCTAGAAGCATGTGTCATTTGCTCTATAACACACATTTGGGAAGACCACATTTCATCCAAGAATATGCTTAAGCATGTGTCATTTGCTCTATAACTATCACATTTAGGAAGACCACGTTTCATCCCAGAATATGCTTAACCCTTTGGCTGCGTAGTGCTGGGAGGATTTTTGTCCCCGAAAAACGTAATTTGCCTGCAAATTTTGAAGTTTGTTGAAATTAATTTCTAAGTACCCCTTGATATTGGAAACAATGTTTTCCATCTATTCATGACTCTTAAACTCTATATTTTTTTGTTTTTTAATACATTTTTTACCATTTTTACCCCAAAAACGTACTTTTTCAAAAAAATTACGAAAATTGCATATCATCACAATTGACATGTAAAATGGGTTGGAATATGTTTTTTATGATGAAAAATAACTAAATTAATGAAAT
>NC_090730.1:169749392-169776892 GCF_036898095.1 Palaemon carinicauda
ACTTATTGGTCTTTGCAGTGTGTATTGGCCCCTAGCTGCCCATGCATTCTAGGGTTAATTACTATTAATTGGTTCATAATGTTGATTCTAGTGTTAATTGATTCTAATGGCTGAATCTGTTGATTGGTTCATAGGGTTATTTCATGTAAATAGGTTCTTCTGGTTGAATCTTAAGTTGGTTGGTTCTTAGGATTGAATCTAGTGTTAATTTGTTCATAGGGTTAATTGTAGTGTTAATGGTTCGAAGGGTTGATAATAGTGTTAATGGCTTGTAGGGTTAATTATAGTGTAAATTGTTTGTAGGGTTAATTTAGTGATAATAGTTCTGAGGGTTAATTCTAGTGATAATAGTTCGTAGGGTTAATTCTATAGTTATTTTTTTTAACAACGCATTTCCACCGACTCTCAGCGGTGCCCTTTTAGCTCGGAAAAAGTTTCCTGCGATCTGATTGGTTAGAATTATATTGTCCAACCAATCAGCGAGTAGGAAGCGTTTCCGAGCTAAAAGGGCACCCCTGTGAGTCGGTGCAAATCTGCCTCGCTTAAAAGAATTGACTATAGTGTTGATGGTTCATAGGGCTGAATCTGATGTTAATTGGTTCATAGTTAATTTAGTATTCATGGGTTAATTCTGGTGTTAATTGATTCATTGTTAATTTCTAATGTTAACTGGTTCTTAGGGTTAATTCTAGTACTAATGGTTCATGTGGTTAATTCATTTTAATTTGTGTTGATTGGTTCATTAGGGTAATTCTCATATTAATGGGTAATTCATTTTAATTAAATCATAGTTTTAATTCTAGTGTGAATTTGTTCATATTGATTAGTAGTGTGGAATGGTTCATAGGGTCAATTCTAATGTTAATGGTTCCTATGGTTAATTCATTTTAATTAGTTCATAGGGTTGTCAAGTATTAATTGGTTCTTATGCTTGAATCTAATGTTCATTGTTTCATAGTACGAGTTTAGTGTTAATTGGTTTACAGGGTTAAATCTAGTGTTAATTGCTTCATAGGGTTAATTTATATTAATTGGTTCTTGTGGGAATATAGTGTTGGTAGTAGGTTGGCCAGCGCAC
Source organism: Palaemon carinicauda (assembly GCF_036898095.1). Classification (NCBI taxonomy): domain Eukaryota; kingdom Metazoa; phylum Arthropoda; class Malacostraca; order Decapoda; family Palaemonidae; genus Palaemon; species Palaemon carinicauda. The sequence continues at coordinate 169,750,471 of NC_090730.1, forward strand.
CAGCCACCTGTTGAGATACTACTGCTAGTGTGTTATGGTGTCCTTTGACTGGCCAGACAGTAGTACATAGGATCCTTCTCTCTGGTTATCGTTCATATTCCCTTTGCCTACATAGAGACCTAATAGTCTGACTTATTCTGTACAGCTTTTCCTGTCATACATCTGACAACTCTTTTAAAGGTGAAAAATATTCTTAAGCTATGGTAAACAGCTCTTCTAGGAGAACGTCACTCCAAAATGAAACAATTGTTCTCTAGTCTTGCGTTATTCTGTACAGCTTTTCCTGTCATACATCTGACAACTCTTTTAAAGGTGAAAAATATTCTTAAGCTATGGTAAACAGCTCTTCTAGGAGAACGTCACTCCAAAATGAAACAATTGTTCTCTAGTCTTGCGTAGTGCCATAGCCTCTGTACCATGGCCTTCGGTTTGTATTAAAGCCAACACTAATACAAACCAAAGACCATGGTACAGAGGCTATGGCACTGGTCTTCCACTGTCCCTGGGTTGAGTTGGTTCTCATGCTTGAGGGTACACTTAGACACACTATTCTTTCTAATTTCTCTTCCTCTTATTTTATTAAAGGTTTTATAGTTTATATAGTAAATATTTATTTTAATATTGTTACTGTTGTATTTTATTTTCCCATGTTTCCTTTTCTCACTGGGCTATTTTCCCTGGTGGGGCCCCTGGAATTATAGTGTCCTACTTTTCCCACTAGTGTTGTAGCTTAGCAAGTAATAATAAAATTGATTATTTCATAGGGATGAATCTAGTGTTAATTGGTTCGTAGGGTTAATTCATATCAATTGATTCTTAGGGTTGCTTCATATGAATTGGTTCTTATGGTTGAATCTAGTGTTGATTAGTTTTTAGGGTTAATACTAGTGTTAATGGTTCGTAGGGTTAATTATAGTGTTAATGGCTTGTAGGATTGATAGGTGTTTATGGTTCATAGGTTTAATTCTAGTTCTAATGGTTTGTATGGTTCATTATAGTGTTAACGGATCGTAGGGTTAATGGTAAATGGGGCTAAATCTGGTGTTAATTGGTTCATAGGGTTTTAGTGTTAACGGGTTCATGGGGCTAATTCATTCTGATTAGTTCATAGGGTTAACTCTAGTGTGGTTTGGTCCATAGGGATGAGTAGTGTCAATTGGTTCATAGGGTTAATTCTGGTATCAATTTGTTCGTAAGGTTAAATCTCGTGTTATGTTAATCTGTTCAAAGGGTGGATTCTAGTGTTGATGGTTCATAAGGTTAATTTTAGTCTATGTGGTTCGTAGGGTTAGTTGCATTGATTGGTTCATAGTAATATTTGTACTGATTGGTTCATAGGGTTAGTTGTATTGATAGGTTCATTTGGTCGAGTGATTCTTAGTTATATTTATTAGTTCACAGGGTTAGTTCTATGGTTAATTGCTGAATAGGATTAATTGGTTCATATTGTTTGTTGCAATGCTGGTTGTGTAATTCATGGGGCATGTTACAATTGCCAAAATTTCTAATGGGGAAATCACTCCCAAGACCTTATTGTCTGGCTCCTGGCCAGTAGGTGTGACAATACTCCTTGAAGATTCACCGATGCTATTTTTATGTTTTTCTCTCAAAAGAAACTGCAAAAATGACCTATTTCCGTTAACCTTGACTAGGTTTCCTAAACTTATGGTTGTACAGTATAAATGTTAGTGGCATAGTGAAATTTATCAGCCCATAAATTTAAAGTATATTGTGAAACCTGTCGATTCCAAATATTTTTACTGAAATGTATTTTAATCTTGTAAATGTTTCCTGTAGTGTGATTCATAGTATGTAGTAGAAGTTGTCATGACTACATGTTAATCTAAAATTGATAAACTCATTGTTTAAGTTGAAATTAAAATATCTTTAGAACACTACCTTGAGAAGATGACCCTAACGGAAAAATATTAAAAAATTATAACTAACCATAGTAAAATTTCATGTTTGAAAAATACAAATCTAAGTCATTGTTTGACTCATAATGATAACAGGTTTTACAAAATAATTTTGTTTGAGTAATTCAAGTATTGTTGTTTAAATATATTTTCCTTGGTTTGTTTAAGAGGATATGGGAGAATAGAAGAAAGAAATAAAACTAAATATTTTATATTTATTTCAGGTTTTTTGGAATGTGCCGAGTGAAACTTCAAGATAGAATTTTGATTGACCAAGTAAGAAGGCAGCCTGAAAATGCTGGATTTAAAATACCTCAAGTGACACCTGTAATAGCACCGACGAAACTTAACACATATAACCATTAATTTGTTTATTTTTAGAAAGATCAGATTTAGTCTGCAAAGAAAAAACAATGGTTTTGTCAGAAACTAAGCAATATTAGAATTTTCTCATACTCTCAACTTGTGGGGGTGATGCTGTCAGTGCACTATAGGCATTGCTTGTGTTGGTCTTTGGTGGGTTCTTCCGGCCCTTATGCACTCTTTCAGATACATGCTCTTTTTAGATGTATACATGCCTTTTTTAGATTCGCTCTTTTAGATGCACTCTCAGATACACGCACTCCTTTAGATACAAGCATGATGCACTCTTTTAGATACAAGCACTTTTAAGGTGCACACTTTTAGATACAAGCACTTTCAAGATGCACTCTTTTCAGGTACAAGCATAAGATGCACTCTTTTAGATACATGCACTTTCAAGATGCACTCTTTTAGATACAAGCACTTTTAAGATGCACTCTTTTCAGATACAAGCATAAGATGTACTCTTTTACATACATGCACTTTTTAGCTGCACTCCATTTAGATACAAGCATAAGATGCACTCTTTCAGATATCGCACTTTTTAGATGCACTCATTCAGATACGAACTTTTTAGATGCACTCATTCAGATACGAACTTTTTAGATGCACTCATTTATATACATGCAATTTTTAGATGTACTCGCTTGTTAGCACCGGGTCTCCGTTGGTCTCACTGTGCAGCTAGAGTCCTTTGCTCCCTGAAAATTGGACGAGATGTGCTTTGAGATCAAGATCACTTGTGAGCCGGTACTAACTCTATTCTGAGTTAAATCACTCGAAGACGACAGGATCCGCGCATGCGCGACCTGTATTTGTCAAAAACAAACTTTAACAACTCTTTAACGATTGCCAAGTCAAACAACTGTTGAAAATGTTTTACCTTTCAAAAAACTTTGACCAAATAGAAATATATTATTAAACAATTCAATAATATATTATTAAACAATTCAATACAACAATTATAATTTTTTTACGCATCTCAAACTGTATAATGTTCATATTTTCCCTGACAAAATAAAAAGTAAATGACTGCCTACTGGTCTTTATAAATACACTACAGTATCGTGATTCCATCTTAAGTCAATTACTTGCATGTTGATTATATTACTTCATCCTTCAACAAAAATATGTATCTTGATGTTTACCTCCCCCTTCATTGTAATAAGATATACTTTGAAATATTTTAATGGGAATCTAGCCTACAGATGTCAAGGTAAATAATTGCTACCTTATAGAACATAGTTTATAGTAACACATTTTAAGCTTATGGCTAGTCTTGACTTTAGTTAGTACTGTAAGATATAATTGAAATGTCATGAGCTAAAACAATTCCTTCAGTTGGGTTAACTTCCAATAAGACAAGAACTAAATCATGAACTTGATAATTGGAGTTGAGCAAATTATTGTAAGAACATCCTAAACTGAATTTGGTATAATTCTGGAATGCTTATCTACCACATAGGGGCTATAATAACTACTGTTAAAGTTAAAGGGTTTCATTAGACCAAATGTGGTATGAAAGGTTTCAGATAGCTGAAGTAATTTGTGACTACTAAGCTACTGAACTTGTTAATTTTGCAAAAGGAAATAAAAAACAAATACTTTAAGGACATGTGTTTATTTGATACCATTTAAGGACATGTGTTTATTTGATACCATTTAAGAGTTTTACAATTGCACAAGTTTTTTAATTTGTGCATTGTATTGGCTTCAGGAAAGAGTGGGTGATTTCAGCAGGTGGTAACTTGGCCAATGCCATTCATTGGTTGCACAAGGACCAAAAGCCTGTGTTATATGGAAGCCAATAGTTGGTTGTCATGGATCATGTAAACTATAGAAAAGCCACTTGTTTTTCTTAGTTCACAGTCTGTTTTCCTCGTAATTGCTGGGGGTTTCATCAGTTTCTCTTTGATAGAATATTATGCAGCAGTGTTGCCAGTAACAATTTACTTAGATAATTGGGGGAAAAAAGACACTCCTTTTCACCAAACTTTATAGTATGAATTATAGTTTACCCTCAAAAAATTTGGCAACACTTTCTTTAGAAGGAAGTCTTGTATATACGACTTGAAAACATTAAGGGGGACAAAGTCCATTTTCGTTGAATTATTTGTATAAATATTTTCTGGAAAAAGATTCAAGTAACACTTGCTTTGACTTCATGAAAAACCTAAAAGACCAAATTACTTTCAGCAATTTTATTTGACGATGACATAGTCTAACTTCCACTTTAGGAAATTAATAAATTTAGTGAAAAATTTATACTTAATTTAGTAAACTTTGATCGCATGCCATCTTCTAATTTTGTGCTTTTCATTAGATCAACGTCCTTACCAATAATTTGCTAAATGGGTGAATTAACCGGGTACATCATAAATTTCTCCATATTTGATAATCATTAAAATTTCTTGGTTAGCCAGGTGATTTTAATACCATTATAAATAACCTAATATATTCTGTTCAAGAAATAAAGGAAAATTCATTTAAGAAAATCATCTAAAGCTTGAAAAGCTCAATCCTTACTTTTTGTTACAAAAAGAAATTCAGTTACCAAAATTACGTGGACTTTGTAGAAATGATTACTGGTAGCTTAACTTGCCCGTTACATTCTCACCAAATGTCTTATTAAAAAAGGGGGATCAAATTAAAGCAAAAAAAGGAATATTTTAAACAAATTTTAATATTCAAGAAATTATGGGTCATCCTTAAATCTTACAAAGTACACAGTTCATTCCATTACACCAGACTCTCCCAGCCCTTTCAAAAGCAGAAGAGATAACACAAATGCCCAGATCGTCTCGGAAAATAGAGCATCACTCCGTGTACGTAATCGAATCTGGTAAAGAGGAGGAGATGTGCAGCGAATATTCTTTCTATCCCTACTTCCACCTCCAGCAGGATAGCCAAATCGGACCGAGGTTAACCTTCTACTGCACATGGACCACCAGGCCATTATAGATTTATGTAGTTTGAAGATTCTTCAATAGGTATTCTATTGCCAAGATTTTAATCTAACATATTTCCAGTAACTAAATTTTTAATTTTGATCTTGAAAATTCAACTTTAAAAATTTCAGTACTTTCAATCCTATCTTCTAAGGCTGAATCTGGGTTATATATAAGTGTGAGAGAGAAAATATGTTATTGCTGGGTCTAATATTCAATGAATAAAAACTTTAATACACTATATCGGCCTATCTAAAAAATCTAGTTCTATTTAAAGTTATAAAATTAGATTTACCGAGAGCAATGATTGTAAAATCTTTCGTTATTTTGGATTGCAATAAAAGGGTTAACCATTCGATTGTCGCTGGCAATGTAAAGCCTTGAATGGAACATTCGACTGATTTATTTTGGTCCATAATAATGGCCAAAGATTAAATAGAATTTGTAATGTGGGAAGCCCAATGCAATTACTTCAAAGGATACAGCGGAAAACTATATTTATGGTAGGAATTTCATGCTTAAAACCTATCAATTATCGCTATTTTCTTCGAAGTCGAGAAACTGAAATGGTAAACTCATTTGAGAGTAAATGATAATGTAGCTTAATTGTTTTAGTGGAAGTTTTGTTAAATTTATCAAGGTATAAGTTCATATCAAATTTATCAAGGAAAGTCCTTAGCAAATTTTATCTTGGTATAATTTTCATAAAATTTATCAAAGAACAACTAAATTAATTTGCCACGGCAAAAAATTCATTCAAGAATGAGGTCTCAAGTCCCAGGGAGTTTTATGTCAAAGTCCTTTGCAAAATTTAGGCTAAGTTCTTTGCAAAACTTAGGTTTCAATAAATGAACAATCATTATCAAATTTCAGTATCTAATTCAAAGATTTCACCACAGTTCTATTAAATCTCATATCTCAAATATATCGATGCATTTGTGTAATATTTCTTTAGTGAACAATATGGGGAAAAGCAGAATTGAGCATGAAGGAAAATGGAATTCAGGATAAATGAAAACGTGGAATTGAATTGTAAGTGGGATTGAAAATAAGCAAAAAAGTGTAGTTAAATGAAAAGTGGAATTGATTGAAAATAAGCAAAAAAGTGGAGTTGAAAATATGGGATAAAATAGTTAAAATACGGAAACAAGTAGAGTTGATGACAAGCAAATAACTGAGCAATTTCAATATCCAGAAAATCTGTAAATAGTTTGTTGTATTAATTTTCTAATTGATATAAAGACATTCATTTAACTTAGTACAATACTACATAAACATTCTACGATAGCTGTTCTTTACATACCCTAAACTGGAAACGTGTAGACTAATCCCCTACATCAGCTTACATACAGTATATATCAAGGCAAGTAATATATGAAATGACCTTAACTACTAAACTTTCCTAACAGAAATAAGCTAGTTATTTACCTGTTCATCATTCAAATAAATTACATTGTTGAGATTTAATGCTGTTAAATATTACCAATTCATTTGCTACTATTGTGCCAGAGCAACAAATTAGAACTAATTATTTTGTGCGAAATGCAATTACACAATACTATCTACCTATATTTATCGAGAGAGAGAGAGAGAGAGAGAGAGAGAGAGAGAGAGAGAGAGAGAGAGAGAGAGAGAGAGAGAGAGAGAGAGAGAGAGAGAAATTTCACAATAAGATGTCCATGTTTCATGGTTTACATATCCTCACATTGAAAATATGTTGGTTATAAAAACAATTGTAAGCTTAAACTATTTTTACAAATGAGCCAAAGCAAGTGAAAGTAATCGGGTTCTAGGGAAACTGGTTTGAAAGTTCTAAAACATGACCAAAGATAAGCCATTGGGAATTAACGAACTGGCAAATTACAAAAATTAAACGTGGGGTTACAGTAAAATACTTTTGTACCCTTTTCTTTGAATACAATAGAACTTGTGAAACCAGTTTAAAAATGTACAGTAATGAGAATGACAAAACAATGCAATAAGAAAACACAGAAAAAAAAAAAAAAAGTTCAGAATACAGTGAACCCTCGTTTATCGCGGTAGATAGGTTCCAGACGCGGGCGCGATAGGTGAAAATCCGCGAAGTAGTGACAGCATATTTACCTATTTATTTAACATGTATATTCGGACTTTTAAAACCTTCCCTTATACGTAGTACTGTTAACAAACCACCCTTTAATGTACAGAACACTTAATGCATGTACTACAGCACCCTAAACTAAAACAGGCACAAATATTAAAGGCGATTTTATATCATGTGTTTCCTAAACACCTAAAAAGCACGATAAAAAATGGCAACCAATGTTTTGTTTACGTTCATCTCTGATCATAATGAAGAAACAAACTCATTTAGTGTACAGTACACATATATAGGTTAGTTTTTGCATCGATTATATTGATTATACAGTACTGTATGTTGATTTTTTTATTACCAATGTTTTAGTTTACGTATTTTTCTTAGGACTTCCAAATGAAATCTTTTTCTTTATGACGCCGCCTGAAACGACGGCGTGTACGCTCAGTAAACAACCGCGCTCAGAACAAACAAGGCATTTAACGCGCATGATGATAGTGATAAATAATGATACAGTACATACAGTATTTACAGTAAAAGCATTTACAAAATATGTTACCTTACAAATATAAATTATACAGTACTTGTACGTAGCAAAGCAGGAAAACAATTTGAGAGAGAGAGAGAGAGAGAGAGAGAGAGAGAGAGAGAGAGAGAGAGAGAGAGAGAGAGAGAGAGAGAGAGAGAGATTGTTTTACGTACGAATGTAAATTTTAAACAAAAAAAATATGATAGGTTACAACATGTAGACTTTTAAAACCTTCCCTTTAACTTAATGCATACAGTACGTACATTACTAAACTATAAAACAGGTTAAAGTAAAAAATAAAGATTGTTACTGTACTCACCACGAAAGAAGTTCAAGAAAAACTTGAATGACGATGGCGATGAATTTGCTGCACAGTAGAAATGATGATGATGAAGCTGATGATGTGTTCTACTGTGCAGTCAATGATAGTATTTTACGTCTCTTCAGACGGAGGTGCCTTTTCCTGGGACACCTCTTCAACTTCTTCAATTTCTTCCGAAGGCGTACTAGCAGGAGGAACTGGCTCTTTTTTGCGAGGCTGGAAGAACATTGTGATCGGAAGTTGTTGCCGCTGCTTCTTTTTTCGATCCAAGAGCATCCTGTAGGGAGTCATGATGTCATCGACCTTATTTGAGAATTGCATCGAGCGAACCATATCCTCGTCCCACTCTTGTAACATTTCTTTCGCCTCCTTGATATGGTTGCAGAACTTGGTAAGCCGTTCTAATGTTAAGCCCGTTTCTTCGACATTTTCTTGGGTCTCTTCCTGGGCACCCTCACTCTCTTCCTCATTTGCCGATTTCGTCAGGTCTTCGAGGTCTGCGTCAGTTAGGGGCTGGGAATGGCAGTCCAACAACTCGTCGACGTCTTCAGTCGTCATGTCGCCAAACCTGTCACCCCCAATTATGGCAGCCAACTGCACAGATTTCCGTATTGCAGAGTGTTGGATTTCCGACGGAGTAAATCCCTTGTCGTCGTAAACAATCTCGGGCCACAACTTCTTCCAGCTCGCATTCACGGTTGCAGGTTTCATCTCTTGAAGTGCCTTTTGAATATTCTGCAGGCACGTGGCTATGGTGTACTGCCGCCAGTATGCCTTCAAGTTGAAATCTTCATCCTCGTCATCTTGGGCAGCATCCACACACGCAACGAGGTCCGCCAAGGTATTCTTCGTGTAGAGGGCCTTGAACGCCCTGATAACCCCCTGGTCCATCGGTTGAATTAATGACGTGGTGTTGGGTGGCAGGAACTCAACCTGAACGCCCTCACGCGACAGGTCAGTTGCGTGTCCACCAGCGTTATCCATAAGGAGAAGGATCTTGAATGGCAAGCCCTTCTCTAAGAGATATTCATGGACTTGCGGGATGAAACACTGGTGGAACCAGTTGGAGGTCAGCATCTTCGTAATCCATGCTTTTTGATTATGCATCCAGTACACGGGAAGGAGATTCTTATTTTTATTTTTCAAAGCGCGAGGATTTTTCGACTTAAATAAGCCCCGGCTTTAACAAAAATCCAGCAGCATTGCCACACATCACGAGGGTAACGCGATCCTTGAATGCCTTAAAGCCAGAGGCTTTGGCTTCCTCTTTGAACAGGAAAGTTCGCGACGGCATTCTCTTCCAAAACAAGCCGGTTTCATCCATATTAAACACTTGTTCCGGCTTGTATCCACCTTCAGCGATAATGTTCTTGAAAGTCTGGTTCACGTAAGTTTCAGCAGCGGCAGTGTCAGCGGAAGCAGACTCCCCATGCAGGGAAACGCTTTTCAGGGCGAAGCGTTTCTGAAACTTCGCGAACCATCCTTTGCTGGCGGAAAAACGTTGTTTCTGACGCTGGGAATCAGTGGAGGTCCCTGGTTGAGGATCATCTACATCATCATCTTCTTCAGCATGGTCGCCATCGTCGTCATGAGGTTCCTTTGCCGCAAAATTCTCATACAAGCTCAAAGCCTTTGTTCGGATGGTGTTCGTATCCAACGCTATGTTCTTCTTCCGACAGTCGGCAATCCACACAGCTAAAGCACCTTCCATGCGTACGATCGTTTTATTACGCGTTGTAACGACTCGCTTCGCTGATCTGCTAAAGGTGATTGCAGCAGTCTTTCTAATGTTCGCCTCGTCCTTCTTGATGTAGCGAACGGTGGATTCGTTGATGCCAAAATGGCGGCCGGCGGCCGCGTAACTTCTACCATCTTTTAACATGTCGAGAAGCGTAACCTTCTCAGCTATCGTCATCATCCTTCGGTGGCGTTTAGGCTCACTACCAGCCTTACTAGAAGCAGAACGCTTGGGAGGCATTGTAACAGAAAGTTCAACAAAAAGTTCAACTTAAAACAGTCGCACACAGCACAGATTAAACTTCACAAAGTTAAGAACGTCTACTCAGCAATACGCGGAAAGAGAAAGTGAACGATGCAGCCCCGCGAGAACTTTGATGCTGCGGGTAGAAGATGCGGGCAAAACACCAATCACAGGCTAGATAACAAAACTTGAGTTTTGATTCGTCATCTATCAGCGCTTGAACCAATCACAACCCGTCTTATACAGTACTATGGTGCGTTGGTTACTCATAGAAGATGTCCCGCGCACACTGAACGTACGTAGATTAAGTATAATACCGTAATAATAATAAATAATGATAATAATACTGTACAGTAATAATAATAATAATAATGATTAATAATAATAACAATAATAATTTTATTAACAACAACAACAATAATAATAATAATAACAATAATAAAAATTTACGTACGCTATTTTACGCCTCTCTCTCTCTCTCTCTCTCTCTCTCGTACGCTTACAGTATTCGAATTGTGATTTTTGCAACAAAGAATATTATTGGATGCAGTACTGTACTACGTACGTATACATACAAAAGATTCATGGAAAAGAAGCACATCCATTACAGTACACACCATTCTAATATGGTATGACTGCATCTGATTTGCGTTTCATGTTCGATTTAATTTTACTACGTACTGAATTATCGTATGATCACATTCTCTTTTCGTGTTTTATTTCTTTCTGTGCTGAATTATATATCATATGTAATGCAATGAACAATCAGTAAGACCAGATATTACTAATTTAATGGAATTACAGGTAACAAAATATCGTATTTGGTTGTCTTCAGATTTCGCGGTATTTTCGAATTTTCCGGAAAATCCGCGATATGTATATATATATGGGTTATGGGAAAATCCTGCGAAGTGGTGAATCCGCGATGGTCGAACCGCGAAGTAGCGAGGGTTCACTGTAACGCGAAAATACGTAGGGAAGATATGGATTGGCATATTATGTAATGGTAAAATAGTAAAGATTAACGTAACAAAATAACGTGCTAGAAGAGCATTTTACAAAGGGGCGACTATTTTTGTGAATTCATACTTGAAAAATGTATATAAAGCAGTTATGGATAAAATAATAGTAAAGATTAACTTAACAAAATATTGTGCTGGAAGAGCATTTTACAAAGGGGGGTCTATTTTCAAGAATTCAGTACTTAAAAATGTATAGAAAGCAGTTGCGAATAAAAAATATTAGAAATCGAACAATTTTGAACCACTGGCAATAAAATTAATCTATATGTGCAGGCAACAAAAAGTAATTAACATGATATTTACAAATAATTGAACTGGTATTATTTGTGTTACTGCTTTAGAATGTATTTTTTCAAGTACCAACATGTGATCAAATTTTCTTACCAAAATGCTGTAAATCATAACAGTCAGAATTCATACATTGTAAGAGAATCTTTTTGGTAGAAATTAATTCCAACTTCAGAAGAAAAACTGGAAAGTTAAGAATATTTTGAGGGAATTTCAACAGTAATAGCTGTGAAACTGGAAATCAGTAGGTGAAAATTTCTAGATTGTTAAAAGCTTGGAATTAATAGAAAAGTTTTAAATAGGTAATATTACACAAGATTTTACAGTTTACTACAGTATATACTGACCCACGTACATAATACTAAAGCCTGATATTAAATTTAATCAAATCTTAATAACTACATCCTCAATGACATTAAATTCAAGCACTAAATCTCAACAGAATATCGTTAATGACATCTCATTCTAAAGATGAAATCTCAACTTAATGCTCTGGCTATAATCAAACAATGATTTTCAGTTAACTCAATTTTTTTTTATCAAATTAATTTCACGTATTCTCACTACCTTTCAACCATCTCAAATCTATTTAAAATCTTGACAATAGAATATCAATGAGAACTTCACACTACAGACTCTAAATATGGACATTGTGGTTTTTTATCCCTTCTTTATTTCACGTACAGTCGTTGATGCACAATTCAGATGAAATGGGAACATTTGTGCTACAAGCTGGTACCCCCTTTTAAATGAGCCAGAGAGTCTTTAGGTGTATCAAAAAGTCCTGTGACAAGACGAAGGATAACATCATGAGCTTACCCATAAGTAAATTCATTTCAAGGGGTTATTTCTTTTAACTTGCAACATTTGGCAAGATGTGTGGCAACTTATTCCTATCAATATAAATTTAACTTTTGGAAAAACAAGATTCGTGATTAAACAAGTTTGGCAAGCTGCGTGACAACTTATTTTTACTGTCTATATAGCATTTGGTAAAATCATATGATTCGTGATTAAACAAAATATTTAGCAAGCACATATAGAAATACTAAAGGCAATCTCCGAGCATGATGATTACGATGCCTTAATTTACGATTTTCATGCATATCTTAATTTGCTATAAAGCTATTAAATCATTTTAGATTTAAAAGTGTTGCAAAATCGTAACTAGATACAAAAGTTTTTCACAAGTCATTAAAGCAAGTGTTACTCAAGTCTTTTTCCAGAATATATTTAAGTAAACAGTTCAAAGAAAATTAGACATTTCCCCCTAAAGTTTTAAAGCCAATTTATACAAGTCTTCATTCAAAATAAAACATTTTGCCAAGACATTTGAGGGTAAAATTATAATAATTCACATTACAATAAAAGTTCTGATGAAAAAGTCTCAGCTGAATATATGCAAGTCTCCAAATCTCCCATTTCTAAGCAAATCATTACTGGAAACACTCCTGTTTAACATTCCAGAAACAGAAAACGGACCACACCTACAGCAATTACAAAGAAAACAGACTTACCTTGGAGGAAAAGAACTTTACCAAATGTGGCTTTTCTATCATTCAGTTTCCATGACAACCAACTCTTGACTTCCATATTACATTGTTCAGGTTTTTGGTCCCTGTACCACCAATTGAATGGCATTGGCTTGATTACCACCTCCTGAAAGCACCCAAATCTCCTTCCTGGAGCCAATGCAATGCTGGCCTAGAGGCTTCTCTTTTTTTCTTAATTTTTTTTTTCCTTTCCAGTAAGTACATTCAATGAGAACTGATACATCATATTTTAAGAAACAATCATCACATTATATACTACAATTTTACAAGTTTCCATTTGGCAATGAGAAATTTCTTATACTTGACGCTGGGAGAAATTTTGTTTTCTAAGGCTCTCATGAATGCCTACATGATCTGTAATGGCAAACTAAGATTAAAGATATCAAATAAGATGAAAATAGTGTTTAATCCCCTTAACTGTCCAAACTGAAGGAGAAACAATACAATTAAGTATCAGGTTAGGGAGACATGGATAGCAAAATTCAGAAACAAAGGAAATAAAAAAAATAAATAACATACTACCACTTAGTACCTAGTAACAAGCACAACATTGGAAGAAATATCAAGGGGTAGAGAGCAATGATATAAACAATGACATTCCAAGTATTATAAAATAATAAGAGAAATCCAAGACATTTAAATAATCCGAGCAATCAGAGAGAGAGAGAGAGAGAGAGAGAGAGAGAGAGAGAGAGAGAGAAGAGAGAGAGAGAGAGAGAGAGAGAGAATCATTTACCAAAGGCGTTCTTCCGACGAAAAGCAGAAATTCCTAATAACTTAATTTCGAAAGCAGTAGGCCAACAAAACTTCATTACTAAAGATAACGAAAAACTGGATGTGTAAGCAACATCATAAAAATAAAATCCTCTGCCAAGAAAAGACTGAGAAACTGAAAGCAAAATCTTGGTATGTATTGTTCTGGGAACAATTTAATTGATGCACAAGTTAACAAACTCGAGGCAAACCAGTTTGATGTAAAAAATATCTCAAGTTACCTACAGTAAATGCTATGGTCCATAAAGGTAAAAGTGATTGAAATTCAATTAATCATTAATGAAAAGGACGAAAAGTGTATCATGGATAAGGGTACATAGAGCATGACTTGCTAGCCTACTTTTACTGCACGAAATATTAACTATAGTTAGGAATGTAATGACAGCTGCCAACCATTAAAGGAAATAATAATTGAATTTTGTTACATTTCTAAATTGTATGAGACATTACAGAATAAAAGATATAATCAACTTGAAGAGTTGCTGAGCTTTATATAAGGATAGTAATCGTAAATAATGGCCTTTCATAAAAATAATGAAACGAAATCTGAGTTTACAAATTCGTTTAGAAAACAATGTTGGTGATACCCATTGCCTTAATGTTATTAAAACTTACAAGTAAACACCTTGTTTTTTAATGTGTGGTGATGGTGGACATGATACTGTCGATTTAAAAACTAAAATCTATCATAGAATGACCCAAATGTCATCTTAAAATAATTGTTTGAAGAATAGGAGGAGGATACTTGAGGGTTCCTTCAAAGAGGAGTCCTAATTAAAACTAAACAGTTAAATTGAAAGTAAACAAACGGAAAAGTTAACTAGTAGAAGCCGCACGTCAGTAAACCAAAGGCATAAAAAGAAAAAGATTTAATGTTATGAAGTAACTATTAATAATGTGGCTTAAGGTTAAAAGTTCTCACTAAAGTACTTATGTCAAAATTTCTTTCCATACAGACCATGCTTGTTAAATCTATTAAGAGAATTCCTCAGGGCCAAAGAGAAACTTGTAAAACAAAATATAACATTGAACATGATATAACAGGCAACAAACATGACAATAGATAATAAATGGATCTCATCTGGAAGCCATAATGTTTACAGTGACAAATTTCCATGATTTATAACTAATTTAGGAAACTGGTGTTCAAAAACCTAAATGCATAAAATCCTTGACAAGTTTCATTAATTCTAAAAAAAATATCTCGTCTGAAAAAAAAAAACGTCTTTACATAGTTCAGAATATAAAATGACAACCACAAAATGTAACTTTTGATCAGGTTCAGAGAATTAAAAATTACATTAAACATTTGATAAATCTAATTAAAGATTTTTTTTTTCTTATTACTCAAGTACAATACTCCTCGAAATGTCCTTAAAAACAAAACTTATATCAAGTTACTTTTTCAAAGTAGGATAAGAATAATTCCTTTCAGAACTTATTTTCCCAGATGATGGGTTTAACTAACACTTATTTTTTTTGAAGCCTGAACTATAAAATAATTATTTCTAATCTAAAAAAAAAGGTTCCTATTATTCTGAAACTATGTAATGTTTACGTTTTTGTTGTATAGGCTAGCTTACACTCAAAAACCAATTACAGTAATTTTACTCTAAAATGTTGAAATAAAATTTTCTAAATACATCTGGTGTGAGATGTTGAAGTAATATTTGCTAATCATTTCTAGTCTGAAATGTGGGAAGTCAAGTAACTATTATTTCTATCTGAAATTAGTAACATTTCCTAATTATTAATAGCCTGAAATGTTAAGTAACATTTCCTTATTTATAGTTTGAAATGTTAAAGTAACATTTGATTATTTCTACTCTAAAATGTTGAAGCAACACTTTCTAATAATTCACATTCAAAATGTTGATCCCACCTATTTCTATTCAAAATTGTTGAAGTAACATTTCCTAATTATTTCCAGTATGAATTGTAAAAGTAGCATTTCCTAATTATTTCCAGTCTGAAATGTCAAGAAACACTTCCTAATTTTTTCTAGTCTGAATTGTCAAGTAAAATTTTCTAATTATTTCTCGTATGAAATGTTGAAGTAACATTATCCAGCTATCGAAACTTAACACTAAAAATTCTAAAATCTATTTAATTTGAAATGTTGAAGGGAAATTTACTTTCTCAAAGCTGGTTACTAAAGAGAAAAATATCTCAAAGCCGGTTACTAAAGAGAAAAATATCAAGACTTACATTTATGAATTAGTATACAATTCCTATCGCTAAAGCAAAAAGTCTTAATAGTTGAGAAAACCAGACCATAAGATCTATGGTAGATTACTCAAATACTTTCAGACATGTAACAATTTACTAATAATCCATGGAAAATAAAAAAATAACTTACAAGAACATATGCAATATTACTTAAAGTGACCTAAACCATTACATGCAAAGGCAACATAAAGGAATCCAGATGAGATTTTAAAGTTTGTACCAGTATTAAGATATTCCATATTAGCAAAACTTTAAAAACAAGAAGACTAAACTGTGAATTAGGAGAATTTTACTTCAAAATTACTAAAACAGTACTGTTATTACTAAAGAGGTTTTTATAATTTCTATCTAATTTCAAAATATCTTTAAGTAATTTTTACTGCTGTGAATTTTAAGCATAAACCTGTTTTCCTCGTGTACTTGTAAATAAAGAAATATAAATTTAATGACCAAACCAAGTATATACTATAAAAATCCTATCCATAGATTCAAAATTAATTTGCGTCCAACTTCAAATTAAAGAAAAACTTGACACTTTGGTATGGAAATTATTTCAAATAACAAAATGTAGCTTTAAATATAATTTTATATACAAAATCAAGTAATTTGATTCAGAAAAAAGCATAGGCTAAACCAAAAATTTAAAGAACTTTCAAAGCAAAGTTAAAGCAATAACTAATTTAGTCTCAATTATTTACAGATATTCATGATATATCAAAAGAACTAATGACTCAGTTTTTCATTTGGAGACTTTTCATTTTCTCAAATCTAGTAAAGTATGAAATCAGTAGGAATATCTTAATAAAGGGAAAGCATTCTTATACATAAAATCAAAATGATAATTAAAACAATATCAGTAAGACTTAAGTCTTGAAAATGATTTCACACACAAATTTGAAGCTCAAAATTTTTTCAAAATAAAATAAAATATTATTGGAGCTAATATGAAAATCCTTGTAACTCTATACAGACTATTTTTGAAAAACTTGGCCGAATGACAGCACTGAAAGGGTTAAAAAGCTAAAGCTACTCTTACTTTTAATAGTATTGAAATAAAGTTCAAATTATTTACTGATTAATATCGAGCTTCAGAATTTTCCCCAATTTCAAAATCAATTTTAAAGTAAACTTTTACTGTTTTTAACATCACCCATCGAAAAATAGCATTCTAACTGCAGTTCCAAATAAATTATAAACCAAGCAAGAATGAAGTATGCCCACTAAATTGTCAAATTTTTAAAAAAAGGATTACAATTTGAATTGTCCATTCAAGATATATTATAGAGGCAAGTAGTTAAAGAGTGCTATAATCTTCCAGAATGATTGAAGTAGGACTTAAGACTACTAATAGCTATCATTTTCCTGCGAGTGCTGCAATTTCTCCAAAATGAAATTAATGATGAGTAATGAGTGATATCATTTCAAAGATGAAATTAAATCCATGACCTTAGAAATAATGACTACAGTTCCAGCCAAAGATTCAAGTCCATGACCTAAGTTAATGCTATCATTAAATTTATAGCCTATGGCAAACTAGGTTATAATTTCCCAGATTTAAAGAGGTCTATCACTTCACTAAGATTCAAATTAATAAGGTGTATGATTTCCCCATAAGGTTAAAGTCCATGACCTAAGCTCGAGTTAATGAGATCTATAATTTCACATGATTTAACCCCATGACCTAAGCCCGAGTTAATGAGATCCAAAATTTCACTGGATTCAAGCCCATGACCTAAGTCAGAATTAATGATATCTATAATTTCCTAAAATTCAAGCCCATGACCTAAGCCCAAGTTAATGACATCTACAATTTCACAAAATAAGATTAAATCTATGACCTAAGATGAGTTAATGAGGTCTATAATTTCACAATAAGAGTAAAGCCCACTAGGTAAGCTTGAATTAGTGAGGTCTATAATTTCACAATAAGAGTAAAGCCCACTAGGTAAGCTTGAATTAGTGAGGTCTATAATTTCACAATAAGACTGTGACCTATAATGTGACCTAGGCCTGAGTTAATGAGATCTATAATTTCATAAGATTCAAGCCCATGAATTGATCCTGAGTTAATGAGGTCCATAATTTCACAAAATACGATTAATTCTATGACCTAGGCTGAGTTATTGAGGTTTATAATTTCACAAAAAGAGTAAAGCCCACTAGTTAAACTCGAGTTAATCGGGTCTATAATTTCACAATAATACTCAGGTCTATGATCTAAGCTTGAATTAATGAGGTATAATTTCAGAATAAGAATAAATCTAAGGCCTAAACCTGAGTTAATGAGGTCTATAATTTCATAGATTAAATCTTAAGAGATGTAATACCGACTTAATGAGTACTACAGTATAATTTCACAGATTGAATCTTTGATCCAAGCCTAAATTACCGAAGTCTATATTTTCACATTAAATCTATGACCTAAGCCTGAGTTATTGAGGTGTATAATTTCACATTTACAGTCAGGTCCACTGCTTAAGCCTGAATTAATGAGGTCTAATTTCACAGATTATTAAACATGTGACCAAAGCCTGAATTTTTTTTTAATCATTAATTTAACCTATATATCCCCTTGACATCCTTTACATTTCTTCCAGCTTCTAAAATTGGACAAGTTATTGATAAAAGCCTATTTAAAATAATAATGCAATAATAACTAACCTGGATCAATAAATTTTTGATGATAAATGATGTATAATGATTTTTTCTCTTCAAAAAAGTAACTTTCAAAAAATTGATTTTAGTGTAGAGAATGGTTTAGAAAATCAAAGCAAACCATCAACACTG
This sequence comes from Palaemon carinicauda, assembly GCF_036898095.1. Classification (NCBI taxonomy): domain Eukaryota; kingdom Metazoa; phylum Arthropoda; class Malacostraca; order Decapoda; family Palaemonidae; genus Palaemon; species Palaemon carinicauda. The sequence goes on from NC_090730.1 coordinate 169,769,257, forward strand.
GAAATTCATAACTTCTAAATTTCCAAGCATAACAAAATTATTTTGCATATAAATCATTTTAGTTATGAAATTAGTTTGTATATTTCCTAGCTATAAATACATGAATTTGTATCTTTCCTGGCTATAAAAAGTGTCTTCCTTTAATAGTACAATTTCAGCAAGCTGAAACAGACTAACAAGGTGGTCATAGCTGATTGCAGGTAGAAGGTAAGCTCCACCCTCCTGGCATTCAGTAAAGCTCTTGACAAACCTAGGACTTAAGGAGAGGTAGATGTTAGAAGTTAGCAAAGGTAGGAAAATTACAAAAATAAAAATCCTTAAAAAATTTGACATTTGTTATTACATGAATACAAACCATTATCCTTTAATAGGAGACTTGGCCTTAGGAAAGAGAAAGTTCCTATACAAACCATCATCCTTTAATAGGAGACTTGGCCTAAGGAAAGAGAAAGTTCCTATACAAACCATCATCCTTTAATAGGAGACTTGGCCTTAGGAAAGAGAAAGTTCCTATACAAACCATCATCCTTTAATAGGAGACCTGGCCTTATGAAAGAGAAAGTTCCTATACAAACCATCATCCTTTAATAGGAGACCTGGCCTTAGGAAAGAGAAAGTTCCTATACAAACCATCATCCTTTAATAGGAGACCTGGCCTTAGGAAAGAGAAAGTTCCTATACAAACCATCATCCTTTAATAGGAGACTTGGCCTTGGGAAGGAGAAAGTTCCTAACACCAAAAATTGGCCAGTTCACTTACTAAGGCTTGTTAATGCAATCACTCCCATAAAGGAGTCAAATTACAGACTTAACCTTCTAATGTCATGAGTATAAAGCGAATGCAAGTGCTAAGGTAGGACCCTTCCTACCCGGTAGACTATTGGAACAAATGTGTCAGGGCACCTTCAAGTTTGACATCCTTGGCATCTTCAGTAATGCCATGCCATTTTACTAGCTAAGCTACAACCGTACTTGGAAAGGCTGGATGTTATAAGCCCAAGGGCTCCAACAAGTTGAAAACACCCCATTGAAGATAGGAAATAAACTACAAGTAATGAACAATTAGAATAACTGTTACAACATTAAAATAGATCTTTCATAATCAAAATATAAAAACTTATGTCAGCCTTTTCAACATAAAAACATTTTCTGCGTGTTTTAACTTTGAAGTTCCACTGATTCAACTACCTGATTAGGAAGATCATTCTACAATGTGGTCATAACTTCTAGAATACTGTGTAGTATTGAGCCTTATGATGGGGAAGGCAAGAATATTAGAATTAACTGCATACCTAGTATTACAAGCAGGATGGCACTGTCTGGGAAGATCTGAATGTAAAGAATGGTCTGATATGAAAGATCTTATGCAACATGTATAAAGAACTAATTCAACGACAATGCCAGAGATGTATATCTAGATCAGGAATAAAAATTTAATAGACAGCAAGATATTGTTCAACATATTAAGATGAAAACTAACAGCTGACCACCCGACAGGTGAAGAATGCTCGAAAGAAGGCAGAATGAAAGAAAAAAAGTAAAAACAAGTCTTTAAAATAAGATTGATCATAACAAATCTTAAGCCTTTCACATCCCAATATTTTGTGCATTTGAAGAAGAGATCAAATGTGCTTCTCAAAAGGAAATTTGCTATAAAAAATCATCTAAAATTTCAAGTCATACAGTTAAAGAAACCTTATCAATACTGAGATGTAGATGTTGAGGAGCCACTGCCCTTAACCTACTTACAATCATACTTTGAGTTTTGTTAGAGTTCAACTTCATGCCCCAACAAGTGCTAAAAGAACCTTTTCTTGCTACCTTGCAGATAGTAATATAACTTAAAAGCTAAGAAATCTGCAGTCTTTATACCAAATACAAAGGAAAAGTACCACTTGGGTCTACACTTTCATAATGCATCAAGGTCCATCAAGAGAGCTTTAATTTCCCAAGATTGAAAAGCTATACTAGTTAGTTTAGCCTCGGGAAAACAGGAATGAGGAAGATCAAGTTTCTTATAACTGTTTATTGTTAAACATCAACCAAAAGGGTTGCCTTTTCCTTTGGACAGTGAGTGACAGAACCATCTAGTTTAAGTAAAGGAACAGTTACATCTACACCAGAGTGCAGATTTAAGGGTAGCCCACCACTTATGTTCCTGGATTGTACCAGAAAGGGTTTTTTATGGTTAAAGTGTATACCTTTTCAGTTGAAGCCTAAAATGAGTAAAAGCTCTTAGCCGAGTATGATTACTCCAAATCAAATCTGATCTATTGCTCTTCCAAAGAAGATAGGCCTCCTGCTTCTCGAAATACTGTAAGCACATCTACAATCATCATTAAACCAGGGTTTGTCTTTCCCTTGGTACTTTCGCACACGAGAAGGGTACCCCTATCAATTATGGCGACTTGATTTTCCTTCAAAACAACATGACGCAACACTACTAGATTTTCCTTCAAAACAACAAGACTCAACACTACTAGATTTTCATTCAAAACAACAACAACAGACTTACATTATCAAACAATTGTAACCAATTCTAGTTGAAAAAATTACTCAAAATGAAATTCAGGGACAGGCTTTCCTGTCTTCACTACTAATGAAATTAGGGCACAATTAGATGTCCAAATTGGAGAACCAACCTTACTTGTTATAATGCCTGGGGAGTCAATGTATACTAGGTTTAAGCAGGTACCAGACCTGTGAGTAGCTTTACATATGATTTGCTCACAGCCTGATTTAGAGGTAAAATTCAATAAGCCATGGCAATCAGTAGATAAAGCAGCATTTAACCACCCATAGAAAGCATTGAAATCATCAACAAAACCAAATTATTTATCATAGCCATAATGGCAAGAAGACAATTGAAGATAGAATAATCCATGTCTGGATTCCGGTAGATAGAAAAATAGAAGTTATGTCTACCACAGACTTTTATTACCTGAATCTCATGACATTCACATTTAGAGCAGGATTTATGAGAAGCAGAGTACTCAGTCCTGATATACACAGCCATTTCCCTTGGTCTAGGAATGGCAGCATCCAGTTTCAAAATTACTGGTTTCTTAAAACCTGTAGTAAGTAGCTCAGACAAGTGTCTCATTTGAGAAACCAAAGTTCCTGAGCTTAAAAGAATATACTGTACTGTCTGGATGCAACTTGAATATTTGCATCCAGTCCACAAAGACTGCAATACAGTTGACAAAATGGCGAAAGTATAGGACATACTGGCCTTGGATTTTGCTTAATGTCATCTGACAGGATGAGAATTAAAAAGCAATAAAAAAATTCTTCATACTAAACAATTAGTTAAACAATACTGATACAAAACAAGTACAAAATATATAAAAAGTGATTGATACAACCCATAGACTAGATTTAAAAAAAAAATATGAAATTTATCAACATGCAGAGCCGACACCATGCAAGGTTAAGTACCATTAAAAAATAGCCACTTCAACTGAAGGGAGGACAGTAAGGATGGCTTTGAAAATTACTACCCATGAGGGAGATAAAGAAATCAATAAGGAAAAGACAACCTCTTGATAAACCACCAAGCATCCATGGCCCTTCTATCAAGACTGCTCAACACATTTAAAAAAGGAGGAAGAAAAATAAAAGAATAGTAGCCTAGTGTACCCTCAAGCAAAGGAACTCTACCCAAAGATATTGCAAGACCATGGTACAGGGGCTTGGTACTACAAAATATCCAGAAAGCACTACATTCAACGGAAACTCGAACGATACATCGCTAACAAAACATCAAGAGAGAGAGAGGATGTGACGACATCACACAGAACCATATATAAGCTAAGTACAAATTTTTAAATTCATTCCAGTTTGGGCAGTGAAGTGTAGTTATCACGAGTCGTTAGTCGATTATTACTGGGGTGAGTGGTTTGCTAATCTTTTATTTTCCTTTCATTAAAGGAAACTGTGTTCAACTCCTAATTCTCATCTAGAATTTTTTCTCTCTTTGTGCTAATTCCTTTTTCTTTCAGAAATTTACAGGAAATATCTTTGTGTTCGGTTTTCTTTCAGAAATTCTCAGGAAATGTCTTGGGATTAGTAACATTGTTTGGGGAATTTTATTATACATATGCGTTTACGCAGTGGACGTCTGTATTCATATAGATATTTTGATAGAATGGCAAGGGGTCGAAGAGATAGGAAAAGAAATACAGCAGTCATGACTCCCCCTGTGAGCCCCACCCCTGGACCTAGTGGCGTAGGCCAGACTAATCCTCCCCCAATTGTGACGCTTGTAAATGCCAGGTCAGCAATCCTTCCTTTTCAGGGTCGAGTCAATGGGTTCTTGCCACAAAATGTGGAGTCATGGATTTCATCCGTCGATGCCCATTTAAATGCCAAACAAATCGTAGATTATAACAAGAAGCTAAAAGTTTTATAGATTTTTCTAAGGGGGATGCGAGTGCATATTTAAGGTGTGTTTCATATCAAGAAGCAGTTACCTGGGATGATTTCAAAGTTAGGTTACGCGCAGTCTATGGGGGTGAAGAAGCCTTGGATGTAGTATTAACGTTAAGAAAAACACTTAATCAAGCCACTATGAATCGGCTTAATGTTATTGAGAGAGCAGCTCTCATAGCTGATCAGGACATTTTAGGTAATTCCACTTGGGTTACTAGAGATAACATCTCCGTGAAAGATTTTTTACGATTAATGTATTTAACTTGCATGACACTCATGTTGCCTGAAGCTTTAGTGCGGTGTTTTGATAAAAAGTTAACGCCTGCAACTACGGAATTGGATGTATATGAAGATAAAAAAAACACATGTCTAAGTGTCCAGATCTCGATTCCGTGTTAACTCAAGTTTTTGCAAAGAATGAAACAAAGCCACAAACAGTGAACGTAGTTAATAGTCAAGTAGCGGGAATGACGTGTTATAATTGCAAACGTCAAGGTCACTTAAGCGCGGACTGCAGAACGAAATTCTGCTCAATTCATAATAGTTCGACACATTCATACAGTCAATGTTACTCGCGTAAGACAACAGAATCCCAGAAATACACAGTCAATTCCACAGTCAGTTCCATATGGAAATAAAAAGAAAAATCCTCATTTTAACAATAAGAAGAAACAACCAAATGTCAATGCAGTTCAGAGTCCAAAGCAAACAAACACTTCTTCGAATATCGCTGAGCCTGGGTCGTCAAACCAGACCTCGCAAGGTCAGACTAATTTTCAGAATGTGCAGAGCAAAGCAAATATCACATAGTTAACTCCAGAGGGGAAGAGTGATGTAGGGTCAAGGTCATTCATGTCAACATCAATGGTATTGAATAATCAATTTAATGTTTTATCAGATAATTGTGAGACAATAGATTTTCCTATGAAACACACGGCCGAATTAGATAAAACAGTGCATGCTCCCGTAGATTTGCAACAAATTCATACGATAATAAGCCAAAATGAGTTACGACCAACCTTATATGCTGTAAATTTAGAACACAAATCCTTTACGTTATTTTTTGACTCTGGTAGTCCACGTAATATCATGGATTTGAAGACATATCATTTGTTGTTTTCGAACTTTCCGATTGAAAAATCCGGAGTTAGACTCTCGGGTATAGGAAATAATGAATTAAATGTCATAGGCATAACTCATGTTCAATTCAAAGTCGGTAAACGCACGTTTTCCGATACATTTGTTGTTGTACAAAACATTGATATGTATCCGGCAGTAATTATAGGATACCCATCTATGGGAAATCAAAACATTATCTTAGTCCCTGCCAAGCACGGCGTGTATATCAAAGGGAAATTCTATAAGTCTTCTAATACCTTAAAATCAGTTTAGGATAAAAAGGAGACGACAATTGTAACCGTAACGTACGTTGAAGAACCAATAACTTGTCTCACTAATAAAGAAATAATATACGCGACCCAGCAGAATTCTCGTTCACCCGTAATATCATCTAGCACGCAATCTATCGAGCCAAACGTACCTTCGAATTTAATAGTGCAAATAAAGAAAACATTACCGGGATCTGAAATATTAATCCTTTCCGACACTGAAAACTAACGGATTGTCTGTCACACAAGCTATTTATACAGTAGGCTCACATCAACAATGTAATATTGAAGTCTGTAATCATTTAAATAACACTTTAGTAATTCACAAAAATCAACATATCTTGGATGTAGAAGTTTATAAACATCGTATTCTTACCGTTGCTGAAATCAATCACTCTCAATCAGTTGCGAATGAATCCCTTTTGCGATCTATTAAAAATAAAATCAATAAAGACATTCAAGACGAAGAAATTCAGCAGAAAATTTTTGGACTTTTAACTAAATATGATGATGTTTTTTTCCACTACAGATGGATCCTTAGGAAAAACAGATGTGATCGAGCATCAAATAAGGTTAAAGGACAAGCAGAAAATTATCTATGTACCCTCGTACAGACTCCCTATGAAATTCCAGAATGAAATAAATGATGAAGTAGGTAAAATGCTGGAAGGAGGAGTCATTAGGAAATCAAACAGCCCTTATAAGTTTCCTTTAATAGTTGTACCGAAAAAAGATCGAACATGGCGTATCTGCGTCGACTTCCGTCGTCTAAACGAGGAGACGAACCCTGATCGATTCCCAGTGCCATGTACCGACGATATTTTGTCTTTGTTAGGTCAGAATAAATATTTTACCAGTTTGGACTTACTAAAAGGCTTTCACCAGATATCATTGGAAGAAGATAGTATCCCATACACAGCCTTCAGCACAGCCAGGGGACATTATGAATTTTTACGGATGCCTTTTGGTTTACGTTGTGCTCCTATAACATTAACGAGAATGATTAACATAGTGTTTGGAGACTTGTTAGGGGATATATTACATGCCTATATGGATGATCTTGTAATCTTTTCCAACACCTTAGAAGAACATCTACGTAAGTTAGAACTAGTACTACAGAGATTAAGACAACATAAGGGTAAAGATTAGTAAGTGTGAATTTTTCAAAACAGAATTAATATATTTGGGTTTCATGGTGTCAAGCCAAGGTCTTAAAATAGTCCATGATAAGGTGTCGGCTATACGTAATTTTCCCATACCTACTAATGTCAAGGGAATACAGCAATTTCTGGGTTGTAGTGGATATTACAGGCGTTTTATACGCAACTACAGTGAACCCTCGCTACTTCGCGGTTCGACAATCGCGGATTCACCACTTCGCGGGGTTTTCCCATAACCCATATATATATACATATCGCGGATTTTCCGGAAAATTCGAAAATACCGCGAAATCTGAAGACAACCAAATACGATATTTTGTTACCTGTAATTCCATTAATACTGTAATTAGTAATATCTGCTCTTACTGATTGTTCATTGCATTACATATGATATATAATTCAGCACAGAAAGAAATAAAACACGAAAAGAGAATGTGATCATACGATAATTCAGTACGTAGTAAAATTAAATCGAACATGAAACGCAAATCAGATGCAGTCATACCATATTAGAATGGTGTGTACTGTAATGGATGTGCTTTTTTTCCATGAATCTTTTGTATGTATACGTACGTAGTACAGTACTGCATCCAATAATATTCTTTGTTGCAAAAATCACATTTCGAATAAGCGTACGAGAGAGAGAGAGAGAGAGAG
>NC_090730.1:169781145-169786145 GCF_036898095.1 Palaemon carinicauda
CATATGTACAACAAAGGAAAGTCTGTAACAATTTATATGTTCTAGTAATTTCGAATTAAGGGTCTTCTATTGAATGGATGCTAAGTTTAACTCATAATAAGCCTTCTGCACAAACGGAACCTGCATAATCAAGCTCTTTACATTAGCATCTCTCTCTCTCTCTCTCTCTCTCTCTCTCTCTCTCTCTCTCTCTCTCTCTCTCTCTCTCTCTCTCTGTATATTTAAAACATATTTAATTTGTTAGTTCACAAAGCTGTAGGTACACAGTCTAATTGCTTGGCTTCAAAATCGCATGCTTGCTGAAAGAAGATTATTATTCATATAGATGATGATCACAAACTCCATTAAGTCGATAGATATTGCCTTCCTCATATCCAAATAAATGATACTTCAAATTCATCAGTGTTAATTATGTTTATAATTGAACTGTCAACATTGTTCGTTCAAAAGGATCAATGTCATTAAATCAAAACAACGCCCTCTTGTTTTCCTTTCAGTTTTTTGTTTTTCAGAATGACTATTGGAAGGATTTCATCTGCTTTGCAAAATGGTAGAGTATTATTAGTTTCCAAAAGTTGGTTATTATATTAATCTTCTTTTATGAATTCTCTCTCTCTCTCTCTCTCTCTCTCTCTCTCTCTCTCTCTCTCTCTCTGCTCCCCCATTACATGTATCTACCCGGATATGCGTTCACATTCTAAATGTCTAGCACTACTTTAACCTTGAGGTGAATATGTAATAATTTTTAAAACTATCAGTCATTATATCCTATATGGTATGACGTCAAAATTAAGGAACCCTTAGTTAGTTTAATTCCAAATCTAAAGGATTCATCATGCATCTTGGGATTTGCACAGGAACCAAGTGGACTGAAATAATGGCAATATGTCGTGGACGTTAATGAGGCAAAGCAGAAACTGATGAGAAATATTGATTATTTAGATATTTCTCTAAACCAGTGTCGCAATAGTTAGTGTCTTCGACTCTGGAAATCATAATCTGTTTATTGTACAAGATATTTGTTCCCTACACTATCCTACAGAAGCATCTTAAAATCCCACTAGTGTTTATTTTTGAAACCACACCATCTTGACAAATATTTGACAGGAATTTTAATGTTTATTTTTTCATCATATAAAAAGAGTGTTTTCGATTTTGGTCCTTGAATTTTCATCCCAAGACTATCGTACATCGGAAGCTAGACCCCACCTACCGATGACTTGAGAATTGACGATTGATTAATTCCTTGATGCATTACGTAGGCTAACGTTACAACAGACGGTAAAGGAACCCTTTAAATTCCTCTCAGACTGAACGGGCCTTTATATATCATTCTTATTCTCTTAATTGTTTGGAAGAAACGGTTAAAAACCTTGTTTCTTTAGAATTCCTTCTTAATTGATTATAAGCAACCCTTCATAGGCTCTTAATCCTAATGGATGATATTTTTTAACTTAGTATGAGTTCGAGTTGACTTCCTTTGTTTTCTCGTGACATTTCTGGTAAAGCCTGTAATAATCCATAAGTTGAAAGGACCTTTATGCCTGAATAGACTGATAATTCAAAAAGTAATAATAATAACTATGGTCAAATATGGAGAGAGAGAGAGAGAGAGAGAGAGAGAGAGAGAGAGAGAGAGAGAGAGAGAGAGAGAGAGAGCAGTGTCCTATTAGGGAGAAAAAACTCAACGTTCTTGAATCACATTGTTGGAACCCAAAAAGGGAAGTGCTGATGATTATCTTTTTAGTTCCAGATTCGAATTCGCTTTACATTAAGATGCCAATAGATTATGCTAATGTTATCATTTTGATTTGATATTTTTATTTTTCTAAAAAGCTCTGCTCCAGAGAATTCTCTCGAGTTTCAATTGAATTTTTTATCGATTGTTTGTTACCGCAGAAGTCCCGTAATTGGCCAAAATCTTGAGTTATTATGAGATTTAGCCTCGTGAAAAAAGAAAAAAAATGTTTTCTAGTCTGGGAATATACAAAAATCGACACGGTGTAATAACTAAATTATCTCGATATGCAGTTAATTTCAGTGTGTGTCCGCCTAATCAAAACTGATATTTTAATATATCAAATGATCACATGAAAGTAAACCTAGTAATAAGCTTTTATATCCCAATACTTGATCTTTCAATGACTCTTGTAAAAAATATTTTCACTTATTTGCTGTAATATATAATTTAATTTTGGGATATTAAAGTATCCGTTATATTTTCATGTAAGAACTAAAATAATATCACTTGCACATGCAGTCATGTGTTTGCATGCAGATAATGATTTTTCTTGGTTGATCAGCCTTCATACTCACCATTAATGATTAGCTTGACTTTAAAGGGACTAAACTAGATGTCGAATACATGTACCTCTCTCTCTCTCTCTCTCTCTCTCTCTCTCTCTCTCTCTCTCTCTCTCTCTCTCTCTCTCATATGTATGTGAAAATATATTTAGGTTATTCATCAGTTATTTTGATTTATATCATATCATTATTTATTTTAGTTATTAAAACTTGCTTCAATTTGTAATTCTGTTTTAACAGATTACAAAGTAAAGGAAAAGAATATTTATTCGTTTTAGTGAAATGTTTCATGATGACGCGTAAGCGATAGTGGTGTTTATTTTCAATTTTTTACCACTCATATCCGTCATCCATTCTGTGACAGAGAAATCTAAAGTGTTATTTGGGATTATCTTGGCAATAACAACAACATCAGTAAGGATAATAGGATTACTATAGTGACAAGGATTATCACGTTCTAATACTTGTAAGGATTTGAACATAATCTGATGGTGAGTTACCGTTGCATGGACTGTTATTATAACCGTAAATCTCAAACTAGGATTTTGTCTTAGTCCTGCATAATCTGTGTTGTTTCGTTTTGTTATTGTTCATGTGTTAATTTAGTTTGGAAATGGGGCTCTACTAAACTTGACATTATTTTATTGTTTTGATGAATTATTCTATCGCTCTCTCTTGATAGTGAACTTAATGTCTTTTTACAAGATGACGCTTGCAAAGCAGTCAGTTAAGACTAAATGCAAGTAATTGCAGTTGCAACTGATTCTCGTTTTAAGATCGTGAGTTAACGAAAATAGCATATGAGTTTCCGTGCTTTTTCTTTCATTTGAAAAGTATCTCACGATAATTCAGCTTAAAATAATTATCATTAGAAAATTACCAGAAAGACTTTTGCTTTATCGGATCGAATGTAAACAGAAAGTAATTATCTTAAATCCACAGATTTACTAGAGCTTAAAACTTTAAATCAACATTTACTATTACCTCGAAGTCATTTGAATTATATATATTACGAAAAAAAAAACTGAGTAAAAATAGAAAATAATTGTTGATGTCTTCTCAACTAAGCTGTACCCATTTAAGACAATCACTGTTTTAGTTTTCTTCACATTTTAAATAGAGATGTTCTCATTTATTCATAACTCAGTCGCTTTATTAACATTTATCTCCTAAATTAGGATGCATATGAAGATGTTTTTAGCATTTTCCGGTTTTTAACTTTTCCTTCACCATTTTGTTTATTAGTAATTCTCTTTATCTCTTTTCAAGAAAGTGGCCCCATGTTTTATCCTGTTCTTCAATGTTATCAGCTATTCTACTGATAACTTTTTGTGAACTGGATCATTACAAATCCTTTTAAAAGTTTCCCAACATCAAACTTTTTGTAGAAGTTGGGAGAAAACACGTTTGGTGAAAACAAGGGTCGACGCAGAATGATTTATATTGCCGTGAATCTGTCAAACTGAAAGGAACTGTTCAAAGTTCGTTTGCTAATGATTAATATTATACACAATTCAATCTCTCTCTCTCTCTCTCTCTCTCTCTCTCTCTCTCTCTCTCTCTCTCTCTCTGAGGGAGTTGTTGGAGGTGTTTCTCGCAATAGGATGGTTAGGTGAAACAAAGAGGAGGAATCTAGTATGTCTAATGTTTTAAACATATTTTGTTTGTACGATTGCGTACATTTACAATTCATTTTAATTTACATTCAATGTTAAGGTGGATAACGTAAGTGTGAATTGAATTATATTCAAATTTTATTTATTTATTCTATTTATTTATTTTATTTATTCAGTCAAAAGCGGTTGTAAAATGTGTTTTTATAATCCTAATTATGTATGGCTGGGTCGTTTGACTAGAACAATTATTATTGTTGTTCGTGTGTGGTTATTTTTCTTTTTTTAGCTCAGATTACGCAAACAGCATTTTTGATATTCTAAGTCTCCTCATGTAAGTTTTTCATAGTAAAATACGATAGAATTTAGACTATTCCTTTTACGGTTCAATTTCTGTCATGGATACGCGATGCAAATCACTCTCGCCTTCCCATGTGCGTGCATAGACGTACGTATACAATAGAATATTTATCAAGGTGCGTTCATATTCACATGGAGGTTTCTTTGTGCATTTGTACACTAATGCGCACGCAAAAATAATCAGATATCTATGATAGTCAATGTCAGTCTCTGTCTCTTTCATTCGAAAGATGCTATGAATGTCTGCGCATCCTTCAATGTAAAGAACTCTTTAAATTTTCCTTTCATCTCTGACCCTAAGAACAAAATTTAAAGCTAAAATCACCAACAATCCCATTCTATTAGCGTATTCTCTCTCTCCCTTTGCTTTAATGTTACCTTTAGTCTGCAAAATACGATTTCATTTCCTGTTCTTCCCCCTAAGGAAAACAAAGCACGTGGGTCAGGTGAACGTTTTCTCGTGTTCTTTATTTATTTTTTCTCTTTCAGCCCCTGATTGCCTTAATGAGTCCTTCAGCCGGCAATAGATTTCAATTTCCCTTCCTCTTCTCGAAATCGAAATTCTGATGGTTGAAATGAGCTTCAGCAAATCAAAAACTTTTTTTTTTTTTTTCCATTTGAGTCTTCTTTGTGTCTCTCCCTCCTCCAGTCACTGAATGACTGGCTCTTCAGAGTTCGACCGCTGTTGATTCGATTAGCCTCCACGGGAAATGCAACGTGGGA
>NC_090730.1:169791145-169796145 GCF_036898095.1 Palaemon carinicauda
TGGGTAGACAAGTGGGAATGGTAAGGGGTAGAGCTAGAAGAAGGGTAAAATAGGGGAGGGATAAACCTAGGGGAAGGGGTAGATCTAGACCAAGGGAGGAGAGGTGACATACAGGATGGGATAGACCTAGGGAAGGGATAGTCCTTGGGGAAGAGGTAGACTTAGCAGAAGGGATAGACATTGGGTAGTGGTATACCTAGTTGAAGGGTTAAAACTAGAGGAAGGGGTAGACCTAAGGGATGGGGTAGACCAAGAGGAAGGGATAGACTTAGGGTAGGGGTAGATCTACGGAGAGATGTAGATCTAGGGAAATTGGTAGACCAAGGGGTGAGAGGTAGACCTAGAGGAAGGGGTTACTTGAAGGAGCCTCCACGCGAGGTCTTACGCATGATGCATCGTCGAGAGTACTACCAGGACGTAAGTGATATTATTATTATTTGGTCTTTTTACGAAAATGAAGATAAACAAAAGTGTGTAAGTGATGTTATAATTGAGTTTTTTCTTTTTTTTATGAAAATGAAGGAAAACAAAAGACAGCAAGCTAAAAGGGTGTATCGTTACCAACTTTAAAATCTGTTAAAAGGTTTATGTCATCATGTATATTCTAGCTGGACTGTACTACATTCGATCTTTTTCTCTGGTTACGGCTCATTTGCCGACACATACACAGAATAGTTTCGGCTATTCTTTACATATTCTCTTCTTTCCTCATGCACTTGACAACACTGATATTACCACTTTTTTTTTCTCTCAAGAGGTTAACTACTTCACTGTAATTGTTCAGTGGCTACTTTCCTCTTGGTAAGAGTGAAAGAGACTCTTTAGCTATGGTAAGCAGCTCCTCAAGGAGGACAATTCAAAATCAAACTATTGTTCTCTAGTCTTGGGATGTGCCATAGCCTTTGTACCATGGTCTTCCATTGTCTTGGATTAGAGTTCTCTTGATTGAGGGTACACGCGGGCACACTATTTTATCTTGTTTCTCTTTCTCTTGTTATTTTGAAGTTTTTATAGTTCATATATGAAAGATTTATTTAAATGTTAATTTTGTTCTCAATCTTCTCTTGTAATTTATTTCCTTTCCTCACTGGGCTAGTTTCCCTGTTGGAGCCATGCGGATTATAGCATCCTGTTTTTCCTATTAGGATTGTAGCTTAACTACGAGAGAGACAAAGACCTTCCAAAGGGAGAGCTACCATGTACAGAATAGGAAATGAAAAAGGAAAAATAACAGAAAAAGCGAAAAAAGAAAATGGAAATCTGGTCGAGGCAATCCTTGTCCAAAAGAGTTGAAAACATTTCAAAGGAAAACATGACGAGGCTTTTATTCTTTGATATCGCCCCATTGGAAGAATCTTCTTCAACCGAAAAAAAAGACGCTTGAGTTGGGCAGGTGGCTGACTGTTGTGCAAATTGGCTTATTACTAAACCATTTTCTAATCTTTCTTTCTAGTTCATGCGGCACTCTTCCTTATTTCTCCCTTATTTCTTCCTTATTTCTTCATCTTTGGCTCTGATCAAACTGATTTTAGCCTTTGATTAGCGTATTTAAAGTGTCAATCAATGTCTGAAACACTAGTGATTTCCTCTGCTCCTTTCTTTTGGAAGTTCCTCTCATTCCAACCAACTTCTACAGAAGCAAATTAGCCCCTCGATTTTAGCGACAAAATGCTTATACAATTAATTAAGTTATCCCATATAGAAATAATTAAATACCCTTGGTAATATATATATTTTTCTATAAATGTATAATTTACATTAATTTCAGAATTTAATTCAAATTCTAACATTTATTTCATATTATTATTATTATTCCTTGCTAAGCAACAACCCTAGTTGGAAAAGCAGGAAACTATAACCCAAGGGCTCCAACAGGGAAAAAGAGCCCAGCGAGGAGAGAAAACAAGGAAATAAATAACCTATATGAGAAGTAATGAACCCTTCAAAAATATTTTAAGAAAAGTAACAATATTAAGATAGATCTTTCATATATAAACTATAAAAACTTAAACAAAACTAGAGGAAGAGAAATAAGATAGTATAGTGAGCCCAATTGTACCCTCAAGCAAAATACTTTAACCCAAGACAGTGTAAGACCATGGTACAGAGGCTATGGCACTACTAAAGTGATGAACCCAACAGGATCTAGAGGACTTCAATTTGTGAAAGAATACATTGAAAGAAGAAATTTATACTGCTGGAAACCCACACAAGCTAATATGTTGCGGAAAAAAAAAATCAAAGGAAAAACTAATTCAATAGTAATCTGCTGCCATCCATACTTAATATAAATTAGGGAATAAAAGAAAATGCTAACCATGACAATATTCTAGTTCCTCTTTCTCTGTTCGTGCTGGTCGGTCGAACAATTTTCCTATGACAATCTGTCCGATATCCTCGTCGTCATCTTCAACTTCATGGTCATCTTTCCCACACCTGCAGTTCATGCATATTTTTCTGAAAAAAAAAAAAAAATAATTGGTAATAAAGGACTGAATACTCTGCTTAATTATGTATTGATAAAATCAAACATTATATATAATACATGAATCTCATTACCTTTATTTCATAAATACACAAACTCTTAAATGTTTTGTAATGGTAATTACTGAACCATTTATAACACCTAACGTCAGAATTGAATAAAAAAAATCAATGCACTAATATGCAATGAAAACTAGAAATAATTGGTAATTTGATTCCTTTTTTTTAAATGGCACAAAATTAGTTGAAAAAGTATTATTAATGGGGTACATGACAACATTTCCTCTGATCTCATGTGATAGCTGGTGAAGGGTACCATTCACTGGCTGCATGACTGAGTACTGTATATACTTATAACTGAGGTTGTATTTATGAATGACTGGTTAGATGTCATCCTGTATATGTAGATTCCCAGATTGGTACTCTAGGAAAGGGTTATTACATTGATATGACAGCTGTGAATGCAATAATCCCCTTTGTCAGTGCATCCACCTGATAGACTGCCACCGTACGTTTTTTTGCCTGGTATTGCAAGCAGGTGTGGTATCGTACAAGCACATTTTTTTCTGAATCTCAAATCATAATAAACCGATCTGTAACGTCCCTGACTGCTGAATGCCAGAACAACTCGTTAGTTTCTTTGGTCGCTGCAACTCACCAACTTTGTGAGCTAAGGATGGGGCATTTGGGAGAGCCTATAGATCTATCTGCTGAGTCATCAGTAGCCAATGTTTGGCCCTCCTTGGTCCTAGCTTGGGTGGAGAGGGGGCTTGGGCAGTGATCATATGTATACTGTAAATGGTCAGTCTCTAGGGTACTGTCATGCTTGATAGGGCAACGTCACTGTCCCTTGCCTCTGCCATTCATGAGCAGCCTTTAAATCTTTAAACACTGCCAATGGAACACAAGAAGAGATAAGATACGGAATGAGGTAATTAGGGGTACCACAGGAGTTAGAAAACTTTCAGATAAGATCCAAGAAAGTAGACTGAGGTGGTATGGTCATGTCATGAGAAGAGATGAACAGTATATTGGGAGGAGAGTGATGGAAATGGAGGTACAGGGAACGAGAAGGAGAGGGAGACCAAAGCGAAGGTGGATGGACTGTATCAAGAATGACCTTCGATCAAAGGAATCAACCGGTGATGAGGTGTGGGACAGAGCCAGAGGTAGATGGAGAAAGCTGACCAGAAACATCGACACCGCATAGAAGTGGAAAAAGAAGAAGAAGAAGATTGGAACATTGGAAGTGAATGGTTGATATAGTATCTAGGATGAAACAAAATGAATGATAGTATGATGGTAAGAGGTGAAACATAGAATATGTAAGGCAATAAGTGATGCTAGATATGTGCTAATTATTGGTAATTAATTCAAACTGTCCGTGGAATCTGAGGTAAGAATGACTGGCATGAAGTGAAAGCGAAAATGCATGTTGAATATGAAAGAAGAAAAATGTAAAAGCTATGATGCACTATAACGTAGTGTACATAGTAGTAATAATTGATAGGCAATAGTGGTAGAAAGGTGGGTGTAAGTGAAAGAATGTATAATTTTATTTTAGGGCTCAGGCCATGTCGTCCTGAGGGAAGTTCCTTCTTAGTAGTTCCTAGGTTATATTTAAGTAGTTAAATATAACCTAGGAAGCTATTAAGAAGGAACTTCCATCAGGACGACATGGCTACCTCACACAAAAATAGATTTTTCGCTTCGCTCAAAATCCGTTCTTTAGGTGGTTTATCGAGTGGAAAGAACGAACAATGAAAAGACATTGAAAAGAGGGCATACATTAGCTCAATCTATGAGGAAGATGGTAGAGGAAGATTAGTCCTACAGAAAGTTACAAAAAAAATGTGAAATAGGTTTTGAGAAGTAGTTCTCTGATATTCAATAATAATATGAATTCATACATATTTGGGATGAACAGAGAGGTGTATAAAAAGTTAACAAAGTTAAAGTTGCGGGTTTTAGGTCTCCACAGAGACGATTTACATTGTCCTCCTCGGGCGACCATTAGCCAGCAGGGACTATCACTAGTCCCCTCTAACCTCCCCCCAGGCGCCACGTGGGAGTACCCCCCGGTAGAAGGTCTCGCAGTATTCGCGTCCCTGGCGGGGACCGAACTCGGGACCTCTATAATAGAAATCGGCGACGCTACCAACCTTGCTATCCGGGAGCTACATCGCTTAGGAGAGGAGTCTTTTGAAAAGACTAGCTTTGTGAAGCTTTAACTAAACTTGGGGTTCATACACAATTTAGTACAATAATTAAAGGATGGATTTGTAAGTTACAAATGTGATTTAGTGCTCAGGTTCACATTCTCTGGGACTACGTTTGACCTAAGCTTACGCTCACGAGTTCACCCAGTTAGAAATGGGTATCAGGATTTGCTGGAAGAAAACAGTTGTGGGAGAGCATCCTCACCTCTGATGATTTGCTTATACTATTGAGGTTGAATAGGAACAAGGTGTATGGTGTATATACAGTACAGTATATAAAAATAAATATAATACAGT
>NC_090730.1:169798645-169808645 GCF_036898095.1 Palaemon carinicauda
CCTAAGACTAAGTATTATCATTCAATTACAAACCAGATCTCAGCCAAACGGGAAAACAAAATCAAAGTTTTATTTCCAGTTGAAGGAGTTTTGTCATATTGCTTAATATCTTTCGAACGAGGCATCAAATTTTCCATCTTCTGAACGCTCCAAAGGAAATTCATAATAATCTGACTAGACTTTTGAATTAAATGTGAATATCACCTTAGATGACATCAGAAATCATACAGAAATATGTATGTATAAAGTATTTTGTAAAAAAATATATATATATATTTGAATTTAAAGGAATTATCACCTTACAAAGCATCAGAATTTATATATATATATATATATATATATATATATATATATATATATATATATATATATATATATAAAGCGAAGGTGGGCTGACTGTATCGATACAGTCAGCCCACCGTCGCTTTATATATATATATATATATATATATATATATATATATATATATATATATATATATAAAGCGAAGGTGGGCTGACTGTATCAAGGGTGACCTTCAATCAAAGGGATTAACCGGTGATGGGAGAGAGGTAGATGGAGAAAGCTGAACAGAAACATCAATCCCACATAGAAGTGGGAAAAGAAGAAGAAGAAGAAGAAGAAGATTATATATATATATATATATATATATATATATATATATATATATATATATATATATATATATATATATATATATATATATAGATAGATAGATAGATAGATATATATTTCAAATAAGCCATATATATTAATACATTAAAGTCTGGATTCTCTTAACGACCTCGAGATCAGATCCCCAGGCGATATTATTCAAAGACTATAGTATCTGATCGGCCGGGTTTCGAACCCTGGTCCAGGATACTTGTATGCCATTCATGCCCTTAACCATACCACGTGGCTAAGTGGTATGGTCAATGTTATATATATATATATATATATATATATATATATATATATATATATGTGTGTGTGTGTGTGTGTGTGTGTGTGTGTGTGTGTGTGTGTGTGTGTGTATGTGTGTGTTATAAATAAATATACAAGCTTTGAGTTCATTGAGAGTCTCACCTTACACAACATCAGAAATCATATAGAAATATGTACAGTATGTATATTTATAAAAAAAAATATACAAGACATAAATACCGTAAGTCTTCCTGTCTCTTGTTTGACTGATGAGAGTTATTAGTCTAACTAAACTTTAGAATTATTTGAGATTTCATCTTGATTTTCAAAATAAATATATCAAAATAAACATATCGATGTAGATTAGACAGATTTCTTATCAAATCTGAAATTCACTCCTAAATGACTTGCAAGAATTACTCTCCTGCTATACATTCATTTATCTCATTCATTTCTATTCATATCTTGTGTAATGACTTTCCACTGATATCTCTCTCTCTCTCTCTCTCTCTCTCTCTCTCTCTCTCTCTCTCTCTGCGTGTATGATTACATGCGAACCTTCATGCAAATATTCACACCGTATTAACATGCAAGCGTACGTAAATAAAATATTAATAACTCTCTCTCTCTCTCTCTCTCTCTCTCTCTCTCTCTCTCTCTCTCTCTCTCTCTCTCTCTCTCTCTCTCTGCGTGTATGATTACATGCGAACCTTCATGCAAATATTCACACCGTATCAACATGCAAGCGTACGTAAATAAAAATAATTTTTCATTATCTAATTGTACTGATTGTGGAATCCCAATCAGCCTACCCTGAATAGCAAACAAATGATAGAATAAATGATAAGTAAATAATGAAATAAAAGTAACAATGTATAATCAACGCCACTCAATTTACGAATAAAAAGACCCCACACTGGCAAATTGCTGTTTTCATTAGCATTTAAAGCTTTTTTTATTTGTAAAGTCCGAAATTTCATGTGGAACTTAGTGGGCAAAAGCTAACACGCCTCCTGACATGGCTCTGACAGTCTCACCACTGTTAAAAAATTGCCGTAAAAAACGGTGAAAATCCTGGAATATATATTTACAGGCATTTACCATTTTAAAGACGGATATATTGACGTTAAAGAGTGATATTACGGTCACCAACCTGTAAAAAATAACGAAGGGTAAAAATTACGGTCACCTGTATTTTACTGAAATACGGCAAAGAGGATATTTTGAATTAGAATTTCCGATTAAAATTACAGTTTTTATAACAGTGTGTTGGTACAAACTAGATCTCTTGTCATTTTGTAATGACATATCTTGAAAGCCTCTGACGTCGTTATATAAAAATCATTATTTGGCTTTGGGACTTACTAAACATTTTAGATGTCAATTCTCAGACTTTACTGCATATTATTATTATTATTATTATTATTATTATTATTATTATTATTATTATTATTATTATTATCACCCAAGCTACAACCCTAAATCAGAAGAGCCAGAAAATCTGCAGAAACTACTAAATGCGAAGATTAAAGGGGAAACGAGTGGACGCCATTATGGAAATTGCACAAGAGAGAGGCTGTGTTCCGAAACGACACACACACACACACACACACACACATATATATATATATATATATATATATATATATATATATATATATATATATATATAAAACACACACACACACACACACACATATATATATATATATATATATATATATATATATATATATATATATATATATATATATATCCGTATATATATCTATCTATCTATCTATCTATATATATATATACATATATATATACATACATATATATATATATATATATATATATATATATATATATATATATATATATATACGTATATATATATATATATATATATATATATATATATATATATATATATATATATATATATGTATATACGTATATAATACTCTTAATGTTTAAAGATTTTGTACACAATCTTAAGACAACAACAACAACAACAACAACAACAACAATAATAATAATAATAATAATAATAATAATAATAATAATAATAATAATGGAATATGAGATTTTTGTGTGAAATTTACATTGACCGAAAACTAATTTTTCCCTCATTCCGAGATTTCTTGGCGAAGCTGAACGAAAACGATTCGGTTTCGGAAGAGCTGGAAAAAAATTTCCAATTTCTTCATTTTTTTGCATGTAGAGAAACTCTATATCGACGTAGCAGACATCATTTGTTGCACAAGAAAATGACAGTAAAATCTATTAATGTAATTATTTTTCAATGTTACTAGATGTTGTATATTTCTTCTTTTTTCTGTAAAACTTTTCGGAGAATTTCTCCTTGGAAAGGATGAACAGAGAATGTTCAATGGCGGAAATCTAATATTCCGAAGAAGGAAAGATACGAGAATCATACGACAGAGTTTCTTGAATCAATAACGAAAACAAGTGGAGGATATTAGTCCCCCCCCCCCTCCCCCCCCCAGCAGAAGAGGGGAATTTCCCTCCCTGAGGAGTTCAGGGTTCTTCTCGGAGCCAACGAAATCGTCTCCAGTCTTCAATGATAATTCTTGTCTTTCCGTTTAGTCTTCAGGCGGAATCTGCATCCAAAAGGGTCTCCGGGGATCGTTTGTTGGCTACATTCATTCTTTTTTCATAATAGAGTTGATAGAGGAAGAACAATATGGTCATCTATTACATAGATTTTTTGAGCGAATCAAAATGGATCAGAGATTTTTAGGAATATTCAGCAGCTTACAACAAGGAAGAACAAACAAGATGTCCCAGTCTACTACTGGCCATCTTCAAGTTCAGAAGAAAGTGGGTGGTGTGGTTTTCATGGAACCAGAAGAGGAAGGATCCTTAATGTATAGGATGACCTCTTGGCTAAGGACTTCGAAGCCTCTAAACTCTGAGGACGGGATGGAGGAGAAGGTGGGAGGAGGACCCTCAGAAACGGGACCGAAGAGAGAGGAGGAGGAGGAGAGTATTCAGAGGAGAATGGAGGAACGCATCATTTCCCTGGAAAGGGAAATCAGCTCCAGAAAGGAAGTAGAGTCGAGATCCTTAGCAGAGAAAGAAGAGTTGTTAGCAGAGAAAGAAGAGTTGTTAGCAGAGAAAGAAGAGTTGTTAGCAGAGACTCAACGTCTCTCTAACGTCGTTGGAGCTCTTCAAATCGATAGGAAAATCGAGATGGACAATTTGACAAACATTAATGACGACCTGGAACTAACAAACGGAAATCTGAAAAAGGAAATCTTCAATCAAAACGTTGTCCTAGGAAAATATCAAACTGAGTTGACCGAGAAGGAAAGGGATATCAGCTCTAGAAAGGAAGTCGAGTCAAGATTCTTAGCAGAGAAAGAAGAGTTGTTAGCAGAGAAAGAAGAGTTGTTAGCAGAGAAAGAAGAGTTGTTAGCAGAGAAAGAAGAGTTGTTAGCAGAGACTCAACGTCTCTCTAACGTCGTTGGAGCTCTTCAAATCGATAGGAAAATCGAGATGGACAATTTGACAAACATTAATGACGACCTGGAACTAACAAACGAAAATCTGAAAAAGGAAATCTTCAATAAAAACGTTGTCCTTGGAAAATATCAAACTGAGTTGACCGAGAAGGAAAAGGATATCAGCTCTAGAAAGGAAGTCGAGTCAAGATTCTTAGCAGAGAAAGAAGAGTTGTTAGCAGAGAAAGAAGAGTTGTTAGCAGAGAAAGAAGAGTTGTTAGCAGAGACTCAACGTCTCTCTAACGTCGTTGGAGCTCTTCAAATCGATAGGAAAATCGAGATGGACAATTTGACAAACATTAATGACGACCTGGAACTAACAAACGGAAATCTGAAAAAGGAAATCTTCAATCAAAACGTTGTCCTAGGAAAATATCAAACTGAGTTGACCGAGAAGGAAAAGGATATCAGCTCTAGAAAGGAAGTCGAGTCAAGATTCTTAGCAGAGAAAGAAGAGTTGTTAGCAGAGAAAGAAGAGTTGTTAGCAGGGAAAGAAGAGTTGTTAGCAGAGAAAGAAGAGTTGTTAGCAGAGAAAGAAGAGTTGTTAGCAGAGACTCAACGTCTCTCTAACGTCGTTGGAGCTCTTCAAATCGATAGGAAAATCGAGATGGACAATTTGACAAACATTAATGACGACCTGGAACTAACAAACGAAAATCTGAAAAAGGAAATCTTCAATCAAAACGTTGTCCTTGGAAAATATCAAACTGAGATGACCGAGAAGGATCAGAAAATCATTGAACTTACAGAGCAATTGGAAAAAGCTCGCCAAGACAACAGAGAACTAAATAAGATAGTTCATGAGAAGATCGAAGTGATTGGGGAGATTTCAGTGGAGAGAAATGTACTTGAAAAGAGCCTAACTGAGGCAAGGATAAATGATATAATCAGGAATGAAAGGTACAAATGCCTCTTGGATGAGTTAGAATGTCTCAAGAAAGAACATTTAAATAAATTATGTGAGATGGAACAAAACCACCTAGAATTCGGCGAGAAACTACAAAAAGTGGATCGTGAAAAGGTGGCCTCTATTCATCGCCTCGAATCTGTATTTGAGGCAGAAATAGATGAACTGAATGAGACAAATGAAAAGCAAATGCAGATTATCAGAGAGATGGCAACAGAGAAAGAGAGGTTGGAAATTAGCCTGACTGAGGCCAGGATGGAAAACTTGACAAAGGAGGGAAATTACAGTTGCCTCGTAAAGACGTTAAAAGACGTTAAGAAGGAAGTCTATAGGCTGGAAGATGAGTTGTCTAAGGCTCAAGAAGAGATTGGCGAACTAAAGGAGACGATGACTTCCATAGCCAAGGAGAGAGATTCTCTCCAGGAACGCATCGGCCTTTTAAGTTCTAGTAAGGAAGTGGCAGAGAACAGGATCGTCCAAATCACCAAAGAAAATATTGGTCTGCAGGACGAGCTGCTTGCCGCAAATGAAATCACCTCTTTACTCAAGGAGAAACTTGAAGAGAGAGATAAGAAAAAAGACGAAAACAAACCTGGAATTAGGAAAGTGAAACTTAGAAGATCAAGTTTAACAATCTCGACCGAGGTGGATGTTAAGATGGATAGACAGAAGGAAGATGTCCAAATGGATGTTAAGATGGATAGACAGAAGGAAGATGTCCAAATGGATGTTAAGATGGATAGACAGAAGGAAGATGTCCAAATGGATGTTAAGATGGATAGACAGAAGGAAGATGTCCAAATGGATGTTAAGATGGATAGACAGAAGGAAGATGTCCAAATGGATGTTAAGATGGATAGACAGAAGGAAGATGTCCAAATGGATGTTAAGATGGATGAACAGAAGGAAGATGTCCAAATGGATGTTAAGATGGATAGACAGAAGGAAGATGTCCAAATGGATGTTAAGATGGATGAACAGAAGGAAGATGTCCAAATGGATGTTAAGATGGATAGACAGAAGGAAGATGTCCAAATGGATGTTAAGATGGATAGACAGAAGGAAGATGTCCAAATGGATGTTAAGATGGATAGACAGAAGGAAGATGTCCAAATGGATGTTAAGATGGATAGACAGAAGGAAGATGTCCAAATGGATGTCATTGTCAATAAAAAAGGGGAAGACAATGTAGTTAAGGCAGAGGACCTGCTTGCCAACGGACACAAGGAGTTGGAGAACGAGCCTGACGGAGGGATATCTGGTTTGGGTCAGGTGTTGGGCAGACTACTAGCCTCAAAAGGAGATGTCCCTGTCAACTGCCTCCGGGAAGAGCAGAAACTCCAAAAGGAAAAGGAGGAAAAGCAAAAGGAAGAGAAGATTGCAAAGAAAAAACCTGCTCGCAAACCTATCGTCTTTGACCTGGAACCCGAGAATCATAAAAGGGTTTCTTCCTCACCCCATACAGGAAGAGGTACAGATGGGTTCTTTAACTCGACAATCTGCGGTGGATCTGAGGAAAAGCAAAAGGAAGAGAAGATTGCAAAGAAAAAACCTGCTCGCAAACCTATCGTCTTTGACCTGGAACCCGAGAATCATAAAAGGGTTTCTTCCTCACCCCATACAGGAAGAGGTACAGATGGGTTCTTTAACTCGACTATCTGCGGTGGATCTGGCACCCATATCATCTTCCAAGGTGCAAAGGTTGGAGTTTACACCACAAGGGACTATGACGTCGAGGGTCACGTGACTGTCGACTTGGACGTCCCAAGCAAGTTCCACCGAGTCATATATGGAGTGGGTGGAAGGACGCTGACGGAAATCACCCAGCAGAGTGGCGTCAGCTTAATAGAGCTCCCATGGCAAATCAACAATAATTCAATCACCATTAGTGGTACCATCGAGCAGGTTCAATTAGCAGCTACTCATATCGATAGGCTTCTGAGGAGACTTCGCTAAATTAATACTTGGATCAGCGAAGGGATGGAAAAAAACAATATGACAAACAAAAACCCCCCAAAAATAAAAAAAAATCTAAAAAAAAAAAAATAAAAAAAATCTAAAAAAAAATAAAAAAAATCTAAAAAAAAAAAAAAAATCTAAAAAAAAATAAAAAATCTAAAAAAAAAATTCTAAAAAAAATAAAAAATCTAAAAAAAAAAAAAAATTCTTTTCAGTTTATTTTGTGAGGAAAAGGAGATTTAGCCGAGTGTTGCCAGGACCAAACCTTCAAATAATTGTGCTCAACCTATTCAGGACAAGTTCCAGACATCAGTTCCAAACGTAGATGATGCTTTCCCCCCCCCCACCCCCCTGGATCTTTGGCCTGAAAGACTGACTGCCCAGCTAGAAGGAGGAGGCTTGGAAGGACTGTCCAGCTTGAGGGATGCAAGGCTTAAATATCCAGCTCGAGGACAACAGTCTTTGCAGAGGGAAGAAACCTGGCGCGTTCCAGTATGCTATGTACCTTGGTGAACAAGTACAGGACGTTTGTCAAGTGTACAAATGGTCGGATATCTGGATCTATTCTTCCGGATACCAACCTTCGGGTGGTTCTGGGGGAATAATCTAGAAGACCGGCTCTGCAGAGGGAACGAGCTAGGCTTCTTTTAGTATGCAGTAGACTTGTCCTTATATGTTGAAGAAGGAAGCTGTGTTTCTTCAAGCGAGGTCTGTCAGAACAGGTGCTCATCCAATGGCTGCAGCAGCTGATGGAGAGGGTTCAAGAAAGGATGGGGGCAGGGCAGCAGAGGAAGTTTTGGTAATGGCAGCACTCGAGATTAAGTTGATGTCTTCACATTCCTATTTTTGTTGGTAAGAGATAATGTATCTTTTTCTAAAGGATTATAATTTTGTGATATTTTTTTTTTTAGTTTTGTGAAAGGAATAATATATAATTTTTATTTTGAAAGGAATAAATTCTTATTTCCTTTTGTGAAAGGAATTAATTTTTTTTTTTTTATTTTGTAAAAGGAATATTTTTTTAAGGAATAGTATTTTATTGTTTAGTTTTCTAGGCCGATAATAATTGCTTGGCTTAACCGCCCAGCCAATGATGACGCTTGGCTTAACCGCCCGGCAAATGATGACGCTTGGCTTCACCGCCCGGCCAATGATGACGCTTGGCTTAACCGCCCGGCAAATGATGACGCTTGGCTTAACCGCCCGGCAAATGATGACGCTTGGCTTCACCGCCCGGCCGATGATGACGCTTGGCTTAACCGCCCAGCATACACTGACGCTTGGCTTAACCGCCCGGCAAATGATGACGCTTGGCTTAACCGCCTGGCAAATGATGACGCTTGGCTTAACCGCCCGGCCGATGATGACGCTTGGCTTAACCGCCTGGCTGATGATGACGCTTGGCTTAACCGCCTGGCCGATGATGACGCTTGGCTTAACCGCCCGGCCGATGATGACGCTTGGCTTAACCGCCTGGCCGATGATGACGCTTGGCTTAACCGCCCGGCCGATGATGACGCTTGGCTTAACCGCCCGGCCGATGATGACGCTTGGCTTAGCCGCCCGGCCGATAATGACGCTTGGCTTAGCCGCCCGGCCGATGATGACGCTTGGCTTAGCCGCCCGGCCGATGATGACGCTTGGCTTAGCCGCCCGGCCGATGATGACGCTTGGCTTAACCGCCTGGCTGATGATGACGCTTGGCTTAACCGCCTGGCTGATGATGACGCTTGGCTTAACCGCCCGGCCGATGATGACGCTTGGCTTAACCGCCCGCCAATGATGACGCTTGGCTTAACCGCCTGGCTGATGATGACGCTTGGCTTAACCGCCTGGCTGATGATGACGCTTGGCTTAACCGCCTGGCCGATGATGACGCTTGGCTTAACCGCCCGGCCGATGATGACGCTTGGCTTAACCGCCCGGCCGATGATGACGTTTGGCTTAGCCGCCCGGCAAGTGATGACGCTTGGCTTAACCGCCCGGCCAATAATGACGCTTGGCTTAACCGCCCGGCAAATGATGACGCTTGGCTTAACCGCCCGCCAATGATGACGCTTGGCTTAACCGCCCGGCCAATGATGACGCTTGGCATAACCGCCTGGCTGATGATGACGCTTGGCTTAACCGCCCGGCCGATGATGACGCTTGGCTTAACCGCCCGGCCGACCGATGATGACGCTTGGCTTAACAGCCCGGCCGATGATGACGCTTGGCTTAACCGCCCGGCCGATGATGACGCTTGGCTTAACCGCCCGGCCGATGATGACGCTTGGCTTAACCGCCCGGCCGATGATGACGCTTGGCTTAACCGCCCGGCCGATGATGACGCTTGGCTTAACCGCCCAGCATATACTGACGCTTGGCTTAACCGCCCGGCAAATGATGACGCTTGGCTTCACCGCCCGGCCGATGATGACGCTTGGCTTAACCGCCCGGCCTATGATGACGCTTGGCTTAACCGCCCGGCCGATGCTGACACTTGGCTTAACCGCCCGGCCGATGATGACGCTTGGCTTAACTGCCCAGCATATACTGACGCTTGGCTTAACCGCCCGGCAAATGATGACGCTTGGCTTCACCGCCCGGCCGATGATGACGCTTGGCTTAACCGCCCGGCCGATGATGACGCTTGGCTTCACCGCCCGGCCGATGATGACGCTTGGCTTAACCGCCCAGCCGATGATGACGCTTGGCTTCAACCGCCCGGCCGAT
>NC_090730.1:169813645-169836145 GCF_036898095.1 Palaemon carinicauda
TGCCTATCAAATTCATTTACTTTATCCTAATCGAGAGATAGACGTATTTGGTGTTCGATTGTCTTCATTTCTAACTTTGACTCTGATTAAGTAGTTATCATTGTAAACCTTTTACGGTTATAGGCATGAAATAGGCATGTGCAAATCAAGTGAATTAGACATAAACAAAATTAAAGCACAAGTTAGTAAAATGAAATTATGATTTACAGATTTGAATATAAATTTTACCAACGAAGCCAAAGTCATATAAAATCGAACGATTGGACTCAGAGACGAACAAGCCTTTGAGTTCGTTCGTCGTGTGCTTTTTTGGTGTTAAATCTCTCTCTCTCTCTCTCTCTCTCTCTCTCTCTCTCTCTCTCTCTCTCTCTCTCTCTCTCTCAAATTTGTTTGATCGACATCTATTTCTCTCTGTAGACCTCGTGGCGTAGTGGTAAGCGCACTCAACTCGTAAACTGGGTAACCTAAGGTTTAAAGGTTACTCGTGAATGGCAGAGGCCAGGAACAGGACAATGCCCTAGAGACTGATCACACACACACACACACACACACACCAAATACTATCATTTCCATTGAAGACGATACCTTAGTGGAGTTAATGTGTTTCCTCAGCTTCTTAAAGTTTTCAGACTTAAAATCTTTGGTTTAATAATCGATGATTATTCATTTTCTTCATATTTTATTCACTAAAGAATTGTTTAGACGAAACTGTGCCTTTTATACATCAGCTTCTACAACTAGATGGTTAATTATGTTGAGATTTTATTCTAAAGAAATTCTAATTCTTAAAATTATAAGTAAAAAGTAAAAAGTTTAAAAATTCAGAGATCTTTAGATTATGAAAAGGATAATGGTTGATTATATTATATCTTCTTCTTCTTTTCTTCTTCTTCTTCTTCTTCTTCTTCTTCTTCTTGTGATTAGAAAGAAGGAATGAATTTGAAAAGCTCAAATTAATGATACAAAAATACTGTCATGTAGGCCTACTCACTCTATTATATTATTATTTTCATTATTATTATTATTAGCCAAACTACAACCCTAATTGGAAAAGCAAGATGCTCTAAGCCCAAGGGCTCCAACAGGGAAAAATAGCCCAGTGAGGAGAGGAAACAAGGAAATAGATGGTAATAATAATAATTGGAAAACTATAAAATGAATAATTTTGAAAATAAATACATCTGATTTCGAAATAAAAATAAAAATTGAGGTTAAACTTTTGGAATACGAATTATGGTCAGACTCTCTCTCTCTCTCTCTCTCTCTCTCTCTCTCTCTCTCTCTCTCTCTCTCTCTCTCTCTCTCTTTTGGGACAAAATAGTTTTATTTATAAAACTATTTTGTCCCAAAATGGCGCTTGGCATGTTTCTCGACTGAAAGAATCATATAGAAAATATCTATTTTAATGTTACTCTTCTTAAAATACTTAATTTTTCCTTGTTTCTTTTCCTCACTAAGCTGTTTTCCCTGTTGGAGCTCCTGCGCTTATAGCATCCTGGTTTCCCAACTAGGTTTATACCTTAACAAATAATATATATATATATATGTGTGTGTGTGTGTGTGTATACCAACGAAGTTGGAAGGAGGTTATGTTTTCAACCCCTGTGTGTGTGTGTGTGTCTTTGTTTGTGAACAACTTCCTGATCACATTTTAATCATAGAGTAATGAAACTATCAGGGATTAACTGTTACGTAAAAAGCTGGAAACAATTAAGTTTTGGAAGGTCAAGGTCAAAGGTCAAGGTCACGGTCAAGTAATAGACCGAGAAATAAGCTGCCGCAGCGGAGGTCTGTGCTCTTCTAAGTGACCCTCAATTATTTATATATGTTACAGTCCGATAGTTTTAAATAATATTTAAATACTGCTTTCCTCACTGGGCTATTTTTTCCCTGTTGGAGCCCTTGGGCTTATAGCATCTTGCTATTCCAATGAGGGTTGTAGCTTGGCTAGTAATAATAATAATTTAAGGGTAGAAGGCTTTACTAAAGTCTATAACAGCTACTATGAGGAGTTTCTTCTTATTTCTATAGGTCACGTGATCTCCTCTACACAGTACTGTAGTAGAAAAAGATTGTCTTCTCTTCTACACTCTCATTATCTTCCTCATTTGGGAGTCAAAACAGAAAGAAATATAAGAATTTATGTGATACAAGTCTAAAAACTATATTATTATTATTATTATTATTATTATTATTATTATTATTATTATTATTATCAAATGGCAGGACAGGTTTAGAAATGAAACTATAATGCAAATTTATTTCTGAAATTATTCAGGGATTCTATTGAAGAATGAAAAAAGTCCTGCGCCAAAATGTCCTGCGCCAGAAAGTCTAGGACAAAGAGTCCTAGACCGGACTGATAGGCTCCCCCAGACGCCGCCCCCCCCCCCCACCCTTAGCTCACACGGATGGTAGGGTTACAGAGACCAAAGAACTTACGAGTTTGAGGGCGACTCGAACTTCCCCCTGGTAATCACCAGGCAGGAACGTTACCAATAGGCAGCAACAAAATTCTATTAATATGACTAGATCTGAGAGTAGTGAGAATAGTGAGATATTTGGAGCTGCTTCAAAGCTGCCAGATATTGCATACAGGGTTAATGAGATGTTTAGTTCTTTTTTTTTTCTTTTAAACAAGTAAACAACAAGTTTCTGTATGATGAAAGATTTAATTTTATGTTATCATTGTTCTTAAACTTCTCTTGTAATTTTTCCTTATTTCCTTTCCTCGCTGGGCTATTTTCCCTGTTGGAGTCCTTGTGCTTATAGCATCATAAAACATCCGTGGAGGTCCTGTAGAGAGTAGGGTTTCCCTGCTGTACAGGACTAGATAAGCAGACCTTGAATTAAAAAGTTAGTAAACCAAGATGGCCACCAGCTGACCGAACGCAAGCTACGATGAAGTGGTCTACCATCTATTATTTATAAGAAGCCTATGGTCTTCCTCCACAAACCAACACGAAAAGAAAGGAATGAAGTAATTGAGCTACAACGACCATACGAGGAAGATCCCAAGAAAATTGTAGGATTATTTTATTTAGTGAAACAAATATAGAAAAGAAAAAGAAGTATTAAACCTGATGTGAAGGAAAAGACAAAACAGTAAAGAAGATAAACTTAAGAGGCGCCGTTGCAAAGGCTATGTCTTACCCCCTGAACCAGAACCAGAACCAGAACCAGAGACCACCTAGAGATGTGGATACTTTCAATCCACAAAAAGGGAAATAAAATGGAACTAGAAAATAAAAGAGGCTTATTTATCACAAGCATTTGTTCATGAAACTCCGAGAAGAGAGAGAGAGAGAGAGAGAGAGAGAGAGAGAGAGAGAGAGAGAGATGTCGCTCTATGGTAACTTGCTCGTTTCCTTCAAGGCCAGAAGGGCGTATGTGACAGTGGAAGGATTTCCTTCTCTATTCCCTTGTCTTTAAGGTCGATGATAACTCATAAGTAGCTTCGATTTACCACATATCAATAGGTGGTCTCTCTCTCTCTCTCTCTCTCTCTCTCTCTCTCTCTCTCTCTCTCTCTCTCTCACATTATTCAATGTTTTATTCGTTTATATTATTAGCTGTTGTCGATTCCAAAATAGTCATAAACCGAAATTTCCCGCCTTTACTTCCCATCAACCTCTCGCCGAGTCGATTGGCTTTGACTTCGACTTCATTTTAAAAAATTCCAACTTATGTAAGTAACGAATACAATACAATAGGTAATTCCAGAATTATTTATATATTACGTGTAGGTAAAACCTATTAATTTTCGGCTAATGTTGCCCCAAGAAAAGAGTGATATAATAGCTGCTTATGTTAAATTGAAGTCAAAGTCTCAGTCATGCGAACTTGAAAGCCTTTATGAACCCAAGATCACGTGATATCTTCTGTCAACATGTTACTCAGATTCTTCTGAGTCTCGGAATCATTTGTCTGAAATCTGGTTTGATAATTTAATTGCTGTAAACGTCGTGCAAGCAATTGAAAGAGTCTCTGTTGCTTGGAAATAACAGATAATCTCAAGATTGCATTTAAATAATCAGTAGTCTCACTTATGAACCACCGCCTTGCTACGGACTAGACTCCCTGCACCGTCGCCAACACCTTTGGACACACACAATTTCATTTATCTATTAGTTTACCTTTGAAAGCTGGAAACAACAAGTAAAGCTGTATAGGAGAGAGAGAGAGAGAGAGAGAGAGAGAGAGAGAGAGAGAGAGAGAGAGAGAGAGAGAGAGAGAGAGAGAGACATTCTTCTCCCAAGTTATAGCGAGCATATTATGTCCAGCCTCTTCCATCATTCATGATAGATTTTGTTATCGAGTCCGAATGTATTTTGTATAAGTTAATATACACTTTCCCAACTGCAACAGTATCAAAAACTGTCTCAGTCAAACTGTTTAGACTGTCAAACTGCGAGCAGTGACAGTCCTGGCAGACAGCTTGCTGAGAGAGAGTGGTCGGTCAGTCACTATGTTAGCCACTAGCGAGACTCGGACTCAGCTATCCGCAATCAGGGACTCACTCACACACAAACACACAAAGTATAATATGCAACAAGAGAGAGAGAGAGAGAGAGAGAGAGAGAGAGAGAGAGAGAGAGAGAGAGAGGTGTATCGACATGATCAGCAAAGCTGTGCTAAGTCATGACCACCCATACTAGATTGGTTTGCTGTGAGCGAGCAGACTAAAGTCTCCCACCATCACTAATCCGCAACTGGACAGCGGGTGATGAAAACTGCCCAAACCCAAGATAGGAATAAGGACATGTCTGAGGTCTTTGTCCTTTACTGGATTAGAAACGGCTGCATTTGATGTTGATATTATTATTATTATTATTATTATTATTATTATTATTATATTATTATTAAATGCTAAGCTACAACACTGGTTGAAAAAAGCAAGATGCTATAAGCCCAAGGGCTCCAACTGGGAAAAATAGCTCAGTGAGGAAAGGAAATAAGGAGATAAATAAATGATATAAGAAATTATTATTATTATTATTATTATTATTATGAAAATTGGCCAAACACCAGATGCGACTCAAGTCATGTCTGAGGCCTTAGTCCTGCAGTGGACTGCATTTGTTATCCACAAATGGCCAATTACCATATCCTGCAACTTGGCGCCTAAAACCTCTAATTCATTCCAAAGGGCGAAGCAATATGAAACTATCGCTCAATTCAGAGGAAAATTACTTATTTCATTGAACGAAATAGTGGGGAAATATCGCTCAACTCCGAGGAAGAACATAGAGAGGCCCCAGATCGAATGCTTTGGAAATAACAGGTTATTTTGAGAGAAAATCGAACCGAAATCACTTGGGATTTTTTCATTTAGAATAATAATAATAATAATAATAATAATAATAATAATCTAGTTACTTGATTATAATGTCACTCCAAGGACTGCACATTTCTTAGTTAAGAGGAATAATGAGTCACATATGAATGGAAGGTGTTCAACAACCTCTTTGAATCTGAAATTTTGTGTGTGTGTGTGTGTGTGTGAACACGTTTGTACAAATTGGTCTAACCTACATATTCATTAGGTTTCCCTTTCCTCTTCAAATAATTTCGTTCAGTTGAACGTGATGTAACAGTGCCACATTGCTAGAAACTCTCAATCAATACATCGAAGTTGAACAAATAAAAATGTCAATGTAAAATCTTAAAGAGGATTTGCCGGACAGCCTTTGAAATTCGAAATGGTCTACACACACACACACACACACACACACCACACACACACAAACACACACACACAGCGTTGGCCTACACTTAATATCTTTTAAAACCTATTACAAGTTATACATAATGAATATAAGATTATGCAAAATGTATATTGTATCATAATTGGTACCACAATAAAACAGGACAGTCACACGTCCGACAAATAAGTATAGATTGACCACTGAAATTGAAACGCCATCAACCGTTACCACAGACGCATGGTCCATGCAACTTCCCGCCAATTTCCTAGACTATATTTGGTCCCTTCAACTTTTTCTCTAATCTCAGATCATATTTAATCGTATTTGCTTCTTATCACTTTATACCAAACGTTCCTCATCTAATTCTCTTACTAGTAAAGCTATTCTAAGTTCTACTTAAGATATATTTTAATTAGTTCTTTTCCTTTTCAACCATGTCTAAACATTAATTTCTCTCTCTCTCTCTCTCTCTCTCTCTCTCTCTCTCTCTCTCTCTCAACGTGGTTAGAGGGTGTTTTTGTATCATGATCAGCATCTCTATTATAGTCAGGGACATTCATACTAGGTTGGTTTGCTGTGAGCGATCAGACTAAAGTCTCCCACCATCACCAATCGGCAGTTGGCCAGCG
Source organism: Palaemon carinicauda (assembly GCF_036898095.1). NCBI lineage: Eukaryota > Metazoa > Arthropoda > Malacostraca > Decapoda > Palaemonidae > Palaemon > Palaemon carinicauda. The sequence continues at coordinate 169,819,983 of NC_090730.1, forward strand.
TGGTGATGAAACCTGGCCAAACTCCAGATGAAACGACTAATGGCAGCACTGCCCAATAACGTCTCTTTGAAATACCTTCATAAGAATTTGATAAAATTGTCAGACAAATATTGGAGTATTTACTCGAATACAATTTACAAATACATAATACATTGAAAAAGAAATTGGCTTAATACACCTTTGTACATGAAATAGATTGTGCTTGTGAAGAGAGAGAGAGAGAGAGAGAGAGAGAGAGAGAGAGAGAGAGAGAGAGAGAGAGAGAGAGAGAGAGAGAGAGAGATGCTCTGGTCGGTTCTACTGACAGTTTCATGAAGTAGCAAAAATGCTGTTTTTAATTCTAGACCGAGACTGTGGCAGACGATATGATTTAATATAATTTATAAATATAGATAGATAGATGTAAATAGATATAATACAGCAACAACAACAAAAACAAATGCAGCCGTTTCTAGTATATTGCTTAAAAAATGCCTCAGACATGTTCTTATTCATGTCTGGGGTTTGGCCAGTTTTCATCAAAACGCTGGCCACTGTGGATAGGTGATGGTGGGAGATTTTTGTGTGATCACTCACAGCAAACCGACCTAGTGTGAGTGGCTCTGACTAGTACAGCTTTGTTGATCATGGTGATACACAAACTATTTCACCATATTACGGTATTCCCACTCAGAGAAGGTATACACAAAAACGGCTAGATTTGTTATATATATATATATATATATATATATATATATATATATATATATATATATATATATATATATCAAGGCACAACTCACCCTCCCACATTATCCACCATAGCTGAAGCTTCATAACGCTGAATCCCCTACTGCTGCTACCTCCGCGGTCATCTAAGGCACCGGAGGAAGCAGCAGGGCCTATCGGAACTGTGTTGAGTTGAACGATATTTTCATATGATTTCGCCCAATGAAACAAGACATTTTCTTCTGAATTGAGCGATAGTTTCATATTACTTTGCCCTTTTGAAAGAGTTGGAGGTTTCAGGAAAGATTTTGGCGCCAAATTGCAGGATTTGAAAATTGTTTGTTAGTGGATGTGGATATATATATATATATATATATATATATATATATATATATATATATATATATATATATATATATATATAGAGAGAGAGAGAGAGAGAGAGAGAGAGAGAGAGAGAGAGATTTAATTCTGTTAATCATAACTTTATTTGAGGAATTTATGCTTTGTTTTAGTGTAGGCCTAAGTGACGTGATTTGTAGATGCGTAGGCCCTATTCCATGCCTAAAACCGGAAAACCTTTACAATGATAACTACTTATGCGAAATGGAAGTTAGAATAAAAGACATTCGAACACGAGATACGTCTTCTCCCGATTAGGATAAAGTGAATGAATTTGATACGTAAAACTAGGCCTACGCCATTGTTTTCTATGTAGGTTTTCATTATTGTTTGAATAATTTTGGCTTAATTACCTGAGAAGATAATTATTTTTTTTTTTTTGCAGTTAGTCTAGTAAAATGGGATAGTACTAACATCTACGGTCCGTTGCAATGAGCAGCTTGCTTGGTATGGTAAATATGTGTGCGTGTGTGTATGTTTGTACATTGCTAGTACCTTTAACATGTGAGATTTCTAGACGTAAATAAATCTATTTGAAAATATATTTGTTTTGAAAATTTGCCTTTTATTTTATTTCATAATAGTTATCATCAATATGAAATAAAATAGTTTTTATTACCAATGAAATCAAATAGATCGTATTCCTGTCTCCTGAAAGTGTTAGATCCTACCAACTAGTACCAAGTTAATAAACGAAGGTATATTTATAACAAGTTTCTCTACAATCATTAATGGAAATCTTGGAAACCCACACTAAAACCTCGTAAAAAATGGCCGTGAAACCCTTTTTATTTACATAAGCGGTTGACGAGAGCGGCTGGCACACCCAACCCTTCAACCCTTCCCTCCGCTTTATTGCATAACACCCTTTCGCTCATTTTCACTCTTCTTTCGCAAATTTATCCATTCGTTACATTCCTTAATTGTCCCTATATCTCTCCCTACACTGCATTTCCCCCCTTCCTTCCTACATTACAACCCCCTACATTTTCAGCTATTCGATCTTGTCTTATTACCCCTCTCTCTCTCTCTCTCCCTCAATAACCGTTGGATTGTTGCTAACCGCCATGGCTTCTCTCTCACACATATCATGCACTGTGTCCTCTCTTCCTTTCTCGAAGATTCTAGAAGCTTCTGTCGCGTTCCCCCTCTCGTCCCCCATACCTCCCCTACCCTACTTTTGAGAGAGAGAGAGAGAGAGAGAGAGAGAGAGAGAGAGAGAGAGAGAGAGTGTAGTCTATAATGTAGTTGGTTGTCACAACACATAATATTATTTGTAACCGGACGAGACGTTGGGAGGGACGATTCAAAATTCTATTCGAAAATTCATCCGTCAACAGAACCTAATATTAGCCTTCGGATTCCAATCCAACGTACACTGAACAACGGAAATCACAATATGATCTTTGAGTCTCCATGTATTGTTTGTAGAATCCCAAAGGTTGGACAGCACATATGTAAGAGAGGAAGAAGCGGAAACACACAGAGAGAGAGAGAGAGAGAGAGAGAGAGAGAGAGAGAGAGAGAGAGAGAGAGAGAGAGAGAGAGAGAGAGAGAATTATAAATAATATTTTCGCTATAATGCTAAACTAAAGTATAGTCTTTGGTTAGCCTCGCATGTGCCAAATGTAAATGGAACGTCTAATGCAGTATCAGTGTTATTAAGGGGAATAATGTTGTCAGAAGGAAATTTGGCAAGGCTGCCTGCTCACTTGTGAAACGTCCATATTTCTATTTTGTTTATATTGTGTCATTTATAGATATTTTCGTTATATTATCTATATTATTTCTCCTACATTATAAAAGGCAAATTTTCAAACATATATATTTTCAAATATCTGGGCATGAATGTGTTCCCATGAGACAGATCTCTGAAATATTTTATATTTATATTTAATGATAACGACTTTTGTAATCCACATATTCATTTTTTACTCGATTTTAGGGAGAGAGATCGAGGTGTTTGTAGAGGCAGTATATTATTATTATTATTATTATTATTATTATTATTATTATTATTATTATTATTATTATTATTATTATTATTATTATTGTCTGCTTGTTGATTATTCTCTCTCTCTCTCTCTCTCTCTCTCTCTCTCTCCTCTCTCTCTCTCTCTCTCTCTCTCTCTCTCTCTCTCTCGAAAAAGAAGCCCTCTTAACTATAAATCAAATTAACAGAAAGGATTCCAACTCAGATATAGATATAAAGTGTGACATATTAGATCCAATATTTCAAAGAAATGGCAAGATTCAGAAGTTGCATTAAACCTTGGCCATCCTCACTTCACGCCAGCTGGATTAATCTCAATCGATCAAATTCTGGACCAGGTTAAATATGTTAACCACATTTGACCTTCTGAATAAACTCGCATGTATCCGTGGCTGGTCTTTGGCCTTAAAGGTTACAAAATGAATCATTATCATCATCTCCTCCTACGCCTATTGACGCAAAGGGCCTCGGTTAGATTTCGCCAGTGAAGTCTCTATCTTGAGCTAATACTTCTCCATTCATCATCTGCTTCACGCTTCATAGTCCTCACCCATGTAGGCCTGGGTCTTCCAACTCTTCTAGCACCTTGTGGAACCCAGTTAAATATTTGGTGAACTAATTAGATTAAATTATATCAGCAGTGTCTAGGCATTCTTTGTTAGTCCGGCCATATTGACGTCAAGCAGCAAGTTAGCCCCAGCACCCAGAGAAGGTTGGGAGAATATTGTCACACCACACACTTTATTCTTTACGTGACTTTGGTAGGTTTTGCAGTTAAGTATTATTTTGGGAATTCATAACAAGTAGGGAATATTTTTCACGAGTTATTTATTTGATCACAGTATCTACAGATTTTTCAGATTATACCATATCCAACAAATTTTGTGGATTTGTGAACAAAGCCCTCAGAAGGATGTTGGGAGTTAGATGGCAGGACAGGATTAGAAATGAAACTATAAGAGAGATTGATTAATGGAGTGCCATATGTGGATGAGATCATGGTGAGGGGTAGATGGAGATGGTTTGGGCATGCTCTTCGCATTCCCCGAGAGAGATTAGTTCACCTAAGTTTCAACTGGGCTCCACAAGACACTAAATGAGTTGGAAGACCCAGGCCTACATGGCCCAGGACTATGAAGCATGAAGATGATGAGGAATGGAGAAGTATTGAGTTAAAAGCTCAAGATAGAGACGACTGGCGAAATCTAACTGAGACCCTTTGCATCAATAGGCGTAGGAGGAAATAATGATGATTTATTAAATGTAGGAGTTTAGTGTAGTCACGCTGTACCCTGTATAGACTTATTTAAGAGTCTCTGCATCGCCCTCTCTGGCCTACTGGAAACGTCCCGGTCTGGTGTTCGGCCAGACTAGTGTTCGAGACCCGGTCAAGCTCAATGGCTTCTTATAGTCTCTGCAATCCCCCCATAGCAAGAAGAGGAGCTTTTAGCACTTGTTGGAGAATTGGTAATGTTACTCCTCTATGTAAATGTGTTTGTGTAGCTCAAGTCCCACTGATTACCGCCCAATTTCCATAACTCCCATATTATCTAAAGTTTTTGAACGTCTTCTGGCAAAACGTCTTAATAGGTTTGCTGAAGGTAATCATCTATTCCCTAGTTTGCAATTTGGTTTTCGGAAAGGCTTGGAGCATGTGATGCCCTTCTTACAATCTCCAATGCAGTACAGAAATCCCTTGATTGTGGTCGGGAAGTTCGTATGATTGGCCTTGATTTTAGTGCTGCCTTTGACCGTGTTAATCATGAGGCCCTTGTTTTCAAACTGAAACAGTTGGGAGTGGGTGGGTCGTTTCTTAGCATTATTATTGATTTTTTAAGTAGTAGATCTCAAAGAGTTGTTGTTGATGGGCACCATAGTGAGTATAGGAATGTGATATCTGGTGTTCCACAGGGTAGTGTTCTTGGCCCATTACTTTTCATACTATATACACATGACATGTGGTTTGGCCTAGAAAACAAGCTTGTTGCATATGCAGATGATGCTACTCTCTTTGCATCAATTCCATCCCCTGAATGTAGATCTGGGGTTGGTGAATCCCTTAATAGAGATTTAGCTAAAATTAGTGCGTGGTGCAAATTATGGGGTATGAAGTTGAATCCTAACAAAACTCAAAGTATGATTGTAAGTAGGTCAAGGACGGTGGCTCCTCAACATCCGGATCTCAGTATTGATAATGTTTCTTTAAATTTGTATGACTCTTTCAAAATTTTAGGCGTGATTCTTGACAGCAAATTTACTTTTGAGAAACATATAAGGTCTGTGTCCTTCTTCAATTGCACAAAAAATTGGCTTATTGAGAAAGTCTTTTAAGATATTCGGTGATCAATCTATTCTGAAGAAATGTTTTAATTCTTTTATTCTACCTTGTTTTGAGTATTGTTCTCCTGTCTGGTCTTCAGCTGCTGATTCTCATCTTAATTTGTTGGACAGAAACTTACGGTCTATTAAATTTCTTATTCCTGATCTAGATATTAATCTCTGGCACCGTCGATCAATTAGTTCATTATGCATGTTGCATAAGATTTTTCATAACTCTGACCATCCTTTACATTCAGATCTCCCTGGACAATTCTATCCTGTTCGTAATACTAGGCAGGCAGTTAATTCTAATGGCCAGGCCTTCTCCATCATAAGACTCAATACTACGCAGTACTCTAGAAGTTTTATTCCAGCTGTTACCAAATTGTGGAATGATCTTCCTAATCGGGTTGTTGAATCAGTAGAACTTCAAAAGTTCAAAGTTGGAGCAAATGCTTTTTTGTTGACCAGGCAGACATGAGTCTTTTTATAGTTTATATATGACATATTTGTTGTTGACGTTGTTAATAGTTTATATATGATATATCTCTTTTGACATTACTTTTTTTAGAATGATTTATTGTTAATTTGTTCTCTTCAGTTATTTATTTCCTTATTTCTTTCTCACTGGGCTATTTTTCCCCTGTTGGAGCCCCTGGGCTTATAGCATCTTGCTTTTCCAATTAGGGTTGTAGCTTGGATAGTAATAATAATAATAATAATGGCTTCTTATAGTCTCTGCAACCCCACCATCCTTGCGAGCAAAGGATCAGGGGTTTTGGTGGAGCTTATAGCTCTACCTGTTGAGTCATCAGCAGCCATTAGCAGGCTTTCCCTGGTCCAAAACATTGGTGGAGAGGTGTCTTGGGCACTGATCATATGTTTATGTAGTCACTCCTAAGGCAATTACACTGTCCTTTTCATCTGCCACTCATGAGAGGCCATTAAACCTTTCAACCTTTCTTGCTTAGAGGTATACTCGAGCACACTATTCTATGTTATTTCTCTTACTCGTGTTTTTTTTTTCTTTTTTGAAGTTTTAATAGTTAACATATGAATTATTTATTTTAACGTTGTTACGGTTTTTAAAATATTTTATTTCAATGATTAACTACTTCTCTTGTAGTTTATTTATTTCCTTATATCCTTTCCACACTGGGCTATTTTCCTTGTTGGAGCCCTTGGGCTTATAGCATCTTGTTTTTCAAACTAGGGTTTAAGCTTAGCAAGTAATGATAATATTAATAACTCCTCAATTTCAAATTCCCCCTGACCTCCGTTCCTGCTCCCTTTATTCCCTCTTGATGTCCAACCAATTTTGAACAGAACAGTACCATCAGGGATATTAATTGGGGAAGGTAAATAATATAGAGAAATGAGGTTAGCAGTTGCTTATAAAGAGCATTCTTAATACTGAATATGTTGGGCGGAGAATTTTCTATATTTTGTTTGAAATTTTGTCATTTCCATTATTTTGGTAAAGGCTGTTATAGGGAGGCAAAAAGTTATTATTATTATTATTATTATTGTGAAGCCACAACCCTGGTTGGAAAGCAGGATGCTACGGTAAACAGCTCTTCTAGGAGAAGGACACTCCAAAATCAAACCATTGTTCTCCAGTCTTGGGTAGTACCCTAGCCTCTGTAGCAAGGTCTTCCACTGTCTAGGGTTAGAATTCTCTTGCTTGAGGGTACACTCGTGCACAATATTCTATCTTCTTTCTCTACCTCTTTTTTTTAGTCTTTATAGGTTGTATATATATTTATTTTAATGTTAATGTTTTTAATATTTTATTTTTCCCTGTTTCCTTTCCTCACTGGGCTGTTTTCCCTGTTGGAGACCTTATAGTGCTTATAGCATTCTGGTTTTCCAACCAGTGTTGTAGCTTAGCTAATAATAATAATAATAATAATAATAATAATAATAACGACAACATCTTGCAACTATGTTTATGGTTTCAATTTTGTACTGCGTGCTATTTTCCCATAGCTGTGACTATGAGGTGAATGCCTCCCCGGACCCAAGCATACAATTCCTACATCCAACAATTTAATGTAATTATACCATAGAAAAAAATGGCCTTTCACTTTTGTAAAATCTAAATTTGACTGTGTGAGATTTTGAAATCACAGTTTCTCCCTACCTAAGAGGCCAGTAGCGCTCTCTCTCTCTCTCTCTCTCTCTCTCTCTCTCTCTCTCTCTCTCTCATGCGTAATCACTATATATTAACCAATTTTGTGTAGTATAGTCTATCCGTCCAAGAGGAACATTGTTTGCCTGAAATACTTGACTTCAAAGAATGTGTTTTTACGTACAACAAGAGTGATAAATGATAACCTCGTAGATTTCATAATTGTGTTCGTGTGTTGTTGTCATTCATTTCCATTATTTGAATCTTGAGTGTCAGAATAAGAAAGTTTCATTATTTCCAGTTAGTTGTGTTAGACATTTCTCTGTTATATCCTATAATTCATTTCTCGCTTTCTGATTCCCCACTTGCACAGAACTCTCTCTGTCTCTCTCTCTCTCTCTCTCTCTCTCTCTCTCTCTCTCTCAGGAAGGCATTACCCAGGGGGGAAGGGTAATTAGGGGGAATACGCGATCAGTACTCGTATCGTCTCATACGCATATATATATATATATATATATATAGAGAGAGAGAGAGAGAGAGAGAGAGAGAGAGAGAGAGAGAGAGAGTATTTTGTCTTGGAAATATTGTCCCTTGAAGTTTGCAATAACTTTTGCAATAACTTTTGCAACGAGTTGCTGTTGCAATAAAGTTTAATTAGGTAGTGACAGCGTTTTTGTTGTAGAGGACTCGGGTACCTGTAATGAAGATTCTTCCTGCATAATGTGTTTCATTTGTCTTGACGAACAAGATCATAACTTGTAGGCCTACGTAAGAATGGTCCTAATTTATATTTTGGTGAAACGTGCTTTGAATAATATGTTTATAGGTAACAGACACGCCTTTTCAAAGTTTACACATTAACCTCCACCAACGAATTAGGAAAGAGGTTATGTCTTTAGCCCTGTTTGTGTGTTTGTGCGTGATTGTGAACAGCTTGCTGGCTACAATTTTAATCATGAGTAATGAAACTTGCAGAGATTAACTGTTATGTAGAAAGCTGGAAATTATTAAATTCTGGAAATTCAAGGTCAAAGGTCAAGGTCACAGTTAAGCAAAATGTCTAATTCACCCAATCAGCCATAAGTTAAGGTCAGTGGTCTAGGTCGAGAAATAAGCTGCCGTGGCGGCGGAGGTCTGCGCTCTACTTAGTGCCCTTATAGTTGATTTCTGTTTTTTTCTGGTTTGGTGCTTTTCATTCTTAGAATAATTGAACTTGCAGGAGGTGCTGGAGAGCGTGGTCTATAAGGAAATGGAGGAGTAAGAATGTTGCTCCTGCTAGAGATACGAGGGTGGGGTTAAATGAGGAGGAAATGCTATAATTATTTAAGGTATTCCTGTAGATGGCACATCAGATGGTAGGACCGGAAGGATCATTTTTGTCACCATAGTTTCTACTTGAACTTGTCACTTCCATCTACGCATTTCATATTTCCTTTCGAAATTCCTATGTATATTTGTCTTTATAAGGTATATACCTTCTCAATTATAAAACCATTCTCTCTCTCTCTCTCTCTCTCTCTCTCTCTCTCTCTCTCTCTCTCTCTCTCTCTAAAATAATATAGGTGTCCTTATCATCATCATCTACTCGTATTAACGCAAAGGGCCTCAGTTAGATTTCGCCAGTCTGTATCTTGAGTTTTTATTTAAATACTTCTCCATTCATCACCTTCGACTTGACTCTTCATAGTCCTCAGCCATGTAGGCCTGGGTCTCCCAACTCTTCTAGTGCCTTGTAGTGTCCAGTTGAAAGTTTGGTGAACTAATCTCTCTTAGGGAGTGGGAAGAGCATGCCCATATCATCTCCATCTACCCCTCATCATGATCTCATCCACATGGTACTCGAGTAATCTCTCTTATAGTTTCATTTCTAATCCTGAGTAATCTTTCTTATAGTCTCATTTCTAATCCTGTCCTGCCATTCAACTCCTAATATCCTTCTAGGGGCTTTGTTCTCAAATCTACTAAATCACTTGGATAATGTTTCATTGTCATACCATGACTAATGTCCATACAGTAACACCGATCTCACCAAACTTATATTAAGTAATGAAGTAATGAACAGGGCCACATAGCCAAAACTCATCAATCAATACATCTACGTTGAACAAATAAAAATGTCAATTTTAAAACCTAAAAAGGATTTGCCGGACATCCTTAGAAATTAGAAATGGCCTACACACACACACACACACACACACACGAAAACGTTGGCCTACACTTAATATCTCTTTTCAAACCTATTACAGGTTATTCATAATAAACCCAAGATTATGCAAAACGTGTAATGTATCATAATTAGTATCACAATAAAACAGGGCATTCACACGTTCAACAATAAGTACAGATTGACCGCTGAAATTGAAACGCCTTCAACCGTAACCAAAGACGCCTGGCCATGCAACTTCCCGCCAATTTCCTAGACCAAGGCTACTCAACTGGCGGCCCGCGGTCCGAATTCGGACCTTCTGAGTGTAGTAGTTGGACCCCAGGCCCCAGGAGAAGAAAATATGTTTAAGTAACACGAAGTTCCTGGTGATGGATTCTTGCAAGTGTATTTCCTCGGCTGTGAGTCAGGGGTCTATAGTACTTATGTACAGTATTTAACTTACGAATGCTCCCAGGACCTTATATATATATATATATATATATATATATATATATATATATATATATATATATATATATATATATATAGTTTCCAAGTGATTTAGCATTTTCTGTTACTGCTCTTGCATTAACAGAAGATAAAGGTAGATGATCCGAACATGATAAGTTACCACTGCATAATCCACCAGTCAGTTCTGTGTGCCAGTCTTGGAGATGAATATGGTGAAGTAATGGAGACTATTATGAAGCTAGTAAACTTCCTACGATCAACGTCAGCACTACAACATCGTCTACTACGAACCTTTCTTACCAAGGTCAGTGCAAGCTATGACGATTTACTTGTGCACAATAATGTGAGATGGCTAAGTAAGGGAAAAGATTTGGAGCGATTTTGGGCAATTAGGAAGGAGTTGCAGACTTTCCTGGAGGATCAAACCAGTGTGAAGGCAAAGGCATTTTCTGAATTTTTGAAAGATGACAAGAAAATTTAAAGTGTTGGATTTTTGGCAGACATAATGTCACATTTGAATGACCTCAGTGTCAAACTGCAAGGGGGAAAACACACTATCTCCAACTTGATCTCAGCAATTCGAGCTTTCCAGAAAAAAATAGAACTTTTCAAGGACGATATTCAGAGCCAACTTTTCCATTTTCCAAGACTTTTGGAGGAACGTAAAGATGAAACAGACACTAAATATGTCCAATTTATTGAGAAGCTGATCAACAATTTTAAGGTTCGCTTTGATGATTTTGTTCTTGGAAAACAGTTGCTGCTGTTCATTCAAAACTCTTTTCTAGTGACAGATATCACAGAATTTTCAGTCGAAGCAAATCTCACCTGGAAATGGGTAGATGCTGCTAAAATCCAACTGGAACTTATTGACTTTCAAGAGAATGTAGCACTGAAACAAGTATTCTGTGATTGTACACCAGAAACATTTTGGTCAAAAGAAGGATCCCCTGCTAATTGTCCTACACTTCACAGATTAGCAGTGCAAATTTTCACGATGTTTGGCTCCACTTACTGCTGCGAATCTGCTTTCTCAATTTCTCTCACTAAATTCTTGTTGTGGTGTTTTGATTTTTTTTTTTTTTTTTTGAAAATTCATTTTATTTTCTGAGAGGGAATGTTCATATCCTGTTATGTTTTAAAAGAGGTGAATTTTTATTATTAAAATACTATTATATGAAATAGTATTTAATTTTAGAACTCTCAATTTCAGTTGTTTTTATAGGGAAAAACATTCAAGTCTTGTTTATACTGTAGGTATAAAAGTTAATACTTTTATTTCCACGTTTTAAAAATTTGTATAAATAAAACAAACAGTGAATATGAAATTAACAAAAATCATGGCTTAATACCCTGTTCTCGAATTGGTTGTTTTATTTAGATGATTTCATGTAATAAAAATTTCCGGACCTATGTATACAGTGGAACTTGTCTAACTGGACCTATCCTCATAGTAGTTGAGTAGCCCTGTCCTAGACTATATTTAGTCCCTCCAACTTTTTTTTTCTATTGTTCAGTTATATTTTTTCGTATTTGCTGCTTCTGTGTATATATATATATATATATATATATATATATATATATATATATATATATATATATATATACAAAATGTTAAATTATTATTATAACAATAAACATCTTTTCGACTATTGGAAAATATCATGTTGTGAATTACGCAATTCTAAAATATAAAGAAATGAATATGATTACGTGATATTATATGTGAGAATATGCTTTATATTTTTTTATTTTTTATTTTTGTGAATGACGTTACGCCAAAACTATTGAAGCTATTCAAACGAAACTTGGTGGACCTGTGGGAAATGACCCAAGGACAAATCCAATAGATTTTGGAGAACATACATCGAAGTACAATTCCTCAATGGAGTTAGGAGGAGCAAAATAAGATTGCTGCTTGCTCGCTACTAAGTACCTCTCTAGATCATGTTTTTTTTTTCTTTCTTTTAAAATCAGATCGAACGAAATGTATGCTACGAGTAGATTATTAAAACATTTCACGTTTGGAGTTTTTTTTTTTCCTTCATGAAAATGCAATATCTTCTACTTCCGGTTGATGCTCCAACACCTAATGAATGTGGCCCTCCCTCCCTGATGGTGGTGTGACAACATCACCAACACCTCACACACAGTCACAGGCGTCTTTTCCATGCAAAGTTTCCAATTCTACATTAATGATACCAAAATACTCTATAGACAGAAGTATATAGATAAAATAGTTCATGTTTCAAATACTTCCCTAGACTGATCTTTTAATATTTCACGATTGTTATTTTTCATTGCTCTCTCAAACCATCTCAGTCCTCCCCACAAACCGTCTCATCTTTAGCGTCGATAGTCCAATGCAATATTTTTGTCGCTTATTCTATCAAAATTGAGATGAAGTTAGTTTTAGAGATAAAACCTGGATAGAAATCTTATTCCATAATCAAGCACATTCGTCAACTTTATGTTTTAAATGTGTGTGAGCGAGGCGAAGGAGAGATAACTCGCTAACTTCGGCTCATTGGACTCCATGGAACGATTGGACGATATTTGAACCGAAGACGGTTGATGGCGTGTCAATTTTGGAGGTCAAGTTTTACTTATTTGTTAGAGCCTGTAAATGACACATTTTAATGCGATATCGAATATAAAACATTTCCATGTTTTGTATGGTAGTAAAATGATCTTTGTAACTGTGCAGCTGAATCGGTGGAACTTCCAAAGTTCAAACTTGCATCGAATGTTTGTATGTTGAACAGGCGGACCTAAGTTTATAAGTTCATGGTTTATTTATGAAAGATCTATTTTAATGCCGTTACTGATCTTAATATATTTTGAATACCATTTCTCTTGTAGTTTATTCATCTCATTGGGCTATTTTTTCTAGGGTTGTAAGATAGCTAATATTAATAGTAAGTGTAGGCCAACGTTTTTGGTAATTTTGTATCAATTCATCAAATGTAAGTTTTGCTAAGAATTTCTTCAGTCAAATCTGAGTGTTCTCAGAGAGAGAGAGAGAGAGAGAGAGAGAGAGAGAGAGAGAGAGATGTGCACCTTAATAAGCTACAGGTATATTTTGATATCTGTATATTCATGCGTCATCTGTTAAGACTTAAGGAATGTAATAATTGATAGTTGGATCTCTCTCTCTCTCTCTCTCTCTCTCTCTCTCTCTCTCTCTCTCTCTCTCTCTCAGTATAGTTTGGGGAAGAGTGTAAGGACTGGAAGGCGGTTTGGACAAAATCATAAAAATGTAGAAATACTATATATATATATATATATATATATATATATATATATATATATATATATATCGTGGCTTCCTTCATTCTCTCTCTCTCTCTCTCTCTCTCTCTCTCTCTCTCTCTCTCTCTCTCTCTCTCGATGATACTAAATTAGGCATAAATGTTGCGAACTCGGAAGACGTAGAAGCCTTAAGGGAGGATCTAATGAAGCTAGGAGAATAGCCCCAAAAATGGCAAATGCCTTTCAACTGTGGGAAATGCGAAATCATGGACATAGTTTAAAGTAACCCGCAATCAGATGACTCACTGCTGGGTGATGAAATTCAAAGTGTGGACCAGGAGGAAGATCTCGGTATTATTATCACCAAGGATTGGAAGTTCACCAAACAGAGCCTAAAAGCTGAAAAGAAAACACAAGACATAATAGGTTACATAAAGAGGCAATTCAAATACAGAGACAAAGACACCGTACTACAGCTGTACTCAGATGAACCATAACGTAAATACACTTCAAATTCATCCAACCCGATCTTCTATAATATATTAAAAACTTTTCCTTTATTCTTCGGCATAATCTACAACTTTACTCTATGATTAAGTCTATCGGCACAACTGGTAATCACACTTACACTAACATAGGCCTAGGCACTAATCTAAGGAATTTGCTCATAATTTTTCACTAACTTTTGTGCCTGCTTGAGTGCTACTGTTCTTAACCTACACTCTCCCTATCCTTTCTTTATCTTATAGCTATTCCCCTTATCCACATTAAGCCTCTCATTCTTCTCTCCTACATTCTTTAGTCATATTATTCATTGAATTATTCACGCAAACTCAAGATTTTTGCATAGCCAAAGGGATCTCCTCATTTCACTGCCCGATATCCACACAAAATTATTTCTTTGATTAGCAGGAAAATGTTATTCCCAATCAGCATAATTGGGTTATCGTCCCTGCAGGGGCCTCTGGGCTTATAGCATCCTGCTTTTCCAATTAGGGTTGTAGTTTAGCAAATAATAATAATAATAATAATAATAATAATAATAATAATATCTCTGATGTAACCAATCTCTTTCACATTATCATCTCGCTGATATGTCATAGCACTTTCACAATCAACACGCAAAACCTATCCTTCTCTATCCAGTAAGGATAGCCTATGCCGCCTATCCCTCTTATCCTACACAGCACACATACCTCACCCTTCCATTCCCTACCTATTCCCTTTACACAAGCACGCTCTACAGAAATTCTTTATCCCTGCCTTTTCATTTCCTTATCCTATCCCACACGGAGCCCTATCCTTCCTAATGCAAACCCAATTTATCAGGAAGGGCAACGTATCCTTTGTCTCAATCTAAATTGCTAATTTCCTTCAGCTTCTCTCCTGCTTAAGATGACATAAAAAAAATCCTTTCTTTCATCGTAAAATATCCCCTCTCACAACGCTAATCCCACAATTGTATTGTTTAATATATTAATATATAAGTTAGGTCAGAATGCTGTCTCCACCCCTCCCCCTCTCAAACCCCTGCCCCCCTCCCTCCCTCCCCGGACACAGTACTCCCTCCCTCCCTTTCATTGCTTCCGCTTTGTCTGTCGTTCGCCTCTACGTCCTACACTTGAAACTCCCCTCTCACACCGCTTAATTGCATAACACCCTTTCGCTCATATTCACTCTTCTTTCGTAAATTTATCCTTTCGTTACATTCCTTTATTGTTCCTATATCTCTCCCTACACTGTACTTCCCCCTTCCTGCATTACAACCCCCTACATTTTCAACTATTCGATCTTGTCTCATTACCCCCCCCTCTCTCTCTCTCTCTCTCTCTCTCTCTCTCTCTCTCTCTCTCTATAACCGTTGGGTTGTTGCCAACCGCCAAGGCTGCTCACACCAAGGGTTTAAATTTTTAAGGTAATTCTAAAGTAATTTCGGTCTTACAAACTTGAAATTTAAGGAAATTGGAAAACGACACATCTCCACGTAGCACATACCTTCTCCCAATTATTATTATTATTATTATTATTATTATTATTATTATTATTATTATTACTAGCCAAGCTACAACCCTATTTGGAAAAGCAAGATGCCGTATAGGGAAAAATAGCCCATTGAGGAAAGGAAAAAGGAAATAAACAAAGGATAAGAACAAGTTAACAATAAATTATTCTAAAACAGTAAAAACGTCAAAACATGAATTATCACAAGAGGTTTGGCTTAAGATAAACAGAAGAAAGACAGAGATGAAGAGAACGGAGTATGCAATGGAGGATGAAATATCATTGGAAGGTAGAATCATTTAAATATTTAGGAACAAAGATCTCCAATACCGGGTCTTTAGAATTAGAGTTTAGTGAAAGATTGAAAAAATCAAATCAGACAATTGCGAGGTTAAGTAAAATATGGAAATCAAATCGCCTAAAATTACATATAAAAATCAGGCTTTATATCATTTTAGTGAGATCGGTGTTACTCTATGGACATAAGTCATGGTATGACAATGAAACAATCTCCAATAGATTTAGTAGATTTGAGAACAAAGCCCTCAGAAGGATATTGGGAGTTGAATGGCAGGAAAGGATTAGAAATGAGACTATAAGAGAGATTACTAGTGTCATATGTGGATGAGATCATGGTGAGGGGTAGATGGAGATGGCTTGGGCATGCTCTTTGCACTCCCCAAGAGAGATTAGTTCACCAAACTTTCAACTGGGTTTGACAAGGCATTAGATGAGTTGGA
>NC_090730.1:169841145-169885810 GCF_036898095.1 Palaemon carinicauda
TGCCCCGAGTGTGTAGACTGGAGCGATATCCAGTGGGTACGGTACGGTACCAAAAAGAGGTATATATATATATATATATATATATATATATATATATATTAAGTTTTGTGTTGAAAGGCATTCGGATATAGGAAATAAGAAATTGTAAGATTAAAAAGTTGTTGAAATAGAACTCCTCAAAAACAAGAACTTTTGGTCTTTAGGAACGAAGACCATTTGAAGATAAGTTGAGCATCATTGCAAATCTCTTGGTGACAAAATGCATCACAAACACTGTCTGGGGCCAACAACAAAAATATCATAAGGAAGAACACTAATCCGTTTTCTAAGAATCCCGATAGGTCTTGGAATTGATAATTAGATGAAAGTAATGGAAAAGTGAAAAAGATTGTTGGCGAGTAAAATCACGGGGAAATTGATTTAAAAACCACCATATATACATGTACACATTTCTGGAATTTTCTCTAAATTAGGATTTTTAATCAATATTTGTAAACCTTATCAATGACTCAAATGTCATGAGGTGTATTATGACAAAGAAACACTCCAAGACCTGATTTCAAAGTTTTTTTTTTCTTTTTTATTGTGGTGAATAAAGACAGTTTCTTACTCAGTCCTAATTTTCATAAATTGTTCATGTTTGAGAACATCCACTCGAATGGACAAGATTTATTTTCTTTTAAAGTCATTTCCCTTTCCTCTTTCTTTCATTTCTTCCACTGCTTATTTTATTGACACCTAAAACTTTGCTTAATGGACAGACTGTCTCGGTCTCCTGGTTAGAGCAAAGTTGTTACGGCAGAATTTCACATTGTGTTCAGAGGCAGTCTTGTCTCTAAAAGGTTTCTTTCACTGTGAGGGTTTGGGGCTTTGACATTCAATCAGTGATGTTCGTTGCTTCCCAGGTATTCAAGATGTCCCTTTCTCTCCTGGAAATTATTTTCTTTTTTGCTTTTAATAGTTTCTTTACTTGAAAGTCATTCATAGAATGTTGTGTATCGAAGGGTTATCTTATTCATGGGATTTGTATTTTCATTTTTTTTTTCTTTTTTGGAAGAGAGAGAGAGAGAGAGAGAGAGAGAGAGAGAGAGAGAGAGAGAGAGAGAGTTACCCAAGGCATATGTGTGTATATCTAAGTATGGTTTTCCTTAATAGATGTAACATTGTTCATTAGTCATCGTTTTCCACACAATTCTGAGGACAAATTACTCAATGGAGATGAGCACCTCAACTATGGAGGGAAGACTTACTAAATATAGATAGTTTATTCCAAAATAATTTTTAGTCCCTGACAAGTGCTCTATGTGTGTTTGTTCTGGCTGCTTAGTTCGTAGTTAGTTAATGATATTTTTTATAATAAATATTTGGCTACAGATTGTTTAATCCTTTGTGTTAACAAAGGTGGGACCAACAACCTGCAAGTAATTAGATTTTGAGACAGATAATAATATTATTCTTGGAGAGGTAAAGATTTTTTTTTTTTTTTTTTACCTCAGTTGACGTTTGTATTATAAGATTAATTTTGTTTTTCAATGAATAGAGTAAACTGAACATATAGTTTTTTTGCATCCTAATAAAACCAAGTAAGACCCTTAAACCTGTTCCTAAGATAGGAAACGGGGGAATATAATTCTGTAGGTTTTAGTTATATAAATCTTCCTGATTCTTCAAAATCAAAATGTACATATTATTTCCTGTTAGAGATTTATGGACAATGTTTTATATTCAATTAAAATACTGGAGACAAATAGATTGTTCTGCGGATAAATGATCAGGTTTCCTTTTCAGCTGTCAGTTTTATGTAGCATAAGGTCTATCCTCTCCTGTGCCTTCTGCTATATCCCTTGTACTTGGGAGAAACAACCTCAGATGACACTGTATATGAAGGGTATACGAAACACATATTTTCTTAGAATCAAGACTTCATCTTAAAAATCCGATATTTTCCTTTTTGAGAACTGAGAACGCAAGAAACATTGGTGAGATGAGATATCTTAATTAGATTTGCGTTTTCTACTCACCACTTCACCGGTTTTCAAATTTCATAATCACAGGGCCTTTATTTACTTCAGGTAGGCCTACTCACTTGGTGGAATAGGTAATGTTGAATAAACCAATGATAAAAGGCTGCCCTTCAAAAAAAAAGAAAAAAAAAAAGGCCAAATCTACGTAAGGGTTATTAAAACAAAATTGGGCCCACCGACTCAGCGAAACTGACTCACAAAGGCCCAAACAAGAACTTACAAAGTACAACTAATATTACACTCGAGCCAGATTCGAAAATGAATTATTATTTCACCCGTTAATGGAAGATATACTTTTATGAATCAATTAGTCTTCATTCGATAATTGTTTGACACATATTAGAATGTACCTCTTTTTATACCCCTATGATACGTAATACTCTCACGCTGTAAGTCTCTCTCTCTCTCTCTCTCTCTCTCTCTCTCTCTCTCTCTCTCTCATCATTGCAGACATTGGCACTATCATTTACAGACAGCCACATGAAATTGTATTGGCTCAATTTCCATCAGTACCACAAACACAAAAGAAATGATGGTCCAGTCTAAATTCCGGGTGATGGAGAGAGAGAGAGAGAGAGAGAGAGAGAGAGAGAGAGAGAGAGAGATATATGTTATTTTCCATGAGATATTGTTGTAAAAAGATATGTGATATTTACAGTATTTTTTAACCTTTAATGGACTGGTAAGATATATATATATATATATATATATATATTTATATATATATATATATATATATATTTATATATATATATATATATATAAATATATATATATATAAATATATATATATATATATATATATAAAAATATATATATATATATATATATAAATATATATATATATATATATATAAATATATATATATATATATATATATATAAATATATATATATATATATATATATATATATATATATATATATATATATATATATTTATTCATATGATATTAAAAATGAAATTGAATAATGATTTAATAATAAAAACAATCCTTGGACTTTAAAATATTCCTGCCAAATGTATTGTTCCGCCAAGTTGCCAGATATGGGGATCTATCTCTAGATTTGGGGAATTTGGTTGTCTGATGGGGATATTCTGTACAGATTTCTATGAAGAAAAAAAGATGAGTAAGCCTTTATGTTATTGATATCAGTTTACTCTCACTTCCGTAAAGTATAGTGAGTCATTTATATATTTAAGCCTACAGGAGATAATATATTTGTGGAAATAGGGATTTTTTTTATCACGAATTTTGGGGATTTTTAGAGCAAGCCAGGGGGCAGGAATTTAGTATTTACTTCATTACAATGGGGGCCCGGCTGGTTTGGGCAGAACACATTCCCAGTGACGTATTTTGTGGTATTAATCGTTTCGTATTTATCCAAAGGTTGGTGGTTTTTATGTTAATATCAGATCAGGTATATTAAAGTTTCCTCAGAGTTAATTTTTGAATAAGAGAGGGATAAATGGTTTGTAGTTTACTATGTTTGTGGCCTACCACCTCTTAAGGCTGACATTTTATCAATGGCGTAACTTCGTAGATCCAAATTTAATATATTGGGCAACTCCAAGTCTATTCTATAATGAATATAAGTTTTCCCTTCTGTGTGAAGTTACGTTTTAATTTCGAATTTTAAAGCCAAATTGTGACTGCAGGATATCTGTTTATCCTTTACGCCTATAGGAAAACATTATTATTATTTGAAAAGGACGGTTTTATTTTTGGGGCTAATAAATGATTAGATATATTCCTTAATACATCTGCCGATAATTAGGGGACATCCAGTGGGAATTGGGGCCTTAGGGTGGGGAAAATATACTGGGGAAACTGTGAATAATGGTAAAACAAACCTTTTCTTCTGTATACATTATTCGGTAATTTTGTATATTATTACATCGTGTGACTACGCACAAGAAATATATGATTTCCTAGAGCAAATAACGTGATTTAACCGATTTTGATGACCATTTCAATCGCAAACAAACAGATCAACCAATTCGGTTAGTTATAAGTTGACGAATTGGTTGATGTTATTACGGATGAAATGAATGAGAAAACCAGTTAAATCACGATATCTACTATAGGAAATCATATATTTCCTGTACGAAATCACACAATGAAATACAATACAAATGAACCATATAAATATTAACACTGTGGACAATATATACTGAGTTAAAATATATAAACAACAGATGTAGGGGACGATAACATTAGCAACGTTACCAATGGTTGACAGAACTACCAACGATGACGAATGGTACACAGTGTTACCAACGGCACGATGTCATTACTAGTTTCCATACGTAAACTAAATAATACTACCATAAAACTATTACACAATAAATAAAGAGTACCAAAAGGCCACAGAACCTAACAAACCCACCTAACCTTGCCTAGAAGTACCCCGGTCACAAAACACATATAATAAGAATGGGGGAATGACTTACCTTGATACACACTTAAACAGTACTACCAACGACACGATGTCATTACTAGAGGTAGAACTGCTAAATATCTCCTCAGATATATTCAATAATTTCTCCATATAAGTGGTACGAAATATATATAAATAGTACATAAAGGCCACAGAACCTAACAAACCCACCTAACCTTGCCTAGAAGTACCCCGGTCACAAAACACGAATAATGACTATTGAGGAATGACTTACTTTTATGAAGGAAACGTCGAAACTTGCTGGACTCGGAAGGAAGAGACAAAAGCGCACGACACTAGGGGCAGTTTAAACGTTGAGGAATAATATTGTGAGATTTAAGAAAATGGTCAACATAACCTGAATTATCACCAAAATCACCATGGAATTGAGCCACTGCTTTTAGATACGGAATGCTGCAACCGGTACAAGTTTCTATAATATGTTCCATCTCAAAATACGGGAAAAAAAACGCACTAGTAACGAAGGACGGGTAACTAGGTCAAAGGTTAAAACGGGAAAGGCAGGGGAACAATGGGTCGGAAACCAGCGCATACAGAGATAAAGGAATGGGGGGGAAGGGAGATATCTCAATAGGCCTAGAGAGATGATTGGTTAAGGGAAAAACAACGAACAAAAGAGAAAACATGTATGAACTAAATAGGGAAACTAGACGAAAGAAAAGTTTTATAAGACACAGGGGAGAGAAAAGGAACTAACCAACAAAAATAAATACAAACAATATAGGAAGATAAAATGGAATGAACGGTAAATAATAGTGAATGGGAATATAAAATGAGGAGATCATACCGAGAATTAACTGGATAAAAAAACTAGTCCAGGGTAAGAATTTATGTGAAACCGGGAAGGGATAAAGAAATAACCCAACAAATAAAACCAATATAGGAAGGTAAAATGGAATGAATGATAAATAATATTGAATGGGAATAAAAAATTAGAAAATAACACTAATAAAAAGAGTAAAAGGGGGAGTGGAAACTCCTGCGCAGGGGGCGGGGGGATATATGCGCAGATCGGAAACTGATGAAACGAACGTACGTACAAATGGGAAAGGAAATAACCAAACAAATAAACCCAATATAGGAAGGTAAAATGGAATGTATGATAAATTATATTGAATGGGAATATAAAATGAGAAAATAATACGGTAATAAAAAGAGTAATAATGGAGAGAAACGAAGGACGGAAGGTGGGGCGAACGAACAAATGAACAAATGGGTGCTAATGTTAGCATGAAACGCTAACATTTGATCTACATCAGGTATGGAATGCTAACATTTAATCTACATCAGGCGTTGGCAGCACTGGTTACTGTATTACTACAAGAAATAACCTTTGAAACGGCTCCTCCAAAATATATCCAGGTATACTGATTTGACTTTTCCTACGGTTATAATAAATACCAGAAAGAAATGTATAGAGAAGAAAAGGACTGAATTACGGTTATATATCGATTCCCCAGTATGATTTCCCCACCCAAAACCCCGAGTTCCCACTGGGGGTCCCCCATTATCGGCGGATATAGATGTATATATATTTCTGTAACTATTCATTTGCGACGGGAAAGAGTGTTATTTTCGAAGGGCGCGTAATTTTTCCTATAAGAAAAAGTAGTTGGAATACTAGGATACATTGAGATGTAATAATATACAATGAAACCGATTTCCCTGGGCTTCGGCCATGTGGTCCACACTTTCCTACATTAAAACTCGTGTAGGAGGGATATTACCGTCACTAGACCTTGTGCTTTGCCAAAAATTCATTCCATATGTAAATATTCGGTTCTTTGCAGTACCAAACGACGAAATGCCACATTTCCTTATAATTTCTCCACCCTAAATCCCCGGTTTCTACCGGCTATCCTCTGGTGTTGGCCAGTATACTAGGATATATATCACTATTCATTTGCGACGAAAATATTTTCGAAACGGGAGAAAGCATTATTTAGAAAATGTCACAACCGAAACCTAGAAAAGCTATTTCAGGTGGCATTTTATAGTGGTTGAAGTTGTGGTAGGTCGACTACCTTTAGGCCTAACGGTCAAGCTATGTCTGTTGTAGGTATCGTCAATTATATACGAAACACGTTATAATCAAGTGTACTAGTTTAGTTGTATGCCATCAAGGATATAGTATGGTAACGGCCATGCCCCATTATCCATATCCCATTTTCAACCCCTTTGCTTAAGAATGCAGCGGTCTGAAGCGGGTTACAGTTAGCATCATAGTTGAGTAGGTAGAGACAAGGCTTGTATGTTAGGTGAGAATATGGCAGTTGAAGTGGGTTGCATTGTCAGTAAACACCTGTTAGTTAAATTGGTAAGGACACAGCTTCTTGGTTAGGTTAGGTCAGTGGTTCTTAACCTTGTTGGAGGTACTGAACCCCTCAAGTGTCATATGTACACTCATCGAACCCTTCATAGTTGGATATATATATATGTATATATATATACTGTATTCTATATATATATATAGATATATGTATATATATATATATATATATATATATATGTATATATAGGTAAATGAAATAAAGGGAAAAAGAAAAAGAAAGTTACACCTAAATATATCAGCATATATTTCAAATTCAAAGCATATGTATATATTGTATTAGTGCACAATATGAACCATGCATCATTTGCCCACAGAACCAATTTGTTCAAAGAAAAAAATCAACAAAATATGAACTTCGCACGAAGACAAAAACATGATGAATACTTTTTGCATGTCAACGTGACTTATGATGTTGTCTTTCAGAGGCAATTTCAGAAATTCGTGGCTTAACCTTGGCAAGTGTAACTTTCATATCCTTTGTGTTTTGTTACCTCCGCCGAACCCCTGGGGTTCGATCGAACACTGGTTAAGAACCACTGGGTTAGGTGGTTGTTGATGCATGCTGGAGGTACTGTTCGTTGTTATTCAAGGGTGCTTTAATTTTTTTCAAACAGTTTCTGCATAACGTCATTCTTAGTCATTGTAATTAAAATGTCACGATTATCAAAACAAGAATAATAATAACACGGCAGTTTTTATTTGCCGGACTTCCGGATTTCAAAAACGTAATTTTCCAGCCCATTTTCTATGGAGTTGCTCTTAGCGGTTTTCACCGTAGGTACTGTATTACTAATGCTTCCTAACTTGATGGGGCTAATGATTTATATTTTGCCCGTTGTAGCTCGCTTCGCTTGCAAATGATCGTCACTGCATTGCTCATATGTTCTGGTATGGGGAACATGCGTGTTAGCCCCGTGGGAAAGCCTTTCGGCATTATCAATTACACAGACATAGGGAAAGGGGTGAAGACGATTAATAAAGGTGCGAGATGTTGCGCACTTTCTATCATGGACTTTTCTTCCATTTCTCATTATCAGACAATATATGAAACACGCGTTTTCTACCCTAACCTTTCATTATCAACATTATGAATAAAATTAGCTATGATTGTGTTTATTCCTATGTTTAATATAATAGGTGAGGTTTAGAATATAAAACAGGCCATTTATTGTTTTAATAAGTAACTTACGACAGAAGCATCACCTATGATTTTCTGAACAACCTGGTGGAATATCGGAGCAAAAGGGGAATTTTTTTTTGCTCTATTAAATTTTGTAACTTTAATTAAGGTTGCTGCCAGTAGTATATGGGAATCAAGTATTGTATTTGTAAGGATCTATTCAGTTATGCATGATCCAATCCATTATCTAAAATTACATTGTTCTTTAATGAAACAGAATCTTAAGGTTAAGCAACTTGTATTAACATTAGGCACTAGCCGTATATAATACAGAAATTTTATCCCCATGATCTCTCCTAATCACTTTCAACTTGTAAACAAGTGTTTGCTTTACGTGATTCTCCCCTCTTTTCCTCATAAGAAGGGTGGTTGGATCACGTTTATTTTGGTGGGATGGACTATTGTAAAATGTCAGAGCCTCTGTAGTTTGGTTGGGATTGACTACAGCAGTAATTAAAAGAGGGTAAATATTTACTATAGTGAAATATTCCTAATGATAACTCAGGAATGGGTTGTTGAGAATGGCCTAGAGCAGTGGTTCCCAAACTATCTTACCTGACGCCCCCTTTTTGCTTCCAGTAGACCCGTATCACTCCTTTTTTTTTATCTGAAATGATTCTTACATTTATTTCTTAGCATTGTACAGGAAAACAGATTTTTGTTTGTATTATATTTTAATAAAGAAAGCCACTCAAACAAATAATAGTACATTCCAGTAACTAAAAGTGAAACATTTGGTTCAAAGTGACCGAAAAAAGTTTGAACATTAGCAAATTGGCAAAATTGAGTTGCGATTTTAAGAATACATAATAAGAAAACATAGCATTTAATATTTGGAAATACTTATGAGACTAAGGCACAATTTCTAGTCAAATTTAGTGAGATGGATGCATGTATGTAGCGACAGATACTTGTTCTTTTAATGATATTGTTATTCTATTAAACAAGTAATTTCGAGCAGATGACTTCACGCCCCCCTTGTATCATCCTCACGCCCCCCTAGTGGGCGCGGCTCCCAGTTTGGGAACCACTGGCCTAGAGACTGACCATGTATACAAGTGAATAGTGTCTAATCTAGGGAAGGGGGTTGGGGGGGGGGGGGCAATCTTATGATTCAACAGGTGGACTAATGGGTTCCCCTCAAAGCCCTGTCCTTAGCTTGCCAGGATATTGAGGTTTTAGACACAAGAAACTGATTTTGAGAGGGTCTTGAACCCCAGGTTCAGGTTCACTGGTGAGGATAGCCTTTGCAACGGCACCTCTTATACTGTTTTGTCTTTTCCTCCACATTAGGTTTAATACTTCTTTTTTATGTATATATGTTTCATTAAATTAAAATGGTTGTACTATTTTCCTTGCCTTCCTCGTGGGGTTGTTGAAGCTCAGGCAGTGATGGTAAAGTAGGCTAAAATGAACTGTTTTGAAATTTTAAAAAATTCGGGTTTTTTTTTTTTTTTTTTTTTTTTTTTCTCAAGTACTTAACTTGAAAATTCTTAACATTTTTTGTATTGTAGACAGATAAGGCTCACCGTCTGCTGCGTCGCAAGGGCCTCCCTTCCCCTTATAAGGGGGTTAAGAGGCGCCTTTTTGGATCTTCTTCCTCCGAAGGGGACTCCTCGTCGTACTCAGCCTACAGCTTCTGCTCCTTTGGACCTCTCTGCAGACCGTTCTCCAACTCCTGCTAGATCTTCACCTTCTGGGGAACTCGTCACCCGACGGGCAACGGTCCCTTCGGGGCAAAGGGATCGAGCCCGTGTCTTACATACGGTAAGGCGATCTACACACACACACACACAAGGCAAAGGGATTCTTCCCTTCCACGTGCAATGCTATGCTTGTAATGACCAACTTTATGCATCATTTCCGTTTGTTAACATCTCAAAATAGGTACTTGGTAATATATGGCCACTAAGGTAAAAGCAGTTCTAATCAACTTTCAACAAGTTTGATCTTTATTTATTGGGAATGAATACTGAGAGATACAGGAACCCCCTTAAAGAGCAGTAATATGGTTCCACTGTGAGAAATTGCTGACCCAGCCATACACAAATGTAGTAAGATATGTGAATCTGTCTAACCTAAACTAGGTGTAGCGTCCACTGGGTCCCCCTCGTATACTAATCAGGAACTAATCAGGTTTTAGCCTTTTGACATATTCCACAATTAGGATTGAAAAGACATCTGGTATTTTTGCTTGGTGTATTGCCATAAACAAAATACAGGGAGTAATATTTTATACAGTGGAGATGCCCTTTGGGTGATATTTATCTCCAATTATCTATTAATTTGATAGATTAGAGTAAGGGTTTCATATTAGTCATATGAAGGTTTTATATATATTTAACATCTAGTGAAACTGGAATTTTCTTATAAGAAATGGTGGTGCTGGCAATGGCATTTTTCTTACTAATAGAGGTCGGTGGGTGAAGAGTTTGTTGAGACAGGCGTAAACTTTCTCATGACTTGGTCCAACCTATTTTATTAATGATGAAGTTGTTGTATCTTGGTCTGATATATGACAGTGTTTGTCTGGTTTTGTGATATTAATATCATTGTTTCCTTTTAATATGACCTATGTACTGTACATGCCAAACTACTCAAGTATTTCAATTAAGTAAAATATTGAAGTTATTTCAAATATTGTATTAAACAACTTCTTATTGGAAATGATGTAATAGTAGCCATTAGATTACTGAAGAGCATCTAAAGAAATATCTTATGTATGGCAACCTCCGGAGATTTAGCGCAAAGATTTTGCCATTTAAAGTTTCGGAGCGATGGCTGATGATTGTCAGAGAAATGAGTTTTACATGTAGAAAATGCTAGTGTTCACATTATTTTTACAAACTAAACACAGCCAACATTCGTCCTATTAGTGAAACCCAGTTAGGCAAGAAATTCAGGTACAAAATCATACTTTACAGTACATATAACTACTGAAAGTGGGAATATCTATATGCAACTAAAAATAGTTGTGATTGTTATAATGAAATCAACTGGATATGTCTTCTAACATGACAATACAGCATTGATTCCTTACATCAGAGGGACTCCATTTTGTATCACTAGTATCCGAGGTAAAAACAGTTTGTTCTTGTTTTCGTAGCTTATGGTATATACATTTTATCCCAGATAAGTTTCAAGACGCTATCTTCAGAATCCGAAGACTTGATGAAAATTGTCAAGTAAGATATGTGGTTTTTAGATAGGCTGAGCAACCTTATTATAATTTTATTGCCTGGGCCCTGTGTTAGTTCACCCAACCTTTGCCTTTTACATTGGGTCTGTTCCCCATACCTTTGCTGTCCAACCTCTAATCTATTACTTTATAGTAAAATTACAAAGTTCACCCTCCCCCCCAAAGTTGTCAGAGCTGAATGAGTGGCCACCCTTACCCAACATGATCATAAATCTAGACTTCTAATGCTGTATAGATCTTTTCTTGACTTTTAGTCCTTACTTACTGGTAGCTGACCTCCAACAAGAACTCTGAATAATAAATGACACTGCATCCTCATTCACTGAGGACCAACCTTAGTTAATGCTGTAGAAGTGCTCAATGAAATTTATTGTGCCTTTGAACATAAGATTATAAAGATTTCTGTATTCATAGTCTTTGAAAGATGGTGAAAATTATATAAAAAAATAATAGATCTCTTGTTGGTTGCCTGGTATGTGTAGATAAGTTATTTGTTACTAGTTTACTTTAAAATACATAGTGTTTACAGTACATTCTGTACTAATTGCATTTTCATATTTCAGGTGAAGTGCAGACAGCATGAAGAAAGTCATTAATAACCTTCCAGTCATAAAGTGTTCAGGTATAGTATAGATCTTTGACCATTTTACACTAAATAGTTTGGTTAGAACATTAATAATTTGCCATTTAGAATAAGTTTAACCTTTAGTAACATACTGTGCATCCTTACAATAAATATCCCAGTCGGTAATGGTGGTCCCCAGGGAGGCATGAAATGATTTTATATTGAATAATCACTTTATTTTACTTTATTTGGATGTATAAATCTAAGTTTCATGTCTCCTGGTTGGTGACTCGTGCATGTGGAAACCTGGCGGTGGTACATATTAAAGGACGCAGTTTCCTTTAATGTAACTGTAGCATGCAGCACCAATACTGTACTGATGTAAGTTTCATTTCCATTTAGCTTATTTCTTAGACATTCTCAGATTTGATGAAGCAGTTTATTCCTATGCTGATACGAACTTGTCTTTTTTTTCTACAATGACACAAAAAACAAGGGAATTTAGATTCTCAGTGCATGGTGGTGCTGTGTATAGCTGCATGGCTCACATCGCTATACTTTGTCACCCATTTAAGAGGAAGTATCCCCTCATCCCTACAATCATAACTTAACGCAGCCACTTCAAACCACTGATGTTTGATGGTCTTTCCCCCCCCCCCCATGCAAAACTACTGAAGTATTTCAATAAAGTGAAATATTGAAGTTATTTCAAATATTGTATTAGATTAAACAACCCCTTTTCGGAAATGATGTAGCAGTAGCCATTAGATTACTGAAGAGCATCTAGAGAAATATCTTGACGTATGGCAACCTCCAGAGATTTAGGTCAAAGATTTTGCCATTTTAAGTTTTGGAGCAATGGCTGGTGGTTGTCAGAGAAAGAATAAAGAATTTTCCAAAAGGTAAGATAAAACTATACAGTATGCCAGAAGTTGCTTGTATTGTACTACATTGTTATGTAGAAAATGCTAGTGTTCACATTATTTTTACAAACTAAACACAGCCAGCATTTGTCCTATTAGTGAAACCCAATTAAGCAAGAAATTCAGGTACAAAATCATACTTTTAAACAAGACTTACCCGGTAGTTATATAGCTTACGTCCCCGACGTCAACGGCAGAAAATTCGAAACTCGCGCCAACCGCAAGTTGGATAGCCAGGTGTACCACCCCTGCACCCTAGCGTGGTACCTGGGAACCATTCCAGTGACCCTCATATATTCCCTGCTGTCGCCAGCGACGACACGTGAATTCTACTCCGTCATTACTGATGGTTTTTTGGTGAAGTACAAATCTTTGGTTATTGACTCCCTCTTGTTTTTTATCTCGCTTTGGATATTTCGTGATTTTGTTTGGATTAGATGATTTTTGACCTTTGCTTGTCTGAATTCTCTTAAATTTTCAAAATGGCCAACCCCCCCCATAACTTTTAGGTTGTGTGACTAGTGGGTGTAAGACCCGTATGGCTAAAGCCTCTCTCTCTTGACCCCCTTTCTCTCTCTGTGTTGCATGTAGAGATAAAGTGTGTGATTTAGGTGATCGCTGTGATGAATGTGTTTTGCTGTCAGAGCATGAATGGATTGAGTTTGATAGATACAGACGTGAACTCCAAAGGGATAGATTGAGGCGTAGTTCCTCTCGCTCATCTAGAGATATTTCCTCTTCCCATGTCATTAATCCTATTCCTTCACCTGTAGTGGTAGATCCCGATCCCACTATTGCAATTGCTAATGAACCTTCACTAAAAGATATGTTAGTGGCGATTCAAGCTCTCGGCGCTAAAGTTGAATCTTTGGCTGCGGACAGGACACAGTTGATGTCCGATGTGCGTCTATTAAAAGGTGAAGGTGCAAGTGCAGTGAAGTTAAGTGCAGCGGAGGGTGCGCCTGCTCGTGTCTGTCGTCCTCCTAGTCCTAGACCTCTTCCAAGCTCCCCAACTCCTGGGAGAAGGAATGTCGAAAGGTGAAAAGAGACGAGAGGCTTTATCAAACGAGCAGACGTCCCCTCGAACGTACCTGTGGGCGCCTCCCAGGACGTTCGCCCTTGCCATTGGAAAGGTGAGGTTAAGTGTTTTTCGTTGTCTTCCGATGACCCTTTGCTTAAAAGGGTAAGGGGTCCTATGATAAGGCCTATCGACGTCCTGCTAGTTCAAAACCTGGATGTAGTCACTGGGATACTCCAGAGCCTTTTGAAAGCCCCCGATCAAACGTCCTTTTAGAACGCTGGACGTTTCCAAGGATCCTTTTGTGCACTCACGACCAGGCTTTACCTCTTTCCAAGCTCCCAAGTAGCCTTCAGACTGGTCTTCGCCTTCTAGGCGCTCTGTTCCATTTAGCGATGAGGAGAACGTGATTTCATCACCGTTTTCACAACGTTCGGATCCCAACTTTGTAATTCTTCAAGACATGCAAAGCAGGCTCTCGCTCCTTTATGCAATCATACCAGCGTAGCAACAAATCTCATCTCAGCGGTCGTGATCGGAGCAGTGAGCCAGGACATGTTTCCGAGCGCCCTCGTAATCGGGGGATCTAAGCTTCCTGCTAGCCGCTACGAACTGCCTTTAGGAAGTGATCGTGATCGTTCTCCTAAGTCCACAGTCCACAGTTCTTTTATGAAACGCGAACGGGACAATGTGCCCGTGCGTTCTTCTAAGAAAGACGTCGGACGTCCTGTTAAATAGGCTATTGAACGTCCTTGCGAACGGGTTACCGATCGTCCTGTTATACAGGCTTATGTTCGTTCTTTGGGTAAGTCTTTCGAACTTCCTTCGACTCAGGCTCCTGGACTTCCCACAGAACAGGCTGCTGAACATCCTTGCAAACAGGCTACCGAATGTCCTTTCAAGCAGGCTGCCAAACGTCCTATCATTCAGGAAATTGCTCTCTCCGCCAATTATTTTAGTGAGCGTCCTTCAGGTCGTGTTTCCGGGAGGATTACAGTTGAACGCGTCGCTGAACAACAAGCGATTCATATTACCGAACGCTTGTCAGCAGTTGACGGCAAGCGTGTGTCTGAATATGATCCTGAACGTCCTATCCCTTGTCATATTTCGGATGTTAGTTTGGATTACGATGAGGAGGCTTATTCTTTTCAAGACATCGATGCGGTTCATGTACACACACAGGAACTTCTCGTCTCCGATCGAGCTGATCGCGAGCGTTCGGATGAGCCGCACGCGACTCTGCCGCCTGTTACTATTCGCAATGAGCCTATTTCTATTGCAGTTGGCACTGAGGATTTTTCTGAAATTGAAACCGCTCTTAACCCTACTGCTCCCGGAGGAACGTTGCAAGAGAAGGAAGTAGAAGCCCAGCTTTTTCCTTTGAAGTTTGATGACGTTTCAGAAGACAAGGACTGTTTCTTTCCGTCATTCTGCCGATCTTAAAAAACTTAAGAGTTTTTACGTAAGAGTTTTCAGACTTTTTTTGTGCCTACAGCTCCGCGCTGGTCTCCGTCTTGAGTTTACTCTCGGCAAAGCCTCTAAGAAAGCCTGCTTTACTAAGATGGTACTGTCGCGTTCATCCAAGAGAGCTCTTAAATTAATGGGTGACTGGTTACAGTGTAAGAAGGCCTTAGGAAAGACGTCTTTTTCCTTTCCTCCAGCTAGACTGGCTTCGAGGTTGAGCACCTGGTACGATACGGGAGAAGTTCTCGGCTTGGGGATTCGTGCCTCTGCCCAGGGAGATTTTTCAAGCCTCGTAGACGCTCCCCGTTGGTCGGCCATGAGAGAGACCAAGATTTTTTTGGTCTACTTCAGAAATGGACTACCTTCTCAAGGGAATTTTTCGAGCCTTTGAAGTTTTTAACTTTTTAGACTGGACACTGGGGGCTTTGGGTAAAAAAGTTGAGATTTTTAAAGAGGGGGATACCTCTGCCCTGGTCCATTTGATGTCGTGCATGGACAAAGCCTTGAGGGATGGCTCTAATGAACTTGCAGCTCTTTTTTCCGCAGGTATCCTTAAGAAAAGAGATCAACTATGCTCTCCTCTTTGGCCGGGGGTGACTCCCTTCCAGAAGTCCGAACTTTTATATGCGCCTCTTTCTCCATTACTGTTTCCACAAGAACTTATCAGGGAGATTTCTTCAGCTTTAGCTCAGAAGGCTTCTCAGGATCTTCGTCTCCAAGACTGCTAGAAAGGCTCTTCCTTC
Source organism: Palaemon carinicauda (assembly GCF_036898095.1). Taxonomy (NCBI): domain Eukaryota; kingdom Metazoa; phylum Arthropoda; class Malacostraca; order Decapoda; family Palaemonidae; genus Palaemon; species Palaemon carinicauda. The sequence continues at coordinate 169,857,057 of NC_090730.1, forward strand.
CTCTTTTACCAGCCGCAAGCCTAAGGAAGATACTTTTCCCAAGTTTTCCCGGCCCTTTCGAGGAAGATCTTCCAGCAGGGGTAGCTCCAGACCTGATGCTAGGAGTAAGAGAAGAGGTTTCAGAGCAGGGCGAAGCAGAGTCTGACTGCTTTCGCCTTCAGGCAGTAGGTGCTAGACTACTCAAATTCTGGCAAGCGTGGGAGAAGAGAGGAGCAGACCGATGGTCTATTTAGATCTTGAGAGAGGGTTACAAGATCGCCTTTCTAGGGAGCCCTCCCCTGGTCTTAGTTCCCTTGGATCTCTCTTCCAGATACAGAGAGGAGGCAAAGAAACAAGCTCTTTCGATCCAAGTGTGTCTTATGTTAGAAAAGGGGGCCATAGAGAAGGTTCAGGATATCCACTCACCTGGTTTCTACAACCGACTGATCCTGGTACCCAAGAATTGGGGGGGGGGGGGATGGCGTCCAGTTCTGGACGTGAGTGCGCTGAACAAGTTCATCATCAAAACGAAGTTCACCATGGAAACTTCGAAGTCAGTGCTAGCAGCAGTAAGGAGGGACGACTGGATGGTCTCATTAGACCTTCGGGACGCCTACTTCCACATCCCCATCCATCCGAGCTTCAGACCTTACCTAAGGTTCGTTTTCATGGGAGACGTCTTCCAATTTAGAGCCCTATGCTTCGACCTTTGCACAGCACCTCAGATCTTTACGAAGCTCATGCTGAATGTAGCAAAGATCCTACATTCAAGGGGCATAAGAGCCTCCCTGTATCTCGACGACAGGCTTCTCAGAGCACACACTTACGATCGCTGCCTGAAGGATCTTCAGACAACCTTGGACCTTGCGAAAGAACTGGGTCTCCTTGTAAACAAGGAAGTCTCTCTCTTGGTTCCATCTCAAGGGATTTTATATTTGGGGATGACGATACGGAGTCAGATTTTTCGGGCTTTTCCGTCCCCCTTAAGGATAGAGCAAGCCAAGTTGAAACTAAGATAGTTTCAAAGTAAGAAAGTTTGTTCAGCAAGGAAATGGACGAGTCTGATAGGAACCCTCTCCTTGGAACAATTCGTCCCACTGGGAAGACTGAATCTTCATCCTCTCCAGTTCCATCTCAACAGCCATTGGGACAAGGAGAGGGACTTAGAAACGATGTCCATTCCTATCACGAACCCCATCAAAGACTGCCTTCGGTGGTGGGAGGAACCAGACAAGTTCCAGGAAGGTCTCGACTTGTCAATAAAGAGTCCAGACATTGTGTTATGCTCCGACGCCTCTGACACAGGATGGGGAGCAACCCTAGACAAGTTAGAAGTCTCGGGTCTATGTGTAGAGCCCCCAAAATCCTTGCATATCAACCACAAGGAGTTGTTGGCAGTTCTTTTAGCCCTCAAAAGTTTCGAGGCTTTAGTCACCAACAAAATAGTTCAGGTCAATGCGGATAACACGACAGCATTGGCATACATCTCAAAGCAAGGGGGAACACACTCGATATCTCTGTTTGAGACGTCAAAGAATCTCCTGGTGTGGGCAAGAGAGAGGAACGTTATACTTCTGACGAGATTCATTCAAGGGGAGAAAAACAATTGCAGACAGTCTCAGCAGACGGAATCAGATCCTTCCAACAGAGTGGACCCTCAACCTTGATGTGTGCAAGAGCCTGTGGCATCTTTGGGGTCGCCCTTGCATAGACCTTTTCGCAACTTCGAAGACGAAGAGGTTAGACGCGTATTGCTCCCGTTCCAGATCCAGAAGCAGTCCACATAGACGCTTTTCTGTTGGACTGGTCTAATCTAGATCTCTACGTCTTCCCACCTTACAAGATCCTGTACAAAGTAATACAGAAATTTGTGACATCCAAAGGAACCAGGATGACCCTATTGGCCGTCAAGAGAATGGTTCACAGAGGTACTGGAATGGGTGATAGACACCCCAAGAATTCATCCTCTAAGAGTAGATCTACTCAGACAACCCCACTTGGAAAGATTGCATCAAAATCTCCACGCTCTTCAGCTGACTGCCTTCAGCCTATCGAAAGACTTGCTAGATCTAGAGGCTTTTCGAAGGAGGCAGCTCAAGCTATTGCAAGAGCAAGAAGGACTTCAACCATCAAGGTCTATCAATCTAAGTGGCAGGTTTTCAGAGTGTGGTGTAGTCAACTCTCTTTCCTCATCCAGTACCTCTGTTGCTCAAATTGCGGATTTCCTGCGCAATTTCTCCTCCTCCTACTATTAAAGGCTATAGGAGTATGTCAGCTACTGTGTTTAGACATAGAAACCTTGACCTCTCTTGCAATAAGGATCTGCTAGAGCTTCTCAAGTCTTTCGAGACTTCAAAACGACGGAACCAAGATTCTCCAGCCTGGAATCTGGATATTGTTTTGAAGTATCTCATGAGCGACAGGTTTAGCCGCTGGGTTCAACTTCCTTGAAAGACCTCACTATGAAGACTTTATTTTTGGTCAGTCTTGCGACAGCCAAAAGAGTGAGCGAGATTCATGCGTTTAGCAAAAACGTTGGATTTCGTAATGGTAAAGCTGTCTGTTCCTTGGCAATTAGGCTTTCTTGCCAAAAACGAACACCCTTCTCAGTCTTGGCCCAAAGCATTCGAGATTCCAAATCTTACGGATCTGGTTGGAGATGAGGTAGAAAGAATCTCATGCCAAGTTAGAGCTCTAGATGCTACTTGGAGAGAACAAAAGACTTACGAAGCAAATCTGAAGCTTTGTGGTGTTCAGTCAAAAAGCCTTCTTTACAGATGTCTAAAAATGCCTTATACTGTATTTTGTCAGGCTTTCAATTAAGGAAGCTCATATTCATTGTAATGAATCAGACCTTGGACTTTTAAAGGTCAAGTCTCATGAAGTCAGAGCAGTGGCAATGTCGGCAGCATTCAGGCAGAACAGATCTCTACAAAGCATAATGGACACGACCTTCTGGAGGAGCAAATCCGTGTTCGCGTCATATTTGAAAAGTGTTCAGACTTGTTATGAGGACTGTTTCACTCTGGGTCCATTCGTAGCAGCGAGTGCAATAGTGGGTGAAGGATCCTCCACTATGTTCCCATAATTCCAATAACCTTTTCTTCTCTTGGCACTTTTAATTGTTTTTTATGGTTGTTTTTGTAGATTGTGTCAGTCTTCCACAATCATTGATTTTGTCAGGTGGTCATGTTAGTTCCTTGAGAGTACAGTAGCTGGAATTGGTTATTGGAGGAGGTTCTGTCATGATGAGGTTTTGACACCGGTTTGACAGTCCCTTTGAGATATTCAGCCCCCTGGGAGGATCGTTGGATCTCATAAGGCTAGCAGACATAATGAGGCAGAGGATCATTGAAGTCAGCTTCCTTATCAGGTACGAACCCTTAAGTTTTGTTTTAATTAACTCTAAAGTAGAATTCCAGATATGCTAGCTGTCTTTAACCCTCCACCAAAGGTGTTAATCAGCTATATATATAACTACCGGGCAAGTCTTGCGTTTAAAAATATTTTCATTAATAAAATAAATTTTTGAACATACCTGGTAGTTACATATAATTTTAGTCCCACCCTCCTCCCCTCTGAGACTAGAGGCGTGGAATATATGAGGGTCACTGGAATGGTTCCCAGGTACCTCGCTAGGGTGCAGGGGTGGTACACCTGGCTATCCAACTGGCGGTTGGCGCGAGTTTCAAATTTTCTGCCGTTGACGTTGGGGACGTAAGCTATATATATAACTACCGATTAAGTATGTTCAAAAATTTATTTTATCAATGAAAATATCATTTTACAGTACTTTCTAAGCAACTAAAAATAGTTGTGATTGTTATAATGAAATCAACTGGATATGTCTTCTAACATGACAATACAGCATTGATTTCTTACATCAGAGGGACTCCATTTTGTATCGCTAGTATCCGAGGTAAAAACAGTTTTGTCTTGATGCTGTAGCTTATGATATATACATTTTATCCAAGATAAGTTTCAAGACGCGATCTTCAGAATCCGAAGACTTAATGTAAATTGTCTAGTAAGATAGTATTATGGGGTTTTTTGATAGGCTGAGCAACCTAATTATGAATTTTATTGCTTGAGCCCTGTGTTAGTTCACCCAACCTTTGCCTTTTACGTTGCGTCTGTTCCCTATACCTTTGCTGTCCAACCCCTCTAAACTATTGCTGTATAGTAATATTACAAAGTTCACCCTCCCCCCAAAGATGTCAGTGCTGAATGAGTGGCCACCCTTACGCCTCATGGTCGTAAATCTAGACTTCGAATTCTGTTTAGATCTATTTTAGACTATCTTGAAGTCCTTACTTATTGGTAGCTGACCTCCAACAAGAACTCTGAACAATAAATGATACCGCATCCTTATTCACCGAGGACCAACCCTAGTTAATGCTGTACAAGTGCTCAATGAAATTTATTGTGCCTTGAACATAAGATTATAAAGATCTCTGTATTCATAGTCTTTGAAAGATGGTGAAATTTATATAAAAAAATAATAGATCTCTTGTTGGTTGCCTGGTATGTGTAGATTAGTTATTTGTAACAAGTTTACTTTAAAATACATAGTGTTTACAGTACATTCTGTACTAATTGCATTTTCATATTTCAGGTGAAGTGCAGACAGCATGAAGAAAGTCATTAATAACCTTCCAGTCATAAAGTGTTCTGGTATAGTATAGATCTTTGACCATTTTACACTAATTAGTTTGGTTAGAACATTAATAATTTGCCATTTAAAAAGAGTAACCTTTAGTAACATACTGTGCATCCTTACAATAAATATCCCAGTCGGTAATGGTGGTCCCCAGGGAGGCATGAAATGATTTTATATTGGATAATCACTTTATTTTACTTTATTTGGATGTATAAATATAAGTTTTATGTCTCCTGGTTGGTGACTCGTGCATGTGGAAACCTGGCGGTGGTACATATTAAAGGACGCAGTTTCCTTTAATGTAACTGTAGCATGCAGCACCAATACTGTACTGATGTAAGTTTCATTTCCTTTCAGCTTGTTCCTTAGACATTCTCAGATTTGATGAAGCAGTTTATTCCTATGCTGATACTAACTTTCAACTTTCAAGTGGTTTACTGCACTCCTAGTCTTGTTTTCTACGACCAAAAAAAAATAAGAAGGGGATTTTGATTCTCAGTGCATGGTGGTGCTGTGTATAGCTGCATGGCTCACATCGCTATACTTTGTCACCCATTTAAGAGGAAGTATCCCCTCATCCCTACAATCACAACTTTCTCTGCCACGTCATACCACTGATGTTTGATGGTCGTTTCCCCCCCCCCCCCTGTCACTTGCGTGGGGGTATTATGGCTAATAAAGCTTAGTATCCCCCCCCCAGCCGATTAAAGGTTCTGCATCTCTATTGCCCTTCTTGCTGCGGCAAGAGACTATTATAAGATCACCATGGCGAGTAATGTAGGAAGTGGCTGTCATCCCAGTAGGAGAGTTACTGTCCTCGCCACAAGAAACGAACTGAGAGGGTTCTTTCTCCTTCCTCGTCGTCTTCCAGCAATGCTAAGGAATGCAAGGTTGTTTTTCTGTGGTGAAAGGTATCCCCGTCCTGGTCTTTTGTATCAGGAGCCCACTTAGGTTTGTCACGGATAATGATGGCCATAATTTATTCTGATAACTTTGTTAATGATGTATCACCCAGTAGTGATAAGGTGCATGGTGAGAGATACTAATGACAATCCTTTGGCCACAGCCGCTGTGCTCCCTGAGCCGTATCTGATCCCAGTATCCTTGGTTCCTGATTGTTTGTGTAGATCCCCTCGCCTTCCACTAATAATTTGATTATTCATGGAGTGACATCACTCTTGGAGGACTCCTATTCGAGCGTTAAAAGTCTCCCTACAATCAGGTTTGTGGACCCCTGGAGTTTAGCCTGCCATTTCCTCTCGTACAGCAGCAGCCTTTTTTGAAGATCCTTTTAACCATTCTCGGACTCGTTTCCACAAGGCAGGATTGCCTTCTATAACCAGGGGTCCTTGTCATAGATGTCTTCTAAAGAATTCTCAAGACTTCACTGAACTCCCTTGTCACTTTATTACGACGGTAGTCTGACCGCTTCAGCTGTGCCCACATCCCTATCCTTGTCTATGCCAAGCAGCTCTAGATATTTGATATCTTCACCTTGTAAGCCTACTAGTGCTAAGAAGCATATTCTTTGATAAACCTTTGTTCTGCGAGTTTTGACTACAGGTCAGTCGGGTCAAACATTCAGCCTAGAAAGTCTGTGCCTGTGTTCCTACATGTGATGCCACACCGTGCCCACACGTGATAATGTCATTCCACATGCCTGCCACCAATTGGACACGTGAAGATATTCCTTCGTGTGGCAACCATGTTACTTTGTCACTTGATTACGCACTTCATGATCGTGCTACCAATTCTCAATCTCATTTACGAACGCAACCCCTTATGATGTGTTTCATCATCAACTTTAGCTCATAACAAATTCTTGCCTTAAATACACACACAGGCTGGTTATCATCATCTCAAAGCCATAAGCTATTTTAGGAAGAAACCTCTTGCTTTGTTTAGCCAATCTCTCACCATCTCTGCCTAATGTTTTTAATTCTTTACACGTTACATTCTCCAGAATGGTAAGAAAGTTACTTTTCAGATGAATCTTCTTTTCAGTTTCACAGAGAAAAGGTCATAAGAATCTTTTCCCCCTTTTCCTAAAAGTAACACCTTCATCTGAAGCAGATGAATGGTCAAACTGTTAACAGGAAGTGTGCTATTGATCAAGTTTTTTTTCAGTCACAGTCCTAGACATAGGTTTGATGTTGCGCTCTTTAATCAAAATAAAGACACACTAGATTTAACACGGGTCAACAGCTTAATACGCTAAAGCTAGCAGGTCTGCAAAATTACCTCTCCTAGCACTTTCACACTAGAGTAGGGTGTATGTCCACTCGCTCGTTTAGAGCCCGCTCCTTATTGACACCGACATTTAGAGCCCACTACCTATTAATGCTGACATTGCTAATCAAACCTCCCCCCCAATCTTTTTGGGATCCAAAAGGGCTAACATGAAGGTAGCGGCCATGTCCAAAATACAAGCTTATTCTTGGCTTGGCCACTGGTCTTGAGCGGTGTCTCGCTATGCGGTCACTGAAGATCTTTGAGATAACATAACATAAAAGTGTGAAGGCCTCTCAGTTAGGGGCCAAAGTGCTGGAATTATTGTTACACTAAATTATTTCCCTCTAGGGGCAACTCCATCCTGAAGAGACGTTGCAGTCTTGGCCAAATATCCCAAGCAGCTGTCCCTTAGGGATGCTTTATCTCTGAAGAACACTGATGTAGCGAGTTCCCTTCACTGTTTCCACCTTCGAATGTGGCCACGGCCATAGGGAAGCTTGAGAAGTTTGGATAAGCTTTTCTTATGAACAGAGCAGTGGTACCAAGGATGCCTGCCCCACAACTGCCAAGGAGGTCTCCATATAAAACAGTTCAACAGATACGTCTTCTGCATCCAACAGAGTTGCAACAACCTGGAAGGCAACCACTAGACCCACCTTTCACTGTAGAGGATAGCCCTATGGCTGCAGAGGCTCCCGCTAAGGAGGGCATGTACCCCAGCTTACCATGTGGGGGGGGGGGCGGTGTTAGAATGCCTGCCAAGGTATTGACTCAAATGGCAGTCCTTTTGGGGGCTGATCCCTGGACGGTAGAGGTGCTACGTTCCGGATATAGTCCCTTTCATAGACTGTCTGCCTCCTTTGACACAACTCTGACAACCCAATCCTATTATTTGAAAGGCTCGGTAAAGAATGTCTGAGATGTTGGCCAAAGGAGCCACGGAAGAAGTCTTAAACGACTCCCCCAGGCTTCCTCTGCAATCGATTCTTAGAAGGTGTTCTCTTTTGTTTTTTACATAGATAGCAGGTTTCTTAGCACTTAAGATATGAAGTTAAGAAGTGGAGCCTTTAGTGCTTGTTAGAGAGTTGGTAATGTTACTCCAATAAGCAAATGTGTTTGTGGTAGCTCATGTCCAACTGATTACCATCCAATTTCCATAACCATATCTAAATTTTTCGAACGTCTGAATAGGTTTGATGAAGGTAATCAGCTGTTCCCTAGTTTAAAGTTGGGCTTTTGTAAAGGCCTTGGGGCATGTGATGCCTTTCTTATATCCTGTGCTGTACAATAATCTCTTGATTGTGGTCAGGAAGTTTGTATTATTGGCCTTTATTTTAGTGCTGCCTTTGACCATGTTAATCTTGAGTCCCTAGTTTTTAAACTTCGTTTTGGACTGGGTTGGTCTTTAGTTAGCATCATTATTGAATTTTTATGTAAAAGATTGAATGACAACATAGTGAGTATAGGAATTTATATCTGGTGTTCCTCTGAGTAGTGGTCTTGGCCCATTACTTTTCATACTAAATACACATGACATGTGGTTTGGCCTAGAAAACAAGCTTGTGGCACATGTAGATGATGCTGTGTACTATATGCATCAATTTTATCTTCTGTATGTAAAGCTGGGAATTGCTGATTCCTTTAGCAGAGATCTAGCTAAAACTAGTGCATTGTGCAAATTATGGGGCATTAGTTGAATCCTAACAAAACTCCTAGTAAGTAGGACAAGGGCAGTTGTTCAACATCTGGCTCTCAGTATTGAAAATGATTCTTTAACTCTGACTTTTGAAAATGTGTGGTTCTCGAAAGCAGCTTAACTTTTGAGAAACACATCAGGTCTGAGTTGTCTACAATTGCCCCAAAAAACTGGCTTATTGAGAAAGTCTTGTAAGATTTTCAGTGATAAATCAATTCTAAGAAGTTTTAGTTCTTTCATTCTACCTGGTTTCCTGTCTTATTCTTCAGCTGCTGATTCTCATCTCAATTTGTTGGGTAGGAACTTGCGGCTACTAAATTTTTTCCTGATCTAGCTATTAATGTCTGCCACCATCGTTCAATTAGTTCATTATGCATGTTGCATGAGATTTTTCAAGATTCTACATCCTTTACATTCAGATCTTCCCGGACAATACCATCCTGCTCGTAATACTAGGTTTGCAGTTTATTCTAATAGTCAGCGCTTCTTTATCGTGAGGCTCTATACTATTCAGTATTTAAGAAGTTTTATTCCAGCTGTGACCAAGTCTTGAAATGATCTTCCTAATCGGGTTGTTGAATCCGTAGAACTTCAAGAGTTTAAATATGCAGCAAATGTTTTAGTTGAACAGGCTGACATAACTCTTTTAGTTTATATTTGAAAGATCTTTTTTGTTGTTACTGTTCTTAAGATGTTTAAATTGTTCATTACTTCCCATTTAGTTTATTTTCTTTCCTCAATGGGCTATTTTTCCCTGTTGGAGGCCTTGGGCTTAGTAGCATCCTGCTTTTCTAAGTAGGGTTGTAGCTTGGCTTTATGAATGAGTTTATCTTTGATTCAAAACTAGTAACATGTCAATACCACTGACGTTCAAGTCCACTGTTTACTTTTGGGATACTTATGGTGGTTCACAATTGTTTTTGAGAGCTTTTCTTTTTGTATGATGTAATTATTTACTGGCATCTTGAACTAATGAATTGCTTCCAACTGTTTATGCAGGGGTTCCCCATGTTTTACAACAGCCCCCTCCCTCCTCGGTTCCATCATGACTGCCACTACAATAGGAAGTACTTTAGAGGGGCTTTCAATGAATTTCAGTAATTTATTAGATTTTATTTAACTTTGATACTTGATTTTGTTAAATTTAATACACACTTTACTAAATAGCTGTTGTTCCTCATTGAAAATATTAGCAAAACAATCCCTTACTTATGGTTGGCGTGCACCGCACTTACGTTACTACTAGCCAGTATATAAACTTACTAAAATCAAATGGTGAAAGTTGACTTGAGTGGCCGACTGTGCTATACTTTTAACACTTGTAAGGTGAAATAATGATGATGAAAAATATGTAGTTTGGATACATTATCGCCAAATACAAAATTCGTTCATGAATGGAACGCCTCTCTGTGGAAACTAACGGTAGCCATTAGTTTACCTAAGAGCGTCGCTTAAAATTTTCTTAAGGATGGCGACATGCACAAAGATTTGGTTCTTTTGATAATTTCAAAACAAGGTAATGATATTCACTTAGAAGAGAATTTTCCAAAAAGGCAGAGATATGTGCTATAAGCTGCCTGTACAGTATTACATTCAGTTTTGTACATGTGGAAATGTTCACTTTTTTGTTGCTTGGTTCACACATATAATGGCCCTTTTTATTTACGGTATAAACATTGCCAGCACTCGTGCTTACATTGAAATCCCATTAGGCTAGCAATGAAAGTAGGCCTACAGTATGGTATTGTATGTTTAATTACTAATGTGATAATTTCTATGTGCAAATGCAAACTGCTAATTTAATATGTTGAAAATAAGTCAATGGTATATAAGTTAATCTAAGGTATATTTACCTAACCTAACCTGTATTGCCGAGTCTTTACTTCCAAGCAAAACCCGAGTAATTCCATTACTACTGTCACTGACGAGAACTAGTCTGTTCATAACATTGCAAGCATCCGAGATAGAAACATTTTCTCTACTGTAGCTTATGGGATATGTATTCACGAAAAGTTGAAAAGACGCAACCATCCATAAGACCTACTGCAACTGGTTTTGTAAGATAGTCTGAGGTTATGAGATAGACTTAGTAATGTGATTCTACACATTGTTTGGCTCCTATGATAGCTCCACCCAACATTTAACCTTTTACATTGGATTTGTTCCTTTTACCTTTGCTGTTTCTCTCTTGAGCTATTACTTTATGGTAGAACTGTGGTCATGAATCTAGTCTAGTTTGGTTCTAATGTATGCTTGACTGTCTAAAAGTGGTGTACAGTATACCGATTGCGGGGTTCAACTCCCCTACCTAAACCCAAACCTAAGGTTGTATATGTCATGCCCTTCATGTACTTACTCATTGTTAGGTGATCTGCAGGGACTCAAAATTAATAAATGACTGCATCCTTGCTGAGGGTCAACACTGCTAATGGTGTAGAAGTCCTCATTGTGTTGTATTGTGCTTTGTACATGAAAATTTTATAAAGATTAATGTATCAAAATTCTTTTAAGGTATGCGTAAATTTACAAAAACTACTAGAACTCTTTTTGATTGGCTGGTATTTGCAAAATGGTTATTTATTAGCAGACTGTTACTTTAAAATATGTTGCGTTTACATAAATATTCATTATTGCATTATTTATATTTTGCAGCTGAAGTATGGACAACGTAAGTCATTCATAACCTTTGGCGAGTCATTAGTCCGCAGGTATGGTATAGCTCTTTGACATTACTGTACTCTTGAATAGTTTGGTTAAAACAAGAATTTGCCATTTAAAAAAGTTTAACCTTTGTTAACTTTCTGTGCATCCCTACAGTAAATATCCCAGTTGGTAATGGTGGTCCCCAGGGAGGCATGAAATTTTATATACATTTAATAATCACTGTTTTCCTTTATTTGGAAGTTAAATATTAGTTTCATGTCTCCTGGTTGGTAATTCCTGCATGTGGAAACCTGGCGGTGGTACATATTAAAGGATGCTGTCTCCTTTAAGGTAACTGTAGCATGCAGCACCAATACTGTACTGATATGTTTCATTTCCTTTTAGCTTATTTTTTTGACATTCTCAGATTTGATAAAGCAGTTTATTCCTATGCTGATACAAACTTGTAACTGGTTTACTGCACTCCTAGTCTCGTTTTATACAATGAGACAATAGAAAAAGAACAAGGGAATTTTGATTCTCGGTGCCTGCCAAGCCATTGACTCAAATGGCAGTCCTTTAGGGGGCTGATCCCTGGACGGTAGAAGTTCCACGTTCCAGATATAGTCCCTTTCGTAGACTGTCTGCCTCCTTTGACACTCAACTCTGACAACCCAATCCTATTATTTGAAAGGCTCAGTAAAGGACATCTTAAGATGTTGGCCAAAGGAGCCACGGAAGAAATCTTAAAACAACACCCCCCCCCCCTCTTCCTCTGCAATCTATTCTTAGTAGAAGGTATTTTCCTTTGTTTTTTTTTTACATAGATTGCAGGTTTCTTAGCTCCAAAGATATGAAGTTAAGAAGTGGAGCTTTTAGCACTTGGTAATGTTACTCCAATATGTAAATGTGTTTGTGGTAGCTCATGTCCAACCGATTACCGTCCAATTTCCATAACTCTATCTAAATTTTTCAAACGTCTAAATAGGTTTGCTGAAGGTGATCAGCTGTTCCCTAGTTTAAAGTTTGGCTTTTGTAAAGGCCTTGGAGCATGTGATGCCTTTCTTATATCCTATGCTGTACGGTAGTCCCTTAATTGTGGTCAGGAAGTTTGTATGACTGGCCTTATTTTAGTGTTGCCTTTGACCATGTTAATCTTGAGTCCCTTGTTTTTAAACTAAACGGTTGGGACTGGGATGGTCTTTTGTTCGCATCATTATTGAATTTTTATGTAAAAGATTGATGGGCAACGCAACATAGTGAGTATAGGAATTGATATCTGATGTATCTCCGAGTAGTGGTCTTGTCCCATTACTTTCCATACTAAATACACGTGACGTGGTTTGGCCTAAAAAACAAGCTTGTTTCACATGCAGATGATGCTATTTACTATCTGCATCAATTCTATCTTCTGTATGTAAAGCTGGGATTGCTGATTCCTTCAGTAAAGATCTAGCTAAAACTAGTGCGTTGTGCAAATTATGGGGCATTAGGTTGAATCCTAACAAAATGCAAAGTATGATTGTAAGTAGGGCAAGGACAGTTGCTTCTCAACATCTGGCTCTCAGCATTGAAATGATTCTTTAACTCCGACTTTTAAAAATGTGAGGTTCTCGAAAGCTACTTTACTTTTGAGAAACATCAGGTCCGAGTCTTCTTCAGTTGCCCCAAAAATTGTCCTATTGAGAAAGTCTTGTAAGATTTTCAAGATTTTCAGTGATAAGTCATTTCTGAGGAAACTTTAGTTCTTTCATTCTACCTAGTTTCCTGTCCTAGTCTTCAGCTGCTGATTCTCATCTCAATTTGCTGGGTAGGAACTTGCGGCTACTAAATTTTTTCCTGATCTAGTTATTAATCTCTGCCACCATCGTTCAATTAGTTCATTATGCATGTTGCATAAGATCTTTCAAGATTCTACATCCTTTACATTCAGATCCTCTTGGACAATACCATCCTGCTCGTATTACTAGGTATGCTGGTTGTTCTAATATTCAGCGCTTCTCTATCGTGAGGCTCGATACTATTCGGTATTTAAGAAGTTTTATTCCATGTTTGACCAAGTTGTGAAATGATCTTCCTAATTGGGTTGTTGAATCCGTAGAACTTCAAAAGTTTAAACATGCAGCAAATGTTTCAGTTGAAGAGGCTGACATAACTCCTTTTAGTTTATATTTGAAAGATTCTTTTTGTTGTTACTGTTCTTAAAATGTTTAAATTGTTCATTACTTCCCATTTAGTTTTTCTTTCCTCAGTGGGCTATTTTTCCCTGTTGGAGGCCTTGGGCTTAGTAGCATCCTGCTTTTGTAAGTAGGGTTGTAGCCTAGCTTCATGAATCTGTTTCTTTGATTCAAAAGGATTAAAATGTGAATACCACTAATTAAGTCAACCGTTTAGTTTTTTGTTACTTATGGTGGGCTTTACTATTGCTTGCGAGAGTTTTCCTTTTTTTATGACGTAATCATTTACTGGCATTTTTAAACTAATTATTAGTTTCCAATTATTAATGCAAAAGTCCCAAGATGTTTTACAACCTCTCCCTCAGTTCCATCATGACTGCCACTACAATAGGAAGTACTTTAGAGGGGCTTTCAATGAATTTCATTAATTAATTAAATTTTAATTAACTAGATACTTGATTTTGTTACACTTAATACACACTTTACCAAATAGCTGTTATTGCTCATTGAAAATATTGGCAAAACAATCCCTTAGATGTGGTCGGCATGCACTGCACATACATGCTAGCCAGTATATAAACTTACTAAAATCAAATGGTGAAAGTTGACTTGAGTGGCCGACCGTGCTATACTTTTAACACTTGTAAGGTGAAATAATAATGATGAAAAATATGTAGTTTGGATACATTATCGCCAAATACAAAATTCGTTAGTTTACCTAAGAGCGTCGCTTAGAATTTTCTTACGGATGGCGACATGCACAAAGATTTGGCTATTTTAATAATTTCAAAACAAGATAATGATAATCACTTGAAAGAGAATTTTCCAAAAAGGCAGAGATATGTGCCATAAGCTGCCTGTACAGTATTACATTCAGTTTTGTACAATTGAACATTTTCACTTTTTTGTTGCTTGGTTCACATATAATGGCCCTTTTTATTTACGGTATAAACATTGCCAGCACTCGTGCTTACATTGAAATCCCATTAGGCTAGCAATGAAAGTAGGCCTACAGTATGGTATTGTATGTTTAATTACTAAAGTGATGATTTCTATGTGCAAATGCAAACTGCTAAATTAGTATGTTAAAAATAAGTTAATGGTATATAACTTAATCTATAAATTATTATGATAAAAATGAGTCAATGGTATATAACTTAATCTATAAATTATTGTTAAAAATAAGTCAATGGTATATAACTGAATCTAAGGTATATTTACCTAACCTAACTTGAATTGCCGAGTCCTTACTTTCAAGCAAAACCCGTGTTATTCCATTACTACTGTCACTGACGAGAACTAGTCTGTTCATAACATTGCAAGCATCCGAGATAGAAACATTTTCTCTACTGTAGCTTATGGGATATGTATTCACGAAAAGTTGAAAAGACGCAACCATCCATAAGACCTACTGCAACTGGTTTTGTAAGATAATTGTCTGAGGTTATGAGATAGGCTTAGTAATATGATTCTACACATTGTTTGGCTCCTATGATAGCTCCACCCAACTTTTAACCTTTTACATTGGATCTGTTCCTTTTAGCTTAGCTGTTCGTCTCTTGAGCTATTACTTTATGGTAGAACTACAAAGTTCATCCCCTAGTTGTCAGCGCCGAATAGGTTGCCGCCCTGTCTTTGCAGTTCTGTGTGGTTATGAGTCTAGTCTAGTTTGGGTCTAATGTATGCTTGACTTTCTAAAAGTGTTGTACAGTATACAGATTGCTTGGTTTAACTGCCCCACCTAGACCCAAACCCTTCATGTACGTACTTATTGTTTGGTGACCTACAGGGACTCGAAATTAATAAATAACACTGCATCCTTACTGAGGGGCAACACTGCTAATGGTGTAGAAGTCCTCATTGTGTTGTGCTTTGTACATAAAATTTTATAAAGATTAGTGTATCAAAATTTTTTCAAGGTATGTGTAGATTTACAAAAACTACTAGAACTCTTGTTGATTGGCTGGGATGTGCAAAATTGTTATTTATTAGCAGACTGTTACTTTAAAATATGTTGCATTTACATACTTATTCATTATTGCATTATTTTTATTTTTCAGCGGGAGTATGGACAACGTCGGTCATTAATAACCTTTTGCGAGTCATTAGTCCTCAGGTATGGTATAGATCTTTGACATTACTGTACTCTTAAATAGTTTGATTAGAACAAGAATTTGCCATTTAAAAAAGTTTAACCTTTGCTAACTTTCTCTGCATCCCTACAATGAATATCCCAGTTGGTAATGGTGGTCCCCAGGGAGGCATGAAATTTTATATACATTTAATAATCACTGTTTTTCTTTATTTGGAAGTTAAATATTAGTTTCATGTCTCCTGGTTGGTGATTCCTGCATGTGGAAACCTGGCGGTGGTACATATTAAAGGATGCTGTCTCCTTTAATGTAACTGTAGCATGCAGCACCAATACTGACTGATGAAAGTTTCATTCCCTTTGTGCATTCCTTTTGACATTCTCAGATTTGATAAAGCAGATTTTAGGTTATTAGATAGTTATTGCTAAATCATCCATATGAATTAAAGCACTTCTTTAGGATCAGTTAAATGTAGATAGTTATCAAAGCTAGAATTATAGCCCAGGTTACTAGAATTTTATATTCCCATGAGGATACAAACTGGCGAGTCATTTTATATACGATCAGCCAATTGAAAAGAAATTAGTTTATCCTTTGCTGCATTGCTAGGCAACTGCTGCACATGACACACGACACTTGTTCCAAGTGCTTAAGCACAATACTTCTGGTTGTGAAGGAGGTCAGATCTCCCTACCTTTTCTGCTATCAGGCTCCGCATTGGCTGCTCAGTACGCTTATAGTGCTTGTCTCTTCTGTGTCTTTCACATTCATTGTCGCTGGCGTGCTATCATTATTTGTGAGCTTATGAGTGATCAACTTCCGACAACTGTGTCAAATAAGATGCGCTCCAGCCCCAGCCGAAATGGTCACTCCTTTGGTACAATTGAATTGGGTAGAAGTAGACTAGTAGATCAAAACCCGGTTTGTCCTTCATGTAGAGGTTAAGATGATCTGGAAACACCACGTGATTACTGTAGGGAATGGTCATCCTCCCAGTTGGGGAGAGATCGTTCTCACTGCAAGAAACTATGAGATGATCCCTTTCGTCTTCTGTGAGCAATGACGAGAAGGGCAAGATGAGTTCTGCTGCGTAATATTATTCCCCTTCCAGGTCCTTTCTGTCAATATCCCTCTGAGGATTCAGTCACAGATGACAACGCATGTAATTTTAATATTTTCTCACCCAGTATTGTTGATGTTCAAAATGTGCTTGAAACTGTTCTTATTGCGGATCCCTGGCTACAGCCGCTGTGCTTTTTGGACCGAATCTTGTAGCTGCATCTGTTCCTGATTATTCTGTAATGTCAAGTGTGTTGAGTGGAGATTTTGTCAGGTTACACATAAGATGTTTCCCCCCTATAGAGGTGTCTCCCATCTGAAGAATGAAATTATTTTCATATTCCCATTTAAATCTAGAGTAGAGCTTGTCCTTTTCCCCTGCACTGAGGCAGCCTTATTATAGAAAACCCTTGTTACGAGTCTTAAACTGAAAGTAACGAGCCAGGCCTGCCTCGTACATCTTGGGTTCCTAAGTAGAGATCTCGGATGAGTTCCTTGGACAAATCAGTAGACTTCTCAGCTCTTTAGTATGAGGGTGCCCAGACTGCTTTGGCTGTGTATCCCTCACAAAATTTGGCAATTCCTAAACAGGTCTCTCCTAAGCCTAGTAAAGCTTCAAAGTTGAGTGTAACAAATCCTGCTTTACCCAGAATTTCAACTAATATTAATATAGGTAGGCTGAACATTGAGAATAACAATTATGAACGTGCCGCTGATCTTAAACGGGATGTCACTGTACACCCTGCCTTGTCAGTGCATGAGGCAACCATTCCGCAACTTGAGCAGGCCATCGGGTCTAGGCGTTGCCCCTAAACATAACGAAGTCACTAAACGCGCCACCATTTTCACCGTTGACACTATTCCTGTGTCAGTGATGCTAGAATGTGACTATCGTTCCCCTGTATTCTAGAGCGCATGTTAGATTTTCCCATTATTTTAAGGTTTCCTTAAGTTTTATAAACTTTAGGCTAGGAAGCAGCATGATAAAATCTTATCTTACGCTGTAAGAAACTTGTCTTACACTGATTACAAACATAATTGTCATAACAGGCCACACACTAGTGCTGGGCCTGATGTTTATGATGATGATGATTCCATGTTCTACATGGAACGTCATCCTGTCCAAGGATCACTCCCCCTTCTGACACAGATGAAGGAAGTAGCCCCAGATGACGACGATGTGGTCCTCGCTATAGACGTTCCAGACAGCAGTGTCGAGAACACATACTCCTCATAAATCGAGCTCTGAGAGAGAGTTTAATTCCTCTACATCACTCAAGGTGCTAGAGGTGAACATTCTTATAACGGGAGTGAGCTTGATTCCTCCCGCTCCTTCTCCAACTCCCTCTCCTGTTGAGATACTACCACTAGAGAATTGTGGGTTCCTGACTGGCCAGACAGTATTACAGTACATTGGATCCTTCTCTTTGGTTATGGTTATTTTCCCTTTGCCTACACACACACTGAATAGTCTGGCCTATTATTTACATGTTCTCCTCTGTCCTCATACACCTGACAACACTTGAGATTTCCAAACAATTCTTCACCTGAGGGGTTAACTACTGCACTAATTGTTCAATGGCCACTTTTCTCTTGGTAAGGTTAGAAGAGAAACTTCTAGCTATGGTAAGAATCTTTTCTAGAAGTACATACATACATCATCATATACCAAAGGCACTTCCCCCAATTTTGGGGGGTAGCCGACAACAACAAGAAACAAAACAAAAAGGGAACCTCTACTCTCTACGTTCCTCCAGCCTAACCAGGGACCCAGCCGAGTTCAGCTGGTACTGCTAGGGTGCCACAGCCCAACCTCCCACATTTCCACCACAAATGAAGCTTCATACTGCTGAGTCCCCTACTGCTGCTACCTCCGCGGTCATCTAAGGCACCGGAGGAAGCAGCAGGGCCTACCGGAACTGCGTCACAATCGCTCGCCATTCATTCCTATTTCTAGCACGCTCTCTTGCCTCTCTCACATCTATCCTCCTATCACCCAGAGCTTTCTTCACACCATCCATCCACCCAAACCTTGGCCTTCCTCTTGTACTTCTCCCATCAACTCTTGCATTCATCACCTTCTTTAGCAGACAGCCATTTTCCATTCTCTCAACATGGCCAAACCACCTCAACACATTCATATCCACTCTAGCCGCTAACTCATTTCTTACACCCGTTCTCACCCTCACCACTTCGTTCCTAACCCTATCTACTCAAGATACACCAGCCATACTCCTCAGACATTTCATCTCAAACACATTCAATTTCTGTCTCTCCATCACTTTCATTCCCCACAACTCCGATCCATACATCACAGTTGGTACAATCACTTTCTCATATAGAACTCTCTTTACATTCATGCCCAATCCTCTATTTTTTACTACTCCCTTAACTGCCCCCAACACTTTGCAACCTTCATTCACTCTCTGACGTACATCTGCTTCCACTCCACCATTTGCTGCAACAACAGACCCCAAGTACTTAAACTGATCCACCTCCTCAAGTAACTCTCCATTCAACATGACATTCAACCTTGCACCACCTTCCCTTCTCGTACATCTCATAACCTTACTCTTACCCACATTAACTCTCAACTTCCTTCTCTCACACACCCTTCCAAATTCTGTCACTAGTCGGTCAAGCTTCTCTTCTGTGTCTGCTACCAGTACAGTATCATCCGCAAACAACAACTGATTTACCTCCCATTCATGATCATTCTCGCCTACCAGTTTTAATCCTCGTCCAAGCACTCTAGCATTCACCTCTCTCACCACTCCATCAACATACAAGTTAAACAACCACGGCGACATCACACATCCCTGTCTCAGCCCCACTCCCACCGGAAACCAATCGCTCACCTCATTTCCTATTCTAACACATGCTTTACTACCTCTGTAGAAACTTTTCACTGCTTGCAACAACCTTCCACCAACTCCATATAACCTCATCACATTCCACATTGCTTCCCTATCAACTCTATCATATGCTTTCTCCAGATCCATAAACGCAACATACACCTCCTTACCTTTTGCTAAATATTTCTCGCATATCTGCCTAACTGTAAAAATCTGATTCATACAACCCCTACCTCTTCTAAAACCACCCTGTACTTCCAAGATTGCATTCTCTGTTTTATCCTTAATCCTATTAATCAGTATTCTACCATACACTTTTCCAACTACACTCAACAAACTAATACCTCTTGAATTACAACACTCATGCACATCTCCCTTACCCTTATATAGTGGTACAATACATGCACAGACCCAATCTACTGGTACCATTGACAACACAAAACACACATTAAACAATCTCACCAACCATTCAAGTACAGTCACACCCCCTTCCTTCAACATCTCAGCTTTCACACCATCCATACCAGATGCTTTTCCTACTCTCGTTTCATCTAGTGCTCTCCTCACTTCCTCTATTGTAATCTCTCTCTCATTCTCATCTCCCATCACTGGCACCTCAACACCTGGAACAGCAATTATATCTGCCTCCCTATCATCCTCAACATTCAGCAAACTTTCAAAATATTCCGCCCACCTTTTCCTTGCCTCCTCTCCTTTTAACAACCTTCCATTTCCATCTTTCACTGTCTCTTCAATTCTTGCGCCGGCCTTCCTTACTCTATTCACTTCTTTCCAAAACTTCTTCTTATTCTCTTCATATGACTGACCCAGTCCCTGACCCCACCTCAGGTCAGCTGCCCTCTTTGCTTTACTTCCACCTTTTGCTCTCTATATTTTTCATACTTCTCTATACTATTACTCTGCAGCCATTCTTCAAAAGCCCTCTTTTTCTCTTCCACTTTTACCTTCACTCCTTCATTCCACCATTCACTGCCCTTCCTCATGCTGCCTCCAACAACCTTCTTGCCACATACATCACTTGCAATCCCAACAAAATTTTCTTTTGCTAACTTCCACTCCTCCTCTAAATTACCAGTTTCTCTTACTCTCACCTCGTCATATGCCATTTTTAACCTTTCCTGATATTTACTTTTTACCCCCGGTTTTATTAGCTCTTCAACCCTCACTAGCTCCCTTTTACATCCACCTACTCTATTTCCCCACTCTTTTGCTACAACTAATTTTCCTTCCACCAAAAAATGATCAGACATACCATTAGCCATACCCCTAAACACGTGCACGTCTTTCAATCTTCCAAACATTCTTTTAGTTATCAACACATAATCCATCAATGCCCTTTCTACTACTCTTCCATTTGCCACTCTTAGAAGTACACTCCAAAATCAAACTATTGTTCTCTAGTCTTAGGTAGTCCCATAGCTTTGTACTATGGTCTTCCACTGTATTGGGTTAGAGTTCTCTTGCTTAAGAGTACACTCGAGCACACTGTTTTATCTTATTTTTTTTTCTGCTGGTTTTATTTTAAAGTTTTATATGCAATAAAGAAATATTTATTTTGATGTTACTGTTCTTAAAATATTTTACTTCCTTCGCTTCCTTTCGTGACTGGGCTATTTTCCCTGTTGGAGCCCCTTGGGTTATAGCATCCTGCTTTCCCAACTATGTTAGAAGCTTAGCAAGTAATGATAATACAATAGAAATTACTCAAGGGAAAGGAAGGACATTCAAGGAAGAGTTAAGAACTCGACAGCAGTTGGAATGGAACTACCAAATCTCGACATCTGTTGACTCGGGAGAGCCTCATTTTGCGCACGAGTACGAGCACTGTTGATGTACCCCATCTTCAGCCCCCTGGTATCTAGCTCTGAAGCCTTGCACTTTATTAAGATTGAGCCTCATCTGTTATTTGAGGGTTTTGGATGAGCCTCCCCTAGTGCAGACTGCTAAGGCATAGTGCGCTGTCGACGCAATTTTTTCAGTCTCAAAGCCCCAGACTCAGGTTTGATGTGGTACTTTCAAATCGGACTTAGGACAGGAGTTTCTGAATACTCAAGTCTCTACAGTAGAAACCTTGTTGAAGATGAGCAGATCTTCAAAGCTTCCATTGTTACCTCGTGTCACGCCAAAGACATCTCTTCATTGACTCTGGCGCCTTTCGGAGTCCTCTTCTCATCGACGCTCATGTTGTTAATCTAGTCCCGTCAGTACCTGCGAAAAGGCAACCCCCTTCGGCGTCAATGACCTTTGATTTCGGGATGCCAGAAAACTTCAAATCAACTTAATTTCAAAAAGTAATTGACACTTTTCTATGTGATGGTGAAAATACGCTTTTACATATATTTGATACCAACAGTTTGGCAATTAGATAATCTAGGAACAATTGCTAGAACCGATTGAAGTTTGCTCATTACAGTATTTTTGACATGGCATCATTGAGGCCTAAGTAATAGTGGATGCATTAAAATTTTCTTAGAATAATGATGGTTGCATTGAATTAATGGAAGGAAGAGACCTAAGTCGCCCGATCATTCCTTCATTCATTAATGTCAAAAACTAACCTAACTAAATGAACTCCTTGTGAATTCATTCACAACTGGTCAATCTATATAAGGATTTAATGTCTGCTGGCTGATACAGTGCTGTTGCCTAATGAGAGGAAAATGGTAATAGGCCAAGACATGAAATAAAGTTGACAAGAAACTAAACTTTTACCGCCTAATGAAGTCAAGAAACGATTTAAGCTCGCCTAATAGGTAGAAGGTTAGCCAGGGCACCAGCCACCTGTAGAGATATTACCGCTAGTGTCATTGGGTCTTTTGACTGACCAGACAGTACTGCATTGGATCCCTCTCTCTGGTTACAGTTCATTTTCCCTATGCCTACACATACACCGAATAATATGGCTTATTCTTTCCGTATTCTCCTCTGTCCTCGTACACCTGACACAGATTACTAAACAGTTCTTCCTTCAAGGGGTTAACTATTGCACTGTAATTGTTCAGTGGCCACTTTCCTCTTGGTAAGGGTAGAAGAGAGACTTTAGCTATGGTAAGTAGCTCTTATAGGAGGAGGACACTCCAAATTCAAACCCTTGTTCCCTAGTTTTGGTCAGTGCCATAGCCTCGAGACCACTGTCTTGGGGTAGAGTTCTCTTGCTTGAGGCACTATTTTTTCTTATTTGGGGGGGGGGGGGGCATTTTGACATCGTTCAATGCCTGAAGATGATCGACACAGCTTGGAATGAGGTTTCACGGTGCACCTTGGACTCCTCATGGAAGAAACTGTGACCAGCTGTAGTGGCAGAACGAGACTAAGAAGGTTTCTATCCCTCAACCGAAGAAGAGGTAGTTGATGATCCTGCCCCTGAGGGTGATGTTGAGGAAATAATTTCAATTGGGAGGTCCATGGGGCTTGTTGTCTATGAGGCTGACTTCCATAACCTTATCGAGGAGCACAGGGAGGAGCTTGCGACTGAAGACTTGAAAGAGTTGGAGGCAATGCAGTTGACCATCATTCAAGAAGAGCACAGCTCTAGTGGTGGCGAGGACGGGGGTAGACTGAAGAAATGACATCGGCAGAAATAAGGGAAGCTATCGGTTGGTATGAAAACCTTACGAGTTTCATTGAAAAAAAAAAAAAACTCCCAGAAAAACTTCACACAGGTCGTCTTATGGAGAGAGTTAATGACAAGTGAGTCATTTTAGAAATATGTTGAGGAATCATCAGAAACAGGCTTCTTTGGATAGATATTTCTCCAAAAGAGAAGTGTCAGAAAGCAAAGATGATAATAGTGATTCTATTTTAAAAGCTAAAAAAAAAAAAAAAAATTCTAGTTCTAAAAAAAAAAATCTTTAAAAAAAAAATTTCAAGACAAAAATAATAATAATAATAAAAAAAGCTTTTTTAATATTAAGTGTTTAATAGTAAGAATAAATTTATTAAGTGTACATAACATAATTAGCATTGATACGTTTTTATATCTACCGTCTCCTCCCCTCTCTGCCTCCACCCACTACCAGCTCAAGTCACGTCACTCCAAAGGTAAAAAAAAAATTAATTTTTTCCTTTACAGTACAGTATATAATTTTTATTTATCATGTAATGTTATTTAATTATATACTGTACAGTACATGTATATTATATATAAGTATACTGTAGTACAGTGCTCACTATACTATTTTGTTACCTACTAATTTACAATGTTTTTACCTTGGGTTTTGCACGCATTAGCTATTTTATTGCCCGCCATACGACATTTTAACCATACGATACCAACTCTGGAACGGATTAAAGTCGTATGGCGGGGGCCTATTGTATGTAGTTTTTCTAACTGGTTAGTGAAATATATTGAAAAGAAATGGTTATTTCTTAGAATATTAAAAAAGGAATGATTTATGCCACAAGTTACTGAAGGTTAATTTTGCTATAAAGTAAAAGACAACAAAATGAAATTACATCATAAAGCCTTTAAATTCTTGGTGATTTTGGCTGTAGGGTCGAGATGCCACTTGTATTCCTCTCCCCCCCACTTTTCCTTCAGGCTGCTACCAGTTTTTGTCATTTTCCTGCAGGGGGTTGTTTACAAATTAATCACACACATTAGGCCTACTGTGCACTGAATTTGAGTCCGCAATAATGTAAGATGTAGGTGTAAAATAGCATAGAAAATAGAATCTATAGTAAGTTCTATACAGTAGTGCAAGTGCACTTTATACTACCCTTGTCAAGAGGTTGTAAGGTCATGGTAGTGTGTGTGGCAGAAATTCAACACTTATGCTCTGGGTTTTCACCATGTCTGTGTCAAAAAACATTGGTAACCCTTCCCAATCAAGGTATGCTTTCACTTAAGGATCGAGGTATTATGAATCATTGCTTCAAGAGAATAGCAGTGGCCCTGACCTTGTCATTGTGTTAATAGGAAATGGGAATTGCATCTGTTTTTGTTCAAGACGTGAACCTCGTTAACAGACAACACCTTGTCCTCTATGACCTAGCATGTTACCACAAAGAACCAAGGTCAGCTATTCCTTTCTTGCCTTGAACTCTGGTGCTTATTTGACGCTTATGTTATTTTTTTTTTTTCTTCCTAATAAAGACCCATCTCATTACAGTTGAAAATTTGCTTAAGATGACCTTTGCCCTTGTTAATTTCTGCAAATTTTCTATTATGTTAGTACTGTCGCTTCATCCACAGATTCAGAATCTCCATTATTGCACTTCCTAAACTTTTCTATCTATCCTGTACTTGTTGAAAAGGTTATTTCTTTGGTAGCCTGTAAACTAACTTCTCGAAATCTTGTTTCATTTCAGTCATATTTGTTGTAACGTTTGTAAATCAATGGACATCCTGCTTTTCATCATGTCTTTGCAAGTTACTACCCCTTCTGTCTTAATTAGAACCTTGCCATTTATCATTGGATGAAGTGTAGTTGTACAGGGGGCCAGGGGTTACCAACGATGGTCGACTAATGCCTTGCTCGTTTTCATAAATCCCACGAATGGGAGGCTCATTATTCCTGCAATGATACAACCCCTGGACTTGACGCAAATCTTTATGCAATGATTAAAATGTACCTGTTAATATTTGGTTATTCATTTTAAGCATTACAGTGGAACCTCTACATACGATCTTAATTTGTTCCGGGAACTGCTTCGTATGTAAAAACAATCATATGTTGGGGCAAATATTCCCATAAGAATACACTGTAATTTGTATAATTAGTTCCCCAGCCCAAACACCTATGATAACTCCTTCATAGATTACTACACATAACAATAATGCAATTGAATTACATAAAGTTGTAAAAAAGAATTATAAAGAAATAACGAATAAAAAAGGAATTTGTCACTTTACCTTAGAGACAAGCCAACGCAGGTATATGAATTGCTACACAGGAGGAGACGGACGGTCGGCGAGGAGGTAGAGATGGTGACTGTGATAACCTACCGTAACTTAATCTAACTTACACTTCGTGAACTTTAACCTAACTTAGCTTTATTTTTTTTTAGATTTCTATATTTTTTTTTTTAATTTTTGCTTTTTGATTTTCAATTTTCATCGCACACTCAATTCAATCTTAGTTTCCTTTACTTCACTTTCTTTCTCTTCAACATGATCACTAGACCGCTTCGTAGATTTTTTAAAGAAACTATCGAGAGAAAGTTGCTTGGTACGGCTTTTGAGAATTTTTCTGAAATGGGTTGAACAAACATCATTGAATTGCGAAACTACACAGTAAACCTGAAGTTTCTGTGGGTGATACTTATCAATGAAATCAACCACGTGTTGATATGCTAACACCTCTCTTATTTCAGCCAAACTGAAGATGTGCTCTACCTCCTCGATATCCTCCGATTCACTCAACTGCGCTTGGAACTCATCATGTTGCATGGCATGCAGCTCCTTGAGTTCCTCGGTGGTGAGCTTTTCATGATGCTCCTCGACGAGTTCAATGATGTCATCTTCATCGACCTCCAGACCCATGGACTTGCCAAGGGTTACAATCTCTTCTACGTCCTCCTCTACGGCAAGCACGGTTCAGGCTCTGGGCCAAAACCTTCAAAATCTCTGGGAGAAACAGCATCAGGCCAAAGCTTCTTCCAAGCTGAATTCAGTGTCTGTCGAGTCACTCCCTCCCAAGCCTGATCTATGATCTTCAAGCAGTGCACGATATTGAAATGGCTCCTCCAAAATTCACGCAAAGTTAAGTTGGCGCTTTGTGTGACATTAAAGCACTGCTTATATAAGTGCTTGGTTTAGAGCTTCTTAAAATTAGAGATGACTTGCTGGTCCATGGACTGGAGGATAGGGGTGATGTTCGGTGGAAGATCACCACTCTGATGAACTTAAACTGGTCGATGATATCATCTTCGAGTCCTGGGGAGTGAGCGGGAGCATTATCCAAGCAAAGCAAGCACGCTGAAGGCAAATTCCTCTCCTGAAGGTACTTCTTGACAGCAGGGCATATTCCTCTCCTGAAGGTACTTCTTGACAGCAGGGTATATTCCTCTCCTGAAGGTACTTCTTGACTGCAGGCCGTAAACTTGGTTTACGCATTCAACAAAGAAATGCCTAGTAATCCAAGCCTTAGAATTAGCACGCCAGAAAACATGCATGTCCTTATTGACTTTGTGCCTTGAATGCCCTAGGGTTTTCGGAATGATAAACCAATAACTGCTTTATTTTGCAGTCGTTGGCATATAAGGTAAGAGTCAACCGATCCTTCATAGGCTTATGTCCAGGCATTTTCTTATCTTCGGCGGTGATGTCTGTTCGACTATCCATCTTTTTCCAAACAGACCGGTTTCATTACAGTTGAAAACGTGCTGCTCTACTTAGCCTTCATCCTCCGCAATTTTTTCGAACTTAACAAAATCATTAGCAGCCTTGGAATCCGAACTTGAAGGCTCTTCGTGCTGAACAACTGATTGAATCCCGGTCCGTCTCTTAAATTTCTCGAACCAACCACGGGACGCCTTGAATTCCTCCGTTGTAGGATAGGTTGAACTCTCCCCATGTCACCCTCAAAGCCCGCCGCCTTCAAGTCACAATAGATAGCGCTGACCTTCTCGCAAATGATCGTTTCAGTGATCGTATCGCCAACAATCTTTGTCCTTTAACCATATCAACAGAAGGCGTTCCAACTCTTCCACGGTAGGGCTATGACGTTTAGAAATTATGGTGATCCCCTTCGATGGTTTGACATCTTTAATGGCTGCCTTCTGCTTGATGATTGTCGAGATCGTAGACATATTCCGGCCATAGCCAGATCACTCGCATGCACACTGCTCATGTTTTTCTATAATTTCTTGCCTTGGTTCTAATGAAAGCAATGACTTCATTTTCTCACTACTACTACTACTACTACTACTACTACTACTACTACTACTACTACTACTACTACTACTACTACTACGTATTGAAACTAAGCTTCTTAGGACCCATGATTTTACGTAAAATCAAGAAGGAAATGTAAGAAAAGGAAGATAATAAGCACTTAATAATGGATCGAACAGAGGTCAACCACACGATGCGCACGAGAACAGAGAACTGACCAACGCGACGCTCAACAGTGTCCCTCCGATGTGCTGCTGTCTACTGGTGTAAACAAGAAACTACGATAGACGCTTCGAGCAAATTCTACGCGTATGATCTACGTCGGATGTTGGAGCATGACTTCGGGTGTCGAGACAAAAATTTGATTAGAATCGTATGTAATGGCAATTGTTTGTAGAAGTTCCACTGTATTAACAAAATATGGCATAATTGCAGTTATCCAAGTATTTGAGAGCTAGCCTTTATTTTAGAATTTTTAAAGTCGGTTAAGGAAAAGTTTTTAGCAGGAAACTATTGACCTATTGTATTGACGTCTTTATGTTAGATCATGGAGAAGATGGTCAATGCAAGGTTGGTGTGGTACCTGGAGAAGAAAAGTATTTTATCACCTATCCAGTCTGGATTCAGAAAAAAAAAAAAAAAAATAACTATACTGATGTTGGTACAACTGGAATCCTCTTTGTGAAGCCATGGCCTCCAAACAGCACCATGTATTTATTTTCATTTTTTTTTATTTCTTTTTTTACCTTGAAATGTATGATACTGCATGGAGATATGGTATACTGTACTTAAAATCATTAATATTAATAATTTGGGATTGAGAGGAGATCTGTCATTTTTCTTTCAAGTGTTTCACAGATTTTTTTCAAGGTAGAGTAATTGAAACTGTCAGGGAGGGAAGGTCTGGAAGGTGTTCCCCTGGGTAATGTGCTGGAGTGTAACCGTATTTGTGTTGGCCGTTAATGAGATATCCGCTATCATTCCTCAAGATATTCTTCACAAGAGATTATGATCTCCATATTTCCACAACTAGACTGGTAGTGGTTGAGATAAAACTACAACTCCATTGCTAAAATAATTCGCTGCGCTGATATGAATGGATTCAAGTTGAACTGATGTCCATTTTTGTCTTAAGGATATGTACATCAAAGGTTACCGGATCCCCTGTGCAAGTGAAGGTCGAGTTTTAGGATTATTATTTGGTTGCAGGTTGACATGGATTTCTCACTTGAAAGCCTTAAAAGTAAAATGTCATGAGGCTCTGAATCTTTTAATAGTTTTCTCCCATACATTATGGAGGGCAGACTTCAAACACAGTTATACAAGTCTTTAATTTTTTTTTTATGTATATATATATATATATATATATATATATATATATATATATATATATATATATATATATATATATATATATATATATATATATATATATATATATATATATATATATATATATATATATATATATATATATATATATATATATATATATATATATA
>NC_090730.1:169886310-169936310 GCF_036898095.1 Palaemon carinicauda
CCACTTCTGGAGAAGGTTCCTCTTCTCCGTGATGGCTTTCTCAACTACCTCTTTGACTACTACGTTTGGAAAGAGGTCTTTACCCCAGATGTTGGAAGATATCAGCTTCCTGGGTTCACATTTCACTGTTGCAGTAGCAAACACAAACTCCCTACAGGCTCTCCTAGCCTTCACAAAAGCATACAGGTCTTTTACTTAGGTGGCCATATGCATTTTAGCCAGGACCATGAGCATGTCTGGGGTACTTCGTTGGCCTGCACACATCTCTATGCAGTTTTGTAGGGATAAAGAGGCCGCAAGTCTCTCCTTTGTCTCTTGTTCCTTGCATAAGAGAAACTCAGAAAGTTTAGGGAGATTCTCGCTAAATTGTCGTCCAGCGATGTCCGCGTCCAGTTTCCCTACTGAGAAGGTTAGGTGGACTTCCTTCTATTTCTTCTCCTGCATGGGCAAGGCTAGTGATAGAGGCCTGCACTCCTCAAGTGCAGGGCATGGTTTGCCTGCCTCCACTGCCTTGGTAACAGATTTAAATGCCTTCCACGTAAAGGGGAATGCTGCTATTGAAGCAGGAGCAAGAAAGGTACGGTGTTTCTTGCTCAAGGCGGACACTTTCAACACCGAATAACCCGCCTTTCTAAGGCTACTTGACAAGAGAGCCTGTGCCTTATTTTGGTCGAAAACCATGACTTCCTTTGGTTCTGTCTCCTCTTTTGACATTGGTTCATGCTTCAGTCGAATGAAGCATTTAGGGAAAGCGTTAAAGCTTGACCAAAACTGGATGTCGTGTAAGGGGACAGTTCCCATCTTCTCTGAGATGTTGAATTTACCGTTCAAAATCGGCATAAGCTCCGCATACCTCCAGGGATTGGTTTTGGAGCAGGTCAGGAGGTCTTGGTCTCTGGGTTGCTTGAATGACCCTTGGGAGGCGATAAGTGGAGCTTCACGGAGCTCTCTCTTGAATTTCGCTTCCCTTGTTCCCCCTCATTTGCAAATGTTTTCCCTTAAATCCGTAAGATGGGCCAGCGCCTGGCTCGTGTTGTCCAATGGAGGGGTAGAAGGTGAAGATGTCTAGGGTAATGGCTCCGGGGCCGGCACAGACGGAAGGAATTCCGATATGACATCATAATCTTCTTCCAGAGGTGCCTCCCTGCCATCCGTCTCGATGGTTTTCTTGAGTCCTTCTTGGGAACACAAAACTGCCTTCCCTGGAATTTGATGGACTTTGCTTTCCTTATAACCAGTATGCTCCAGAGCTATAGGGTATACTCTTCTAATACGGGGTTGGAGTGTTGGAAGAGTTGAGGAAATGATGGTGGAGACATGACTAGTTTCCATCCTAGTCCAATCTTGATTGGGCCTTGGGCCCAAGGATCGAAGGTCCAACAATCTTGTTGGAGCCTCCCTCCTACCGGAAGCGTCTATTGCTTCGATTGATCGGAGGGTTTACCTCCTCGACCGCCTACCTGGGGCACCGCGGTCATAGAAACAGTGGGATGTTGTTGAGCAGGCCAAGGGAAATGTCTAGACTTCTTTGTCTTCCTTTTAGGTTGGGGACCCACATCCGGGGAAGACTTCCTCTTTGAAGAGATGCCCCACTTCTGGAGAAGGTTCCTCTTCTCCGTGATGGCTTTCTCAACTACCTCTTTGACTACTTCGTTTGGAAAGAGGTCTTTACTCCAGATGTTGGAAGATATCAGCTTCCTAGGTTCATGTTTCACTTTTGAGGTAGACAACGCAAACTCCCTACAGGCTCTCCTAGTCTTCACAAAAGCATACAGGTCTTTTACTTAGGTGGCCATATGCATTTTAGCCAGGACCATGAGCATGTCTGGGGTACTTCGTTGGCCTGCACACATCTCTATGCAGTTTTGTAGGGATAAAGAGGCCGCAAGTCTCTCCTTCGTCTCTTGTTCCTTGCACAAGAGAAACTCAGAAAGTTTAGGGAGATTCTCGCTAAATTGTCGTCCAGCGATGTCCGCGTCCAGTTTCCCTACAGAGAAGGTTAGGTTTTCCTAAGGCCAAGTCTCCTATTAAAGGATAATGGTTTGTATAGGAACTTTCTCTTTCCTAAGGCCAAGTCTCCTGTTAAAGGATAATGGTTTATATAGGAACTTTCTCCTTCCTAAGGCCAAGTCTCCTATTAAAGGATGATGGTTTGTATAGGAACTTTCTCTTTCCTAAGGCCAAGTCTCCTATTAAAGGATGATGGTTTGTATAGGAACTTTCTCTTTCCTAAGGCCAAGTCTCCTATTAAAGGATAATGGTTTGTATTCATGTAATAACAAATGTCAAATTTTTTAAGGATTTTTATTTTTGTAATTTTCCTACCTTTGCTAACTTCTAACATCTACCTCTCCTTAAGTCCTAGGTTTGTCAAGAGTGGGAGCTTTACTGAATGCCAGGAGGGTGGAGCTTACCTTCTACCTGCAATCAGCTATGACCACATTGTTAGTCTGTTTCAGCTTGCTGAAATTGTACTAATAAAGGAAGACACTTTTTATAGCCAGGAAAGATACAAATTCATGTATTTATAGCTAGGAAATATACAAACTAATTTCATAACTAAAATGATTTATATGCAAAATAATTTTGTTATGCTTGGAAATATAGAAGTTATGAATTTCCAGTGTTGATGGTTTGCTTTGATTTTCTAAACCATTCTCTACACTAAAATCAATTTTTTGAAAGTTACTTTTTTGAAGAGAAAAAATCATTATACATCATTTATCATCAAAAATTTATTGATCCAGGTTAGTTATTATTGCATTATTATTTTAAATAGGCTTTTATCAATAACTTGTCCAATTTTAGAAGCTGGAAGAAATATAAAGGATGTCAAGGGGATATATAGGTTAAATTAATGATTAAAAAAAAATTCAGGCTTTGGTCACATGTTTAATAATCTGTGAAATTAGACCTCATTAATTCAGGCTTAAGCAGTGGACCTGACTGTAAATGTGAAATTATAGACTTCAATAACTCAGGCTTAGGTCATAGATTTAATGTGAAAATATAGACTTCGGTAATTTAGGCTTGGATCAAAGATTCAATCTGTGAAATTATACTGTAGTACTGTACTCATTAAGTCGGTATTACATCTCTTAAGATTTAATCTATGAAATTATAGACCTCATTAACTCAGGCTGAGGCCTTAGATTTATTCTTATTCTGAAATTATACCTCATTAATTCAAGCTTAGATCATAGACCTGAGTATTATTGTGAAATTATAGACCCGATTAACTCGAGTTTAACTAGTGGGCTTTACTCTTTTTGTGAAATTATAAACCTCAATAACTCAGCCTAGGTCATAGAATTAATCTTATTTTGTGAAATTATGGACCTCATTAACTCAGGATCAATTCATGGGCTTGAATCTTATGAAATTATAGATCTCATTAACTCAGGCCTAGGTCACAATATAGGTCACAGTCTTATTGTGAAATTATAGACCTCAATAATTCAAGCTTACCTAGTGGGCTTTACTAAGAATATTGTGAAATTATAGACCTCATTAACTCATCTTAGGTCATAGATTTAATCTTATTTTGTGAAATTGTAGATGTCATTAACTTGGGCTTAGGTCATGGGCTTGAATTTTAGGAAATTATAGATATCATTAATTCTGGCTTAGGTCATGGGCTTGAATCCAGTGAAATTTTGGATCTCATTAACTCGGGCTTAGGTCATGGGGTTAAATCATGTGAAATTATAGATCTCATTAACTCGAGCTTAGGTCATGGACTTTAACCTTATGGGGAAATCATACACCTTATTAATTTGAATCTTAGTGAAGTGATAGACCTCTTTAAATCTGGGAAATTATAACCTAGTTTGCCATAGGCTATAAATTTAATGATAGCATTAACTTAGGTCATGGACTTGAATCTTTGGCTGGAACTGTAGTCATTATTTCTAAGGTCATGGATTTAATTTCATCTTTGAAATGATATCACTCATTACTCATCATTAATTTCATTTTGGAGAAATTGCAGCACTCGCAGGAAAATGATAGCTATTAGTAGTCTTAAGTGCTACTTCAATCATTCTGGAAGATTATAGCACTCTTTAACTACTTTCCTCTATAATATATCTTGAATGGACAATTCAAATTGTAATCCTTTTTTTAAAAAATTGACAATTTAGTGGGCATACTTCATTCTTGCTTGGTTTATAATTTATTTGGAACTGCAGTTAGAATGCTATTTTTCGATGGGTGATGTTAAAAACAGTAAAAGTTTACTTTAAAATTGATTTTGAAATTGGGGAAAATTCTGAAGCTCGATATTAATCAGTAAATAATTTGAACTTTATTTCAATACTATTAAAAGTAAGAGTAGCTTTAGCTTTTTAACCCTTTCAGTGCTGTCATTCGGCCAAATTTTTCAAAAATAGTCTGTATAGAGTTACAAGGATTTTCATATTAGCTCCAATAATATTTTATTTTATTTTGAAAAAATTTTTGAGCTTCAAATTTGTGTGTGAAATCATTTTCAAGACTTAAGTCTTACTGATATTGTTTTAATTATCATTTTGATTTTATGTATAAGAATGCTTTCCCTTTATTAAGATATTCCTACTGATTTCATACTTTACTAGATTTGAGAAAATGAAAAGTCTTCAAATGAAAAACTGAGTCATTAGTTCTTTTGATATATCATGAATATCTGTAAATAATTGAGACTAAATTAGTTATTGCTTTAACTTTGCTTTGAAAGTTCTTTAAATTTTTGGTTTAGCCTATGCTTTTTTCTGAATCAAATTACTTGATTTTGTATATAAAATTATATTTAAAGCTACATTTTGTTATTTGAAATAATTTCTATACCAAAGTGTCAAAGTTTTTCTTTAATTTGAAGTTGGACGTAAATTAATTTTGAATCTATGGATAGGATTTTTATAGTATATACTTGGTTTTGTAATTAAATTTATATTTCTTTATTTACAAGTACACGAGGAAAACAGGTTTATGCTTAAAATTCACAGCAGTAAAAATTACTTAAAGATATTTTGAAATTAGATAGAAATTATAAAAACCTCTTTAGTAATAACAATACTGTTTTAGTAATTTTGAAGTAAAATTCTCCTAATTCACAGTTTAGTCTTCTTGTTTTTAAAGTTTTGCTAATATGGAATATCTTAATACTGGTACAAATTTTAAAATCTCATCTGGATTGCTTTATATTACTTTAGTATGTAATGGTTTAGGTCACTTTAAGTAATATTGCATATGTTCTTGTAAGTTATTTTTTTATTTTCCATGGATTATTAGTAAATTGTTACATGTCTGAAAGTATTTGAGTAATCTACCATAGATCTTATGGTCTGGTTTTCTCAACTATTAAGACTTTTTGCCTTAGCGATAGGAATTGTATACTAATTCATAAATGTAAGTCTTGATATTTTCCTCTTTAGTAACCAGCTTTGAGAAAGTAAATTTCCCTTCAACATTTCAAATTAAATAGAATTTAGAATTTTTAGTGTTAAGTTTCGATAGCTGGATAATGTTACTTCAACATTTCATACGAGAAATAATTAGAAAATTTTACTTGACAATTCAGACTAAAAAAAAATTAGGAAGTGTTTCTTGACATTTCAGACTGGAAATAATTAGGAAATGTTACTTTTACAATTCATACTGGAAATAATTAGGAAATGTTACTTCAACAATTTTGAATAGAAATAGGTGGGATCAACATTTTGAATGTGAATTATTAGAAAGTGTTGCTTCAACATTTTAGAGTAGAAATAATCAAATGTTACTTTAACATTTCAAACTATAAATAAGGAAATGTTACTTAACATTTCAGGCTATTAATAATTAGGAAATGTTACTAATTTCAGATAGAAATAATAGTTACTTGACTTCCCACATTTCAGACTAGAAATGATTAGCAAATATTACTTCAACATCTCACACCAGATGTATTTAGAAAATTTTATTTCAACATTTCAGAGTAAAATTACTGTAATTGGTTTTCAAGCATAAGCTAGCCTACAACAAAAACGTAAACATTACATAGTTTCAGAATAATAGGAACCTTTTTTTTAGATTAGAAATAATTATTTTATAGTTCAGGCTTCAAAAAAAATAAGTGTTAGTTAAACCCATCATCTGGGAAAATAAGTTCTGAAAGGAATTATTCTTATCCTACTTTGAAAAAGTAACTTGATATAAGTTTTGTTTTTAAGGACATTTCGAGGAGTATTGTACTTGAGTAATAAGAAAAAAAAAATCTTTAATTAGATTTATCAAATGTTTAATGTAATTTTTAATTCTCTGAACCTGATCAAAAGTTACAATTTGTGGTTGTCATTTTATATTCTGAACTATGTAAAGACGTTTTTAAATATTTAACTTAGCTGGTGAATATATAATAGCTGCAACTCTGCGGCTCGACAGAAAACACACTCAAAAAACTCGCGAGCGATCGCTATGAAGGTTGCGGATGTGCCCACCAGCGCCAACTGTCGGCCAGATACCACTCTTGCATGTAAACAAAACCTTCAATTCTTCTCTGTCGACGTTGACGACAAGACGTATCAATACTCGCTGTAGAACCTGGAGTTTTCTCAACATATTTGGTGAAGTACTTCATTTTGGTTTGAGCTTTCGCAGTGCAGGTGTTTTATCTTCATCTTAAATCTTGAACTCGTTTTTGGATAGATTTAATTTTTGATGACAAGAGAGAGAGTATGGACTTTCTTTGACTTTTAAATGGCCGACCCTTCCCTTAGACGGAAGTGTGTTTTAGGCTTTTAGCAATTATCTTATAACGTTGTAAATTAATTATAGATTTTCCTCTATATATTTTATATCTCAACCGCCTTTATTAGGCCTCTTCGATTAACTTTCCATTTATAATAAACATCAAAATAAATTTTAATGATTTGTTTATATGCGACCTTTCCTGAGAGTAGGCGGTCCTAACTTGGAAACCGAAGTTAAACAACGTTGAGCCCTTTTCAATCGTAAATAACTTTTACAGAGCTAATGATTTAAAACTTATTAAATGAAATATTTTTAGTAAATATTTTATGATAGTTTTTTTTTCTTTGAATAGTCTTCGTACTGTTTCAAAGATGAACTAACGTTTAGTTTATTTATGCTACGCAGTTTGCGCTCTATCGTTACGATAGAGAGAGAGAGTATCACGGTTTCACTTTGCAGAAAGAGTAAATCGATTCTGACGTTTTGTTCTTTTTTCTTTCAAAGCTTAAATGTTTTAAAGACTATTTTAAAGGAACTTTTAATTGAAAAACCTTTCAGTTTTTTCCTTTGGTCAAATAACCTGTTTATTGACGAAAGGTAAGTGGGCTCTTCTCTTCGATGCGAAATCAAGAGAGAGAGAGAGAGAGAGAGATAGAGACGGAGAGAGAGAGGAGAGAGAACGTTCCGATCTTTATCTCGTCCCAAGCGAGTAACGTTGTTCTCGAGTTACTCTCGTCCCTAGTCTCTGTACGGGGAGAAAGGATACAGTGAACCCTCGTTTATCGCGGTAGATAGGTTCCAGACGCGGGCGCGATAGGTGAAAATCCGCGAAGTAGTGACATCATATTTACCTATTTATTTAACATGTATATTCAGACTTTTAAAACCTTCCCTTGTACGTAGTACTGTTAACAAACCACCCTTTAATGTACAGAACACTTAATGCATGTACTACAGCACCCTAAACTAAAACAGGCACAAATATTAAAGGCGATTTTATATCATGCGTTTCCTAAACACCTAAAAAGCACGATAAAAAATGGCAACCAATGTTTTGTTTACGTTCATCTCTGATCATAATGAAGAAACAAACTCATTTAGTGTACACATATATGTATAGGTTAGTTTTTGCATCGATTATATTGATTATACAGTACTGTATGTTGATTTTTTTATTACCAATGTTTTAGTTTACGTATTTTTCTTAGGACTTCCAAATGAAATCTTTTTCTTTATGACGCCGCCTGAAACGACGGCGTGTACGCTCAGTAAACAACCACGCTCAGAACAAACAAGGCATTTAACGCGCATGATGATAGTGATAAATAATGATACAGTACATACAGTATTTACAGTAAAAGCATTTACAAAATATGTTACCTTACAAATATAAATTATACAGTACTTGTACGTAGCAAAGCAGGAAAACAATTTGAGAGAGAGAGAGAGAGAGAGAGAGAGAGAGAGAGAGAGAGAGAGAGAGAGAGAGATTGTTTTACGTACGTAAATGTAAATTTTAAACAAAAAAAATATGATAGGTTACAACATGTAGACTTTTAAAACCTTCCCTTTAACTTAATGCATACAGTACGTACATTACTAAACTATAAAACAGGTTAAAGTAAAAAATAAAGATTGTTACTGTACTCACCACGAAAGAAGTTGAAGAAAAACTTGAATGGTGATGGCGATGAATTTGCTGCACAGTAGAAATGATGATGATGAAGCTGATGATGTGTTCTACTGTGCAGTCAATGATAGTATTTTACGTCTCTTCAGACGGAGGTGTCTTTTCCTGGGACACCTCTTCAACTTCTTCCTGGGAAACTTCTTCAATTTCTTCCGAAGGCGTACTAGCAGGAGGAACTGGCTCTTTTTTGCGAGGCTGGAAGAACATTGTGATCGGAAGTTGTTGCCGCTGCTTCTTTTTTCGATCCAAGAGCATCCTGTAGGGAGTCATGATGTCATCGACCTTATTGGAGAATTGCATCGAGCGAACCATATCCTCGTCCCACTCTTGTAACATTTCTTTCGCCTCCTTGATATGGTTGCAGAACTTGGCAAGCCGTTCTAATGTTAAGCCCGTTTCTTCGACATTTTCTTGGGTCTCTTCCTGGGTACCCTCACTCTCTTCCTCACTTGCCGATTTCGTCAGGTCTTCGAGGTCTGCGTCTGTTAGGGGCTGGGAATGGCAGTCCAACAACTCGTCGACGTCTTCAGTCGTCATGTCGCCAAACCCGTCACCTCCAATTATGGCAGCCAACTGCACAGATTTCCGTATTGCAGAGTGTTGGATTTCCGACTGAGTAAATCCCTTGTCGTCGTAAACAATATCGGGCCACAGCTTCTTCCAGCTCGCATTCACGGTTGCAGGTTTCATCTCTTGAAGTGCCTTTTGAATATTCTGCAGGCACGTGGCTATGGTGTACTGCCGCCAGTACGCCTTCAAGTTGAAATCTTCATCCTCGTCATCTTGGGCAGCATCCACACATGCAACGAGGTCCGCCAAGGTATTCTTCGTGTAGAGGGCCTTGAACGCCCTGATAACCCCCTGGTCCATCGGTTGAATTAATGACGTGGTGTTGGGTGGCAGGAACTCAACCTGAACGCCCTCACGCGACAGGTCAGTTGCGTGTCCACCAGCGTTATCCATAAGGAGAAGGATCTTGAATGGCAAGCCCTTCTCTAAGAGATATTCATGGACTTGCGGGATGAAACACTGGTGGAACCAGTTGGAGGTCAGCATCTTCGTAATCCATGCTTTTTGATTATGCATCCAGTACACGGGAAGGAGATTCTTATTTTTATTTTTCAAAGCGCGAGGATTTTTCGACTTATAAATAAGCCCCGGCTTTAACAAAAATCCAGCAGCATTGCCACACATCACGAGGGTAACGCGATCCTTGAATGCCTTAAAGCCAGAGGCTTTGGCTTCCTCTTTGAACAGGAAAGTTCGCGACGGCATTCTCTTCCAAAACAAGCCGGTTTCATCCATATTAAACACTTGTTCCGGCTTGTATCCACCTTCAGCGATAATGTTCTTGAAAGTCTGGTTCACGTAAGTTTCAGCAGCGTCAGTGTCAGCGGAAGCAGACTCCCCATGCAGGGAAACGCTTTTCAGGGCGAAGCGTTTCTGAAACTTCGCGAACCATCCTTTGCTTGCGGAAAAACGTTTCTGAGGCTGGGAATCAGTGGATGTCCCTGGTTGAGGATCATCTGCATCATCATCATCTTCAGCATGGTTGCCGTCGTCGTCTTTAGGTTCCTTTGCAGCAAAATTCTCATATAAGCTCAAAGCCTTTGTTTGGATGGTGTTCGTATCCAACGCTATGTTCTTCTTCCGGCAGTCGGCAATCCACACAGCTAAAGCACCTTCCATGCGTACGATCGTTTTAATACGCGTTGTAACGACTCGCTTCGCTGATCTGCTAAAGGTGATTGCAGCCGTCTTTCTAATGTTCGCCTCGTCCTTTTTGATATAGCGAACGGTGGATTCGTTGATGCCAAAATGGCGGCCGGCGGCCGCGTAACTTCTACCATCTTTTAACATGTCGAGAAGCGTAACCTTCTCAGCTATCGTCATCATCCTTCGGTGGCGTTTAGGCTCACTACCAGCCTTACTAGAAGCAGAACGCTTGGGAGGCATTGTACAGTAGGATTTAACAGAAAGTTCAACAAAAAGTTCAACTTAAAACAGTCGCACACAGCACAGATTAAACTTCACAAACTTAAGAACGTCTACTCAGCAATACGCGGAAAGAGAAAGTGAACGATCCAGCCCCGCGAGAACTTTGATGCTGCGGGTAGAAGATGCGGGCAAAACACCAATCACAGGCTAGATAACAAAACTTGAGTTTTGATTCGTCATCTATCAGCGCTTGAACCAATCACAACCCGTCTTACAGTACTATGATGCGTTGGTTACTCATAGAAGATGCCCCGCGCATAATGAACGTACGTAGATTAAGTACAATACCGTAATAATAATAAATAATGATAATAATACTGTACAGTAATAATAATAATAATAATGATAATAATAATAACAATAATAATTTTATTAACAACAACAACAATAATAATAATAATAACAATAATAATAAAAATTTACGTACGCTATTTTACGCCTCTCTCTCTCTCTCTCTCTCTCTCTCTCTCTCTCTCTCTCTCTCTCTCTCTCTCTCTCTCGTACGCTTACAGTATTCGAAATGTGATTTTTGCAATAAAGAATATTATTGGATGCAATACTGTACTACGTACGTATACATACAAAAGATTCATGGAAAAGAAGCAGATCCATTACAGTACACACCATTCTAATATGGTATGACTGCATCTGATTTGCGTTTCATGTTCGATTTAATTTTACTACGTACTGAATTATCGTATGATCACATTCTCTTTTCGTGTTTTATTTCTTTCTGTGCTGAATTATATATCATATGTAATGCAATGAACAATCAGTAAGAGCAGATATTACTAATTACAGTATTAATGGAATTACAGGTAACAAAATATCGTATTTGGTTGTCTTCAGATTTCGCGGTATTTTCGAATTTTCCGGAAAATCCGCGATATGTATATATATATGGGTTATGGGAAAACCCCGCGAAGTGGTGAATCCGCGATTGTCGAACCGCGAAGTAGCGAGGGTTCACTGTAAAACGTTTTTAGTTTTTATTCTCGTCCCAAGGCTCTGTACGGTGAGAGATTGAAAACGTAGTTTTGAATGAACTAGTGTTTAGTCTCTTCCCCAGCCACTGATTTTTTTTTTTTTTTTTTTTTATCTTAAAATATGAGAAAGTGATTGTACCAACTGTGATGTATGGATCGGAGTTGTGGGGAATGAAAGTGATGGAGAGACAGAAATTGAATGTGTTTGAGATGAAGTGTCTGAGGAGTATGGCTGGTGTATCTCGAGTAGATAGGGTCAGGAACGAGGTGGTGAGGGTGAGAACGGGTGTAAGAAATGAGTTAGCGGCTAGAGTGGATATGAATGTGTTGAGGTGGTTTGGCCATGTTGAGAGAATGGAGAATGGCTGTCTGCTAAAGAAGGTGATGAATGCAAGAGTTGATGGGAGAAGTACAAGAGGAAGGCCAAGGTTTGGGTGGATGGATGGTGTGAAGAAAGATCTGGGTGATAGGAGGATAGATGTGAGAGAGGCAAGAGAGCGTGCTAGAAATAGGAATGAATGGCGAGCGATTGTGACGCAGTTCCGGTAGGCCCTGCTGCTTCCTCCGGTGCCTTAGATGACCGCGGAGGTAGCAGCAGTAGGGGACTCAGCAGTATGAAGCTTCATCTGTGGTGGAAATGTGGGAGGTTGGGCTGTGGCACCCTAGCAGTACCAGCTGAACTCGGCTGAGTCCCTGGTTAGGCTGGAGGAACATAGAGAGTAGAGGTCCCCTTTTTTGTTTTGTTCTTGTTGATGTCGGCTACCCCCCAAAATTGGGGGAAGTGCCTTTGGTATATGGATGGATGGATCTTAAAATATGTTTACTGTTTTTTGCTGGTATTAATGTGCTTACATTATACGACTGATTTCGCAATTACAACCTTTTGATGAGGGTAGAATTGCGTGCTTCAGGTAGAAATCAGTTTTATTCATACCTAATGTGAATTGTTAAAAAATTCGATTTCAGTGAAACAAAACAGAAAATCGTAGTGATAAAGTGATATTGCGCAAAGTGTTATCAGTGTTGCGACCGAGGGTTCGTCTGTTCGTGCCTGTCGTTCGCCTAGTCCGGGACCTCTTGCAAGCTCCCAAGCCCAGGGGAGAAGTAATGTCGTACGACTTATGGGTTCGAGAGGCCTTGATCAGCGAACAGACGTTCTCTCTATGGTATCAGGTGTATCTTACCAAGATCACCCCTACCATAAGGCGAGAGAGACGATTTTCTCCTCGTCATCCGAAGGCTTTTCGCATAAGAAACCGTGGAACAAGGTTTCGAGGCCCTTTAAGCGAAAGTCAGTCCTTTCAGGACAGGTCCAGCGTCCTGGTTTTAACTATTAGGACAGCTCTGACCCTATGCAGTCATCGGAAGACTGCTCGCCGCCTAAAAAAAGCGTAACACAGACTCCGAGAGTCTTTTTGTAGGAGAGGTTTTGCGGTCACAGACGTTACCCTCGTCTCTTACCGCAACCATTCCCGTTGATCCTAAATGGGTTGTACGGCAAGACATGCAGAATAAGCTTGCCTCCCTTATGGAAGACTATTCTGCCGATAAGTCCGTTGAGCCTAGCCGTTTATCTCATCGAGATCCTGGCCTTCAGCCACCCTAACGTTCCTTTGTGCGTCCTGTTGACGTTGGCGTAGCCAAGTCACGTCAGTCAGGTTGTTTAGAACCACACTCGATGCGGTCTCGTGTGGATTTTCAGCCACATTTGGACGTTAGGCCACTTGCTGATGCTCCTGTTGACGTTCAGGACGTTCGCCAACAATCGGAGTTGACTTGTTTTGACGCTGAGCGTCAACCTCCGCATTCTAGAGTTGTTTTGACTGCTCAGTCTAGGCGGTCAAAGCAGTCTCGAGTGGACGCTGTGCGTCCTCACGCACCTGTTGTTGTTGACAGTTCACAGACTGTCAAGCAGTTACATGACGTTGCGTCCTGGTCCGCTACTAATGCACCAGTGCGTGTGGACTCTGCTTGTAAAGCATTGCCACCACGGTAGGTCTCTCCCTTGCTTGAGACTCGGCTATTATCGGACAAGGTTCCTTCAGATGAGGAAGTTGCTGTTCCCCCTCCTACTGATATTCCCTTGAGGACTCTGTCAGACGGAGAGGAGCCTAAAGCTGCTTAGCCCTCTATGGACTTTAAATAAATCATGCTGATTTTTAAGGATCTTTGTCCGGATCTTTTTGTAACTGCTGCTCCTCGTTCGCCTAAACGTCAGAGCTTACACTAGGCCTAGCTACTTCGAAAACGTTGTTTTATAAGCTAGTGCTCTCTCGCTCTTCTAAGAGAGCTTTACGTTTGCTAGGCGACTGGTTTATCACCAGGAGGAGTTTGGGGGAGACAGCCTTTGCTTTCCCTTCTTTTAAACTGGCTTATAGAGCGAGAGTCTGATAGGAGTTCCTGCCTCTGCCCAGATAGACTTCTCAAACCTCATAGACTCTCCCTGGCGCCTGGCCATGAGACGCTCCAAGATTTTACAGGTCGTCTTCACAGCTATTTTCGAGCCTTTGAAGTTTTGCTGTACAATTATGTCATGCATAAACAAGGCTTTCAGGGATGGCTCCAATGATCTGACAGCCACGTTCTCTGCAGGAACAAGTCCCTCAGGGAAGGCTCCAATGATTTGGCAGCCATGTTCACTGCAGGAGTACGTAAGAGGCAAGTGCGCTCAATGTGTTCATTGTCAAGACAAACTTCACGATGAAGTCTACCAGGCTGTCTTGACAGCATTTATGGAAGGCGACTGGATGGTCTCTCTCGACCTTCAGGAGGCATACTTCCACATTCCTATACACCCGGATTCCCAACCGTTTCTGAGGTTTGTTTACAGGAATGTGG
Source organism: Palaemon carinicauda (assembly GCF_036898095.1). Classification (NCBI taxonomy): domain Eukaryota; kingdom Metazoa; phylum Arthropoda; class Malacostraca; order Decapoda; family Palaemonidae; genus Palaemon; species Palaemon carinicauda. Next base: position 169,900,531 of record NC_090730.1, read on the forward strand.
GGTACCAGTTTCGAGCCCTGTGCTTTGGCCTCAGTCCTGCGCCTCTCGTGTTTACGAGGCTCATGAGGAATGTGGCAAAATCCCTCCATCTATCGGGGATCCGAGCCTCCCTGTACTTGGACGACTGGCTTCTCAGAGCATCGTCCAGTCTTAGCTGTCTGCAGGATCTACATTGGACGTTGAGTCTGGCCAGGGAGTTGGGACTTTTGGTCAACCTAAAAGTCCCAACTGATCCCATCCCAGATTATTCTATATTTGGGGATGGAGATTCGCAGTCAAGCCCTGCTCGAAGTCCAACTAATGCTGAAACGAAACGTTTATTCAGTCAGGAGTTGGAACAGTCTCCTAGGGGCTCTCTCATCCCTGGAGCAGTTTGTTTCACTAGGGAGACTACACCTTCTGCCACTCCGGTTCCATCTAGCCTCTCACTGGAACTAGGACAAGACATTAGAGACGGTATCATTCCCAGTCTCTGAACCAGTAAAGGCATGCCTGAAATGGTGGGACAGCAATATCAGTCTGAGAGAGGGACTATCCCTAGCAGTCAAGAACCCAAACCACGTGTTGTCCTCAGACGCGTCGGATTTGGGTTGGGGTGCGACCCTGGACGGTCGGGAATGCTCGGGTCTGTGGATCTCAAGTCAGAAGAGCATGCACATCAACGGCAAGGAGCTATTAGCAGTCCACTTGGCCTTGATGATATTAGAAAGCTTCTTCGAAACTTAGTGGTAGAGGCAACTCAGACAACACCACAACTTTGGCGTACATCTCCAAGCAAGGAGGCACACACTCCTTCACGCTGCTCGAGATCGCAAGGGACCTTCTCTTATGGTCAAGAATTCGAGGCATCTCCCTGTTGACGAGATTCATCCAGGGGGACTTGAACGTCTTGGCAGACTGTCTCAGTCGGAGGGGTCAGGTGATACCCACGGAATGGACCCTCCACAAGGACGTGGGCAAGAGTCTTTGGGCTACTTGGGGTCAACCCACCATAGACATCTTTGCCTCCTCGTTGACCAAAAGGTTACCAATCTTTTGCTCTCCAGTCCTAGATACAGAAGCAATCTACATAGACGCGTTTCTACTGGATTGGTCTTTTCTGGACTTATATGCATTCCCACCATTCAAGATAGTCAACAAGGTACTGCAGAAGTTCGCCTCTCACGAAGGGACAAGGTTGACGTTGGTTGCTACCCTCTGGCCCGCGAGAGAGTGGTGCACCGAGGTACTTCAATGGCTGGTAGACTTTCCAAGAAGTCTTCCTCTAACGGTAGATCTGTTACGTCAGCCCCACGTAAAGAATGTCCATCAAAGCCTCCCCGCTCTTCGTCTGACTTCCTTCAGACTATCGAAAGACTCTCAAGAGCTAGAGGCTTTTCGAAGGAGGCAGCCAGTGCGATTGCAAGAGCTAGGAGAGCTTCTACCATTAGAGTATACCAGTCGAAGTGGGAAGTCTTTCGAGACTGGTGCAAGTCAGCATCTGTGTCCTCGTCCAGTACCTCTGTAGCCCAAATCGCAGATTTTCTTTTACATCTGAGAAAGGTTCACTCCCTTTCAGCTCCCACGATTAAGGGCTACAGGAGCATGTTGGCTTCAGTCTTTCGACATAGAGGCTTAGATCTTTCCAACAATAAAGATCTCCAAGATCTCCTTAAGTCTTTCGAGACCTCTAAGGAACGTCGTTTGGCACTCCTGGATGGAACTTAGACGTGGTCCTAAGGTTCCTCATGTCAGACAGGTTTGAGCCATTACATTCAGCCTCCCTGAAGGATCTCACCCTCAAGACACTTTTCCTAGTGTGCTTGGCTTCGGCTAAAAGGGTCAGTGAACTTCATGCCTTCAGTAAGAACATCGGCTTTTCTACAGAAAAAAGCCACTTGTTCACTTCAACTTGGTTTCCTGGCCAAAAATGAACTGCCTTCTCGTCCTTGGCCTAAATCTTTTGATATTCCTTGCTTATCAGAGATCGTAGGCAACGAACTGGAAAGAGTATTATGTCCTGTTAGAGCTCTTAAGTTTGATTTAGCTCGTACTAAGTCATTACAAGGGAAATCTGAGGCATTATGGTGCTCAGTTAAGAAACCTTCATTGCCTATGTCAAAGAATGCTTTGTCATATTTTATCAGATTTTTTTAATACGAGAAGCTCATTCTCACTTGAATGAGAAAGACCGATGTTTGCTTAAGGTTAAGACGCACGAAGTTAGAGATATAGCAGCCTCCGTGGCCTTCAAGCAAAATAAATCTCTGCAAAGTATTATGGACGCGACTTTTTGGAGAAGCAAGTCAGTGTTCGCGTCATTTTACTTAAAAGATGTCCAGACTCTTTACGAGGACTGCTACACACTGGGTCCATTCGTTGCAGCGAGTGCAGTAGTGGGTGAGGGTTCTACCACTACACTTCCCTAATTCCAATATCCTTTTAATCTGTCTCTTGAAATGTTTTTAATATTGTTTTATGGGTTGTTCGGAAGGCTAAGAAGCCTTTCGCATCCTGGTTGATTTGGCGGGTGGTCAAAGTCATTTCTTGAGAGCGCCCAGATTAGGGGTTTGATGAGGTCCTGTTGTATGGGTTGCAACCCTTGATACTTCAGCTCCTGGGAGTCTTTCAGCATCCTAAGAGGATCGCTGGGCTCCGTGAGGAAGACAGACTTACAAGGCAGAGTAATCGTCTAAGTCAACTTCCTTACCAGTTACCTATATATTTTGGTTTTGTTATATTGATAACTGTCAAAATGAAAAAACTCTTAGCTTATACGCTGTAAACTTAATTAACTCTGGTCTCTACCCACCGCCTTGGGTGTGAATCAGCTATTATATATTCACCGGCTAAGTTAAATATTTAAAAATATTTTAATTATAAAATAAATTTTTGAATATACTTACCCGGTGAATATATAAATTAAATGACCCTCCCTTCCTCCCCAATAGAGACGCGCTGGACGAGAAGAATTGAAGGTTTTGTTTACATGCAAGAGTGGTATCTGGCCAACAGTTGGCGCTGGTGGGCACACCCGCAACCTTCATAGCGATCGCTCGCGAGTTTTTTGAGTGTGTTTTCTGTCGAGCCGCAGAGTTGCAGCTATTATATATTCACCGGGTAAGTATATTCAAAAATTTATTTTATAATTAAAATATCATTTTTTTTCAGACGAGATATTTTTTTTAGAATTAATGAAACTCGTCAAGGATTTTATGCATTTAGGTTTTTGAACACCAGTTTCCTAAATTAGTTATAAATCATGGAAATTTGTCACTGTAAACATTATGGCTTCCAGATGAGATCCATTTATTATCTATTGTCATGTTTGTTGCCTGTTATATCATGTTTAATGTTATATTTTGTTTTACAAGTTTCTCTTTGGCCCTGAGGAATTCTCTTAATAGATTTAACAAGCATGGTCTGTATGGAAAGAAATTTTGACATAAGTACTTCAGTGAGAACTTTTAACCTTAAGCCACATTATTAATAGTTACTTCATAACATTAAATCTTTTTCTTTTTATGCCTTTGGTTTACTGACCTGCGGCTTCTAATAGTTAACTTTTCCGTTTTTTTACTTTCAATTTAATTGTTTAGTTTTAATTAGGACTCCTCTTTGAAGGAACCCTCAAGTATCCTCCTCCTATTCTTCAAACAATTATTTTAAGATGACATTTGGGTCATTCTATGATAGATTTTAGTTTTTAAATCGACAGTATCATGTCCACCATCACCACACATTAAAAAACAAGGTGTTTACTTGTAAGTTTTAATAACATTAAGGCAATGGGTATCACCAACATTGTTTTCTAAACGAATTTGTAAACTCAGATTTCGTTTCATTATTTGTATGAAAGGCCATTATTTACGATTACTATCCTTATATAAAGCTCAGCAACTCTGTAAGTTGATTATATCTTTTATTCTGTAATGTCTCATACAATTTAGAAATGTAACAAAATTCAATTATTATTTCCTTTAATGGTTGGCAGCTGTCATTACATTCCTAACTATAGTTAATATTTCGTGCAGTAAAAGTAGGCTAGCAAGTCATGCTCTATGTACCCTTATCCATGATACACTTTTCGTCCTTTTCATTAATGATTAATTGAATTTCAATCACTTTTACCTTTATGGACCATAGCATTTACTGTAGGTAACTTGAGATAATTTTTACATCAAACTGGTTTGCCTCGAGTTTGTTAACTTGTGCATCAATTAAATTGTTCCCAGAACAATACATACCAAGATTTTGCTTTCAGTTTCTCAGTCTTTTCTTGGCAGAGGATTTTATTTTTATGATGTTGCTTACATATCCAGTTTTTCGTTATCTTTAGTAATGAAGTTTTGTTGGCCTACTGCTTTCGAAATTAAGTTATTAGGAATTTCTGCTTTTCGTCGGAAGAACGCCTTTGGTAAATGATTCTCTCTCTCTCTCTCTCTCTCTCTCTCTCTCTCTCTCTCTCTCTCTCTCTCTCTCTCTCTCTCTCTCTCTCTCTCTCTCTCTCTCTCTCTTTTTTTTCTTTTTCTTTCTTTCTTTCTTTTGATTGCTCGGATTATTTAAATGTCTTTTGGATTTCTCTTATTATTTTATAATACTTGGAATGTCATTGTTTATATCATTGCTCTCTACCCCTTGATATTTCTTCCAATGTTGTGCTTGTTACTAGGTACTAAGTGGTAGTATGTTTATTTATTTTTTTTATTATTTCCTTTGTTTCTGAATTTTGCTATCCATGTCTCCCTAACCTGATACTTAATTGTATTGTTTCTCCTTCAGTTTGGACAGTTAAGGGGATTAAACACTATTTTCATCTTATTTGATATCTTTAATCTTAGTTTGCCATTACAGATCATGTAGGCATTCAGGAGAGCCTTAAAAAACAAAATTTCTCCCAGCGTCAAGTATAAGAAATTTCTCATTGCCAAATGGAAACTTGTAAAATTGTAGTATATAATGTGATGATTGTTTCTTAAAATATGATGTATCAGTTCTCATTGTCTGTACTTACTGGAAAGGAAAAAAAATTAAGAAAAAAAGAGAAGCCTCTAGGCCAGCATTGCATTGGCTCCAGGAAGGAGATTTGGGTGCCTTCAGGAGGTGGTAATCAAGCCAATGCCATTCAATTGGTGGTACAAGGACCAAAAACCTGAACAATGTAATATGGAAGTCAAGAGTTGGTTGTCATGGAAACTGAATGATAGAAAAGCCACATTTGGTAAAATTCTTTTCCTCCAAGGTAAGTCTGTTTTCTTTGTAATTGCTGTAGGTGTGGTCCGTTTTCTGTTTCTGGAATGTTAAACAGGAGTGTTTCCAGTAATGATTTGCTTAGAAATGGGAGATTTGGAGACTTGCATATATTCAGCTGAGACTTTTTTATCAGAACTTTTATTGTAATGTGAATTATTATAATTTTACCCTCAAATGTCTTGGCAAAATGTTTTATTTTGAATGAAGACTTGTATAAATTGGCTTTAAAACTTTAGGGGGAAATGTCTAATTTTCTTTGAACTGTTTACTTAAATATATTCTGGAAAAAGACTTGAGTAACACTTGCTTTAATGACTTGTGAAAAACTTTTGTATCTAGTTACGCTTTTGCAACACTTTTAAATCTAAAATGATTTAATAGCTTTATAGCAAATTAAGATATGCATGAAAATCGTAAATTTAGGCATCGTAATCATCATGCTCGGAGATTGCCTTTAGTATTTCTATATGTGCTTGCTAAATATTTTGTTTAATCACGAATCATATGATTTTACCAAATGCTATATAGACAGTAAAAATAAGTTGTCACGCAGCTTGCCAAACTTGTTTAATCACGAATCTTGTTTTTCCAAAAGTTAAATTTATATTGATAGGAATAAGTTGCCACACATCTTGCCAAATGTTGCAAGTTAAAAGAAATAACTCCCCTTGAAATGAATTTACTTATGGGTAAGCTCATGATGTTATCCTTCGTCTTGTCACAGGACTTTTTGATACACCTAAAGACTCTCTGGCTCATTTAAAAGGGGGTACCAGCTTGTAGCACAAATGTTCCCATTTCATCTGAATTGTGCATCAACGACTGTACGTGAAATAAAGAAGGGATAAAAAACCACAATGTCCATATTTAGTGTCTGTAGTGTGAAGTTCTCATTGATATTCTATTGTCAAGATTTTAAATAGATTTGAGATGGTTGAAAGGTAGTGAGAATACGTGAAATTAATTTGATAAAAAAAAATTGAGTTAACCGAAAATCATTGTTTGATTATAGCCAGAGCATTAAGTTGAGATTTCATCTTTAGAATGAGATGTCATTAACGATATTCTGTTGAGATTTAGTGCTTGAATTTAATGTCATTGAGGATGTAGTTATTAAGATTTGATTAAATTTAATATCAGGCTTTAGTATTATGTACGTGGGTCAGTATATACTGTAGTAAACTGTAAAATCTTGTGTAATATTACCTTTTTAAATATTAAACTTAGCCGGTGAATATATAATAGCTGACGTCTCCGACGGCTCGACAGAATTCAAAAACTCACGAGCGATCGCCATGAAGGTAGCGGGTGTGCCCACCAGCGCCAACTATCGGCCAGATACCGCATATACATGTAAACAGCTCCAGTTCTTCTCTGTCGGTTCGCTGTTTCAAAGATGAACTAACGTTTGGTTTATTTATGCTACGCAGTTTGCGCTCTATCGTTACGATAGAGAAAGAGAGAATCACCGTTTCACTTTGAAGAAAGAGTAAATCGATTTTGACGTTTTGTTCATTCTTCTTTCAAACTGAAATGTTTTAAATACTAATTTAAAGGAACTTGTTAATTTTCAATTTTCTTAGTCCTTTCAGTTTTTTCCTTTGGTCAAATAACCTGTTTATTGACGAAGGGTAAGTGGGCTTTTCTCTTCTGTGTGAAATCAAGAGAGAGAGAGAGAGAGAGAGAGAGACGGAGAGAGAGAGAGGAAGAGAGAACATTCCGATCTTTATTCTCGTCCCAAGCGAGTAACGTTGTTCTCGAGTCAGTTTTTTTACTCTCGTCCCAAGTCTCTGTACGGGGAGAAAGGATAAAACGTTTTTAGTTTTTATTCTCGTCCCAAGGCACTGTACGGTGAGAGATTGAAAACGTAGTTTTTAATGAACTAGTGTTTAGTCTCCTCCCCAGTCACTGATCCTTTTAACTTTATATATTTCCGTTTTATTCGATATATATATTTACTGTTCTTTTTGCTTGTATTAATGTGCTTACATTATACCACTTATTTCGCAATTATAACCTTTTGATGTAGGGGAGAATTGCGTGCTTCAGGTAGAAATCAGTTTTTATTCATGCCTAATGTGAAATTATTGAAAAATTCGATTTCAGTGAAGTAAGTGCAAAAACAGAAAATTGTAGTGATAAAGTGATAATTGCGCAAAGTGTTATCAGTGTTGCGACAGAGGGTTCGTCTGTTCGTGCCTGTCGTTCGCCTAGTCCGAGACCTCTTGCAAGCTCCCATGCCCCAGGGAGAAGTAATGTCGTAGGACTTATGGGTTCGAGAGGCTTTAACCAACGAACAGACGTTCCCTCTATGGTTTCAGGCGTGTCTCGTCAAGACCGCCCCTACCATAAGACGAGCGAGACGGTTTTCTCCTCGTCATCCGAAGGCTTATCGCGTAAGAAACCGTGGAGCAAGGTTTCGAGACCCTTAAAGCGAAAGTCAGTCCCTTCAGGACAGGTCCAGCCTTCTGGTTGTAGCCATTGGGACAGCTCTGACCCTGTGCAGTCATCGGAAGACTGCTCAACGCCTAAACAGAAGCGTAACACAGGCTCCGAGAGTCTTAGTGTAGGCAAGGTTTTGCAGTCACAGACGTTACCCTCGTCTCTTACCGCACCCATTCCCGTTGATCCTAAATGGGTTGTACTGCAAGACATGCAGAATAAGCTTGCCTCTCTTATGGAGGACTATTCTGCTGAGCAGGTTCACGATGATCCTCGCCGCTTAGCTGATCGAGATCCTGGCCGTCAGCCGCCCAAACGAGCCTTTGCTCGTCCTGTTGACGTTGACGTTACAAAGTCACGTCAATCACGTTTTGTAGAGCCTCACTCGATGCAGTCCCGTGTTGACTTTCAGCCGCTTGTGGACGTTCAGCCGCTGCCGCATGCTCTTGTTGACGTTCAGGACGTTCGCCAACCAGCGAAGTTGACTTGTTTTGACGTTGAGCGTCAAGCACCGCAGTCAAGAGTTGTTTTGACTGCTCAGTCTAGGCAGTCAAGGCAGTCTCGAGTTAACGTCGAGCATCCTCCCGCACCTGTTGTTGTTGCTGGTCAGTCCTTTAAGCAGTTACATGACATAGCGTCCTTGACTGCTACTGATGCTCCTTTGTGTGTGGACTCTGCTTGTCAAGCATTGCCACCACGGCAGGTCTCTCCCTTGCTTGAGACTCGGCAATTGTCGGACGAGGTTCCTTCAGATGAGGAAGTTGCTGATCCCCCTCCTACTGATATTCCCTTGGGGACTCTGTCAGATGGAGAGGAGCCTAAAGCTGCTCAGCCCTCTATGGACTTTAAATAAATCATGCTGATTTTTAAGGATCTTTGTCCGGATCATTTTGTAACTGCTGCTCCTCGTTCGCCTAAACGTCAGAGTTTACACTAGGCCTAGCTACTTCAAAGCCGATTGTTTTCTAAGCTAGTGCTCTCTCGCTCTTCTAAGAGAGCTTTACGTTTGCTAGGCGACTGGTTGATCACCAGGAGGAGTTTGGGGGAGACAGCCTTTGCTTTCCCTCCTTTTAAACTGGCTTTTAGAGCGAGCGTCTGGTATGACACGGGAGAAGTTCTCGGCTTGGGAGTTCCTGCCTCTGCCCAGATAGACTTCTCAAACCTCATAGACTCTCCCTGGCGCCTGGCCATGAGACGCTCCAAGATTTTATGGTCGGCTTCAGAGCTAGACCATCTCCTGTTAGGAGTTTTTTCGGGCGTTTGAAGTTTTGCTGTACAATTATGTCATGCATAAACAAGGCTTTCAGGGATGGCTCCAATAATCTGACAGCCACGTTCTCTGCAGGAACAAGACTATCAGGGATGGCTCCAATGATCTGGCAGCCACGTTCACTGCAGGAGTACGTAAGATGCAAGTGCGCTCAATGTGTTCATTGTCAAGACAAACTTCACGATGAAGTCTACCAAGCTGTCTTGACAGCATTAATGGAAGGCGACTGGATGGTCTCTCTCGACCTTCAGGATGCATACTTCCACATCCCGTTTCATCCAAACTTTCAACTACATCTGAGGTTTGTGGACGGAAAAGTAATGTACCACTGTCGAGCACTGTACTCCGACCTCATTCCTGCTCCTTTTGTTTTTACAAGGCCCTTACAAAATGTAGCAAGCTTTCTACATTTTTTGAGGATTCAGAGCCTCCCTTTATTTTGACGACTGGCTAATCAGGGCGTCGTCATTATATCGCTGTCTGGAGAGCCTCTAATGGACATTAGACCTAACCAAGGAGCTAGGTCTCATAGTGAACGTAGAGAAGTCGTAACTTACAGTATCCCATCCCAGACTATTCTTTTTTTGGGAATAGAGATACTGTGTATGATTTTTCGACCCTTTTCGTCTCCCGCAAGAATGGAACAAGCTCTGTTAAAAGTCCTTCACTTGCAAGAGAAAAACAGTTGCTCTGTAAGAGTTTGAACTAGCCTCGTGGGAACTCTTTCATCGCTGGAGTAGTTCACTCTCTGGGGAGACTCAACCTATGCCCTTTCCTATTTCACCTAAACATTGGAACAAGGAGAAGGGCTTAGTGAGTATCTCTTTCCCAATCTCCAACTCAGTCTAGACATGTCTGACTTGGTGGGACAGCAACATCAGACTTCGAGAAGGTCTTTCTCTTGCGATCAAGAACCCAAACCATGTGTTGTTTTCAGATGCAGCGGATTTGGGTTAGGGAGCTCCACTGGACAGTCTGGAAGGCTCGGTTCTTTGATCCACGGATCAAAAGGAACTCCTTTTAAGGCAGTAACATCTCTCCTTTGGCGAGATTTGTGCAGAAATGAATGTCTTGGCGGACGGCCTCAGCAGAAGAGGACAAGTCTTCTCCATGGAGTGGACGTTGCGAAAAGCTATGGATGACATGGGGTCTACCCACCATAGATCTTTTTGCTACTCTCTCTGACAAAGAGGCTCTCGACTTACTGCTTTCCAGTTCCAGATCCAGAGGCAGCTCACATAGACGCTTTCCTGCTGGACTGGTCTCACCTGGACGTTTATGCCTTTCCTCCTTTCAAGGTCCTAGACAAGGTGCTGCAGAAGTTCACCTCTCACGAAGGGACTAGGTTGACATTGGTTGCTCCACTCTGGCCCGCGAGAGAGTGAGTAACAGAGGTACTTCAATGGCTGGTAGACGTTCCAAGGAGTCTACCTTTAAGGATGGATCTCTAACGGCAGCCACGTAAGGAGTCTTCAGCAAAGCCTCCCCGCGCTTCGTCTGACTGCCTTCAGACTATCGAAAGACTCTCAAGAGCTAGAGGATTTTCGAAGGAGGCAGCCAGAACGATTGCGAGAGCTAGGAGAGCATCTACCATCAAGGTCTATCAGTCGAAGTGGGAAGTCTTTAGAGACTGGTGCAAGTCATCATCCATTTCCTCTTCCAGTACCTCTGTAGCCCAAATTGCAGACTTTCTCCTACATCTGAGAAATGTTCGCTCCCTCTCAGCGCCCACTATTAAGGGCTACAGGAGCATGTTGGCGTCTGTGTTCAGACATAGAGGCTTAGATCTGTCCAATAATCAAGATCTCCAAGATCTCCTTAAGTCCTTCGAGACCTCTAAGGAGCGTCGTATGGCAACTCCTGGATGGAACTTAGACGTGGTCCTAAGGTTCCTAATGTCCGACAGGTTTGAGCCATTACATTCAGCCTCCCTGAAGGATCTCACCCTCAAGACGCTTTTCTTAGTGTGCTTGGCTTCGGCTAAAAGGGTCAGTGAGATCCATGCCTTCAGTAAAAACATCGGCTTTTCTACAGATAAAGCCACATGTTCACTTCAGCTTGGTTTTCTTGGCCAAAAATGAACTGCCTTCTCGTCCTTGGCCTAAGTCATTTGATATACCTTGCCTGTCAGAGATCGTAGGCAACGAGCTTGAAAGAGTGCTGTGTCCAGTTAGAGCTCTGAAGTTTTATTTAGCTCGGACTAAATCCTTACGAGGTGGATCTAAGGCTTTGTGGTGCTCAGTTAAAAAGCCTTCATTGCCTATGTCAAAGAATGCTTTGTCATATTTTATTAGATTTTTAATCCGAGAGGCTCATTCTCACTTGAGTGAAAAAGAGCGTTGCTTGCTTAAGGTTAAGACGCACGAAGTAAGAACTATAGCAACTTCTGTGGCCTTTAAGCAAAACAGATCTCTGCGAAGTATTATGGACGCGACCGTTTGGAGAAGCAAGTCGGTATTCGCGTCATTTTACTTAAAAGATGTCCAGACTCTTTATGAGGACTGCTACACACTGGGTCCATTCGTTACAGCGAGTGCAGTAGTGGGTAAGGGTTCTACCACTACATTCCCTTAATTCCAATATCCTTTTAATCTTCTCTTGAAATGTTTTTTAATTGGGTTGTACTGAAGGCTAAGAAGCCTTTCGCATCCTTTTTGATTTGGCGGGTGGTCAAATGTCATTTCTTGAGAGCGCCCAGATTAAGGGTTTTGATGAGGTCCTGTTGTATGGGTTGTCGCCCTAGATACTTCAGCTCCTGGGAGTCTTTCAGCATCCTAAGAGGATGGCTGGGCTTCGTGAGGAAAGCGGACTAACAAGGCAGAGTAATCGTTAGAGTCAGCTTCCTTACCAGGTACCTATATTTATTTGGGTTTGGTTATGATATAACTGTCAAAAACTCTAAGCATATACGCCGTAAACTGTATTAATTCTGGTCTCTACCCACCACCATGGGTGTGAATCAGCTATTATATATTCACCGGCTAAGTTTAATATTTAAAAATGATATTTTGATTATAAAATAAATTTTTGAATATACTTACCCGGTGAATATATAAATTAAAGGCCCCCCCCTTCCTCCCCGATAGAGACACAGCGGGATGAGAAGAACTGGAGCTGTTTACATGTATATGCGGTATCTGGCCGATAGTTGGCGCTGGTGGGCACACCCGCTACCTTCAGGGCGATCGCTCGCGAGTTTTTGAATTCTGTCGAGCCGTCGGAGACGTCAGCTATTATATATTCACCGGGTAAGTATATTCAAAAATTTATTTTATAATCAAAATATCATATTTAAAACTTTTCTATTAATTCCAAGCTTTTAACAATCTAGAAATTTTCACCTACTGATTTCCAGTTTCACAGCTATTACTCTTTAATTGTTTGGTTGAAATTCCCTCAAAATATTCTTAACTTTCCTGTTTTTCTTCTGAAGTTAGAATTAATTTCTACCAAAAAGATTCTCTTACAATGTATGAGTTCTGACTTATGATTTACAGCATTTTGGTAAGAAAATTTGATCACATGTTGGTACTTGAAAAAATACATTCTAAAGCAGTAACACAAATACCAGTTCAATTATTTGTAAATATCATGTTAATTACTTTTTGTTGCCTGCACATATAGATTAATTTTATTGCCAGTGGTTCAAAATTGTTCGATTTCTAATATTTTTTATTTGCAACTGCTTTCTATACATTTTTAAGTACTGAATTCTTGAAAATAGACTCCCCTTTGTAAAATGCTCTTCCAGCACAATATTTTGTTACGTTAATCTTTACTAAGTATTATTTTATCCATAACTGCTTTATATACATTTTTCAAGTATGAATTCACAAAAATAGTCGCCTCTTTGTAAAATGCTCTTCTAGCACGTTATTTTGTTACGTTAATCTTTACTATTTTACCATTACATAATATTCCAATCCATATCTTCCCTACGTATTTTCGCGTTATTCTGAACACTTTTTTTTTTTCTGTGTTTTCTTATTGCATTGTTTCGTCATTCTCATTACTGTACATTTTTAAACTGGTTTCACAAGTTCTATTGTATTCAAAGAAAAGGGTACAAAAGTATTTTACTGTAACCCCACGTTTAATTTTTGTAATTTGCCAGTTCGTTAATTCCCAATGGCTTATCTTTGGTCATGTTTTAGAACTTTCAAACCAGTTTCCTTAGAACCCGATTACTTTCAGTTGGTTTGGCTCATTCGTAAAAATAGTTTAAGCTTACAATTGTTTTTATAACCAGCATATTTTCAATGTGAGGATATGTAAACCATGAAACATGGACATCTTATTGTGAAATCTCTCTCTCTCTCTCTCTCTCTCTCTCTCTCTCTCTCTCTCTCTCTCTCTCTCTCTCTTTTTTATTTGATAAATATAGGTAGATAGTATTGTGTAATTGCATTTCGCAAAAAATAATTAGTTCTAATTTGTTGCTCTGGCACAATAGTAGCAAATGAATTGGTAATATTTAACAGCATTAAATCTCAACAATGTAATTTATTTGAATGATGAACAGGTAAATAACTAGCTTATTTCTGTTAGGAAAGTTTAGTAGTTAAGGTCATTTCATATATTGCTTGCCTTGATATATACTGTATGTAAGCTGATGTAGGGGATTAGTCTACACGTTTCCAGTTTAGGGTATGTAAAGAACAGCTATCGTAGAATGTTTATGTAGTATTGTACTAAGTTGAATGAATGTCTTTATATCAATTAGAAAATTAATACAACAAACTATTTACAGATTTTCTGGATATTGAAATTGCTCAGTTATTTGCTTGTCATCAACTCTACTTGGTTCCGTATTTTAACTATTTTATCCCATATTTTCAACTCCACTTTTTCGCTTATTTTCAATCCCACTTTCAAATCAATTCCACTTTTCATTTAACTCCACTTTTGAGCTTATTTTCAATCCCACTTACAATTCAATTCCACGTTTTCATTTATCCTGAACTCCATTTTCCTTCATGCTCAATTCTGCTTTTCCCCATATTGTTCACTAAAGAAATATTACACAAATGCATCGATATATTTGAGATATGAGATTTAATAGAACTGTGGTGAAATCTTTGAATTAGATACTGAAATTAGATAATGATTGTTCATTTATTGAAACCTAAGTTTTGCAAAGAACTTAGCCTAAATTTTGCAAAGGACTTTGACATAAAACTCCTTGGGACTTTAGACCTCCTCATTCTTGAATGAATTTTTTGCCGTGGCAAATTAATTTAGTTGTTCTTTGATAAATTTCATGAAAATTATACCAAGATAAAATTTGCTAAGGACTTTCCTTGATAAATTTGATATGAACTATACCTTGATAAATTTAACAAAACTTCCACTAAAACAATTAAGCTACATTATCATTTACTCTCGAATGAGTTTACCATTTCAGTTTCTCGACTTCGAAGAAAATAGCGATAATTGATAGGTTTTAAGCATGAAATTCCTACCATAAATATAGTTTTCCGCTGTATCCTTTGAAGTAATTGCATTGTGCTTCCCTCATTACATATTCTATTTAATCTTACAAAATAAATCAGTCGAATGTTCCATTCAAGGCTTTACATTGCCAGCGACAATCGAATGGTTAACCCTTTTATTGCAATCCAAAATAACGAAAGATTTTACAATCATTGCTCTCGGTAAATCTAATTTTATAACTTTAAATAGAACTAAATTTTTTAGATAGGCCGATAGTGTATTAAAGTTTTTATTCATTGAATATTAGACCCAGCAATAACATATTTTCTCTCTCTCTCTCTCTCACACACATATATATAACCCAGATTCAGCTAACCCAGATTCAGCTATAGAAGATAGGATTGAAAGTACTGAAATTTTTAAAATTGAATTTTCAAGATCAAAATTAAAATTTTAGTTACTGGAAATATGTTAGATTAAAATCTTGGCAATAGAATACCTATTGAAGAATCTTCAAACTACATAAATCTATAATGGCCTGGTGGTCCATGTGCAGTAGAAGGTTGACCTCGGTCCGATTTGGCTATCCTGCTGGAGGTGGAAGTAGGGATAGAAAGAATATTCGCTGCACATCTCCTCCTCTTTACCCGACTCGATTACGTACACGGAGTGATGCTCTATTTTCCGAGACGATCTGGGC
This sequence comes from Palaemon carinicauda, assembly GCF_036898095.1. Classification (NCBI taxonomy): domain Eukaryota; kingdom Metazoa; phylum Arthropoda; class Malacostraca; order Decapoda; family Palaemonidae; genus Palaemon; species Palaemon carinicauda. Next base: position 169,915,608 of record NC_090730.1, read on the forward strand.
ATTTGTGTTATCTCGTCTGCTTTTGAAAGGGCTGGGAGAGTCTGGTGTAATGGAATGAACTGTGTACTTTGTAAGATTTAAGGATGACCCATAATTTCTTGAATAATAAAATTTGTTTAAAATATTCCTTTTTTTGCTTTAATTTGATCCCCTTTTTTTAATAAGACATTTGGTGAGAATGTAACGGGGCAAGTTAGGCTACCAGTAATCATTTATACAAATTCCACGTAATTTTGGTAACTGAATTTCTTTTTGTAACAAAAACTAAGGATTGAGCTTTTCAAGCTTTAGATGATTTTCTTAAATGAATTTTCCTTTAATTCTTGAACAGAATATATTAGGTTATTTTTAATGGTATTAAAATCACCTGGCTAACCAAGAAATTTTAATGATTATCAAATATGGAGAAATTTATGATGTATCCGGTTAATTCACCCATTTAGCAAATTATTGGTAAGGACGTTGATCTAATGGAAAGCACAAAATTAGAAGATGGCATGCGATCAAAGTTCACTAAATTAAGTATAAATTTTTAACTAAATTTATTAATTTCCTAAAGTGGAAGTTAGATTTATATGTCATCGTCAAATAAAATTGCTGAAAGTAATTTGGTCTTTTAGGTTTTTCATGAAGTCAAAGCAAGTGTTACTTGAATCTTTTTCCAGAAAATATTTATACAAATAATTCAACGAAAATGGACTTTGTCCCCCTTAATTTTTTCAAGTCAATTTATACAAGACTTCCTTCTAAAGAAAGTGTTGCCAAATTTTTTGAGGGTAAACTATAATTCATACTAAGAAGTTGGTGAAAAGGAGTGTCTTTTTTTCCCCAATTATATAAGTAAATTGTTACTGGAAACACTGCTGCATATTCTATTAACGAGAAACTGATAAAACGTCCAGCAATTACGAGGAAAACAGACAACTAAAAACAAGTGGCTTTTCTATAGTTTACATGATCCATGACAACCAACTATTGGCTTCCATATAACACGGGCTTTTGGTCCTTGTGCAACCAATGAATGGCATTGGCTAAGTTACCACCTGCTGAAATCACCCACTCTTTCCTGAAGCCAATACAATGCACAAATTAAAAAACTTGTGCAACTGTAAAACTCTTAAATGGTATCAAATAAACACATGTCCTTAAGTATTGTTTTTTATTTCCTTTTGCAAAATTAACAAGTTCAGTAGCTTAGAAGTCACAAATTACTTCAGCTATCTGAAACCTTTCATACCACATTTGGTCTGATGAAATCCTTTAACTTTAACAGTAGTTATTATAGCCCCTATGTGGTAGATAAGCATTCCAGAATTATACCAAATTCAGTTTAGGATGTTCTTACAATAATTTGCTCAACTCCAATTATCAAGTTCATGATTTAGTTCTTGTCTTATTGGAAGTTAACCCAACTGAAGGAATTGTTTTAGCTCATGACATTTCAATTATATCTTACAGTAATTCTAACTAAAGTCAAGACTAGCCATAATAAGCTTAAAATGGGTTACTATAAACTATGTTCTATAAGGTAGCAATCATTCACCTTGACATCTGTAAGCTAGATTCCCATTAAAATATTTCAAAGTATATCTCATTACACTGAAGGGGGAGGTAAACATCAAGATACATATTTTTGTTGAAGGATGAAGTACTATAATCAACATGCAAGTAAGTAATTGACTTTAGATGGAATCACGAAACTAGAGTATTTATAAAGACCAGTAGGCAGTCATTTACTTTTTATTTTGTCAGGGAAAATATGAACATTATACAGTTTGAGATGCGTAAAAAATTATAATTGTTGTATTGAATTGTTTGTAATAATATTTCTATTTGGTCAAAGTTTTTTGAAAGGTAAAACATTTACAACAGTTGTTTGACTTGGCAATCGTTAACGAGTTGTTAAAGTTTGTTTTTGACAAATACAGGTCGCGCATGTGCGGATCCTATCGTCTTCGAGTGATTTAACTCAGAATAGAGTTAGTACCGGCTCACAAGTGATCTTGATCTCAAAGCACATCTCGTCCAATTTTCAGGGAGCAAAAGACTCCAGCTGCACAGTGAGACCAACGGAGACCCGGTGCTAACAAGCGAGTACATCTAAAAATTGCATGTATATAAATGAGTGCATCTAAAAAGTTCGTATCTGAATGAGTGCATCTAAAAAGTTCGTATCTGAATGAGTGCATCTAAAAAGTGCGATATCTGAAAGAGTGCATCTTATGCTTGTATCTAAATGGAGTGCAGCTAAAAAGTGCATGTATCTAAAACAGTGCATCTTATGCTTGTATCTGAAAAGAGTGCATCTTGAAAGTGCTTGTATCTAAAAGAGTGCATCTTGAAAGTGCTTGTATCTAAAAGAGTGCATCTTAAAAATGCTTGTATCTAAAAGAGTGCATGTATCTGAGAGTGCATCTAAAAGAGCGAATCTAAAAAAGGCATGTATACATCTAAAAAGAGCATGAATCTGAAAGAGTGCATAAGGGCCGGAAGAACCCTCCAAAGACCAACACAAGCAATGCCTATAGTGCACTGACAGCATCAAACCCATAAGTTGAGAGTATGAGAAAATTCTAATATTCCTTAATTTCTGACAAAACCATTGTTTTTTCTTTGCAGACTAAATCTGATCTTTCTAAAAATAAGCAAATTAATGGTTATATGTGTTAAGTTTCGTCGGTGCTATTACAGGTGTCACTTGAGTTATTTTAAATCCAGCATTTTCAGGCTGCCTTCTTACTTGGTCAATCAAAATTCTATCTTGAAGTTTCACTCGGCACATTCCAAAAAACCTGAAATATAAAATATTTAGTTTTATTTCTTACTTCTATTCTCCCATATCCTCTTAAACAAACCAAGGAAAATATATTTAAACAACAATATTTGAATTACTCAAACAAAATTATTTTGTAAAACCTGTTATCATAATTAGTCAAACAATGACTTAGATTTGTATTTTTCAAACATAAAATTTTACTATGGTTAGTTATAATTTTTTAATATTTTTCCGTTAGGGTCATCTTCTCAAGGTAGTGTTCTAAAGATATTTTAATTTCAACTTAAACAATGAGTTTATCAATTTTAGATTAACATGTAGTCATGACAACTTCTACTACATACTATGAATCACACTACAGGAAACATTTACAAGATTAAAATACATTTCAGTCAAAATATTTGGAATCGACAGGTTTCACAATATACTTTAAATTTATGGGCTGATAAATTTCACTATGCCACTAACATTTATACTGTACAACCATAAGTTTAGGAAACCTAGTCAAGGTTAACGGAAATAGGTAATTTTTGCAGTTTCCTTTGAGAGAAAAACATAAAAATAGCATCGGTAAATCTTCAAGGAGTATTGTCACCTACCGGCCAGGAGCCAGACAATAAGGTCTTGGAGTGATTTCCCCATTAGAAATTTTGGCAATTGTAACATGCCCCATGAATTACACAACCAGCATTGCAACAAATAATATGAACCAATTAATCCTATTCAGCAATTAACCATAGAACTAACCCTGTGAACTAATAAATATAACTAAGAATCACTCGACCAAATGAACCTATCAATACAACTAACCCTATGAACCAATCAGTACAAATATTACTATGAACCAATCAATGCAACTAACCCTACGAACCACATAGACTAAAATTAACCTTATGAACCATCAACACTAGAATCCACCCTTTGAACAGATTAACATAACACGAGATTTAACCTTACGAACAAATTGATACCAGAATTAACCCTATGAACCAATTGACACTACTCATCCCTATGGACCAAACCACACTAGAGTTAACCCTATGAACTAATCAGAATGAATTAGCCCCATGAACCCGTTAACACTAAAACCCTATGAACCAATTAACACCAGATTTAGCCCCATTTACCATTAACCCTACGATCCGTTAACACTATAATGAACCATACAAACCATTAGAATTAGAATTAAACCTATGAACCATAAACACCTATCAATCCTACAAGCCATTAACACTGTAATCAACCCTACGAACCATTAACACTAGTATTAACCCTAAAAACTAATCAACACTAGATTCAACCATAAGAACCAATTCATATGAAGCAACCCTAAGAATCAATTGATATGAATTAACCCTAAGAATCAATTGATATGAATTAACCCTACGAACCAATTAACACTAATTTATCCCTATGAAATAATCAATTTTATTATTACTTGCTAAGCTACAACACTAGTGGGAAAAGCAGGACACTATAATTCCAGGGGGCCCAACAGGGAAAATAGCCCAGTGAGAAAAGGAAACATGGGAAAATAAAATAACAGTAACAATATTAAAATAAATATTTACTATATAAACTATAAAACCTTTAATAAAACAAGAGGAAGAGAAATTAGAAAGAATAGTGTGTCTAAGTGTACCCTCAAGCAAGAGAACCAACTCAACCCAGGGACAGTGGAAGACCAGTGCCATAGCCTCTGTACCATGGTCTTTGGTTTGTATTAATTAGTGTTGGCTTTAATACAAACCGAAGGCCATGGTACAGAGGCTATGGCACTACGCAAGACTAGAGAACAATTGTTTCATTTTGGAGTGACGTTCTCCTAGAAGAGCTGTTTACCATAGCTAAAGAATATTTTTCACCTTTAAAAGAGTTGTCAGATGTATGACAGGAAAAGCTGTACAGAATAACGCAAGACTAGAGAACAATTGTTTCATTTTGGAGTGACGTTCTCCTAGAAGAGCTGTTTACCATAGCTAAAGAATATTTTTCCCCTTTAAAAGAGTTGTCAGATGTATGACAGGAAAAGCTGTACAGAATAACGCAAGACTAGAGAACAATTGTTTCATTTTGGAGTGACGTTCTCCTAGAAGAGCTGTTTACCATAGCCAGTCAAAGGACACCATAACACACTAGCAGTAGTATCTCAACGGGTGGCTGGTGCGCTGGCCAACCTACTACCAACACTATATTCCCACAAGAACCAATTAATATAAATTAACCCTATGAAGCAATTAACACTAGATTTAACCCTGTAAACCAATTAACACTAAACTCATACTATGAAACAATGAACATTAGATTCAAGCATAAGAACCAATTAATACTAGACAACCCTATGAACTAATTAAAATGAATTAACCATAGGAACCATTAACATTAGAATTGATCCTATGAACCATTCCACACTACTAATCAATATGAACAAATTCACACTAGAATTAAAACTATGATTTAATTAAAATGAATTACCCATTAATATGAGAATTACCCTAATGAACCAATCAACACAAATTAAAATGAATTAACCACATGAACCATTAGTACTAGAATTAACCCTAAGAACCAGTTGACATTAGAAATTAACAATGAATCAATTAACACCAGAATTAACCCATGAATACCAAATTAACTATGAACCAATTAACATCAGATTCAGCCCTATGAACCATCAACACTATAGTCAATTCTTTTAAGCGAGGCAGATTTGCACCGGCTCACAGGGGTGCCCCTTTAGCTCGGAAAAGCTTCCTACTCGCTGATTGGTTGGACAATATAATTCTAACCAATCAGATCGCAGGAAACTTTTTCCGAGCTAAAAGGGCACCGCTGAGTCAGTGGAAATGCGTCGTTAAAAAAAATAGACTATAGAATTAACCCTACGAACTATTATCACTAGAATTAACCCTCAGAACTATTATCACTAAATTAACCCTACAAACAATTTACACTATAATTAACCCTACAAGCCATTAACACTATTATCAACCCTTCGAACCATTAACACTACAATTAACCCTATGAACAAATTAACACTAGATTCAATCCTATGAACCAACCAACACTAGATTCAACCAGAAGAACCAATTTACATGAAATAACCCTATGAACCAATCAACAGATTCAGCCATTAGAATCAATTAACACTAGAATCAATATTATGAACAAATTAATAGTAATTAACCCTAGAATGCCTGGGCAGCTAGGGGCCAATACACACTGCAAAGACCAATAAGTAATGCTTACAAAGCATCACATGAGGTCCAATGAAGGCCAGTCAGTAGAAGGAAAAAAAAAAAAAGGCCGATTAAGGTACTTAACATTAATTTTGCACTCCTCTACCGCTCCAGATTTGGTCGCCATCTTGGAAAAATTGCAGAGGAAAAATTTTCTTGCAAATATCTTGCTTATGACTCATTTTAGCTGAAAGTCATCAAATTTCCTATAAAATCTCATTATTGTGATATTTTTAGCAGTTTTGGTACAAGGAGTATGATAATATTTTTATCTAATTTTTTTCTTCCCCTTGTACCTGATTAGCATGTGGTTATTTTTCTTGTATGCAATATTAAATAATGCTTTTAGTTTCTAAGCTAACCGTGGTTCTTTTCTTTCAGGACTATGAAAACAGACCTATAGCCTTACCAGTGATTGCTTTATTATGGAAAAAGTCTTTATTAAAGAAATACTTTATTTGTGAAGACATTAATAGATTGCAGCACTAAATGGAAAGCAATATGAATTAAAAGGCCTGAAAAGAGTGAGTGCATGAAAAATGTAGGAAGGTGTACACAAACGCAAGGAGTGCTTAAGCTTTCCGGCCAAGACAGGAAACCTCTCAAGTGCCTTAAATCTCTCGAAAGTCTAGTACCAGATTTTGACTTTCTTAATGAATGTCCCCCCACCCTGGAGGGAAAAAAAAACACCTCAGGCGAGCACAAATCTGTTCGTGTTGACTCTTCACGTTGGGGACATTATTCTAAAAGTGGGTGAAATGAGAAATGATGAGTGGGGCAAAACCCCATGTACTCTCATTATCTAATGTAGTCGATTTATAGGTGCTGCAGAGGCAAGGTACCATTGAACTTTCATGAAAAAAATACAACCAAGCATATTCTAGGATGAAACGTGGTTCTCCCAAATGTGATAGTTATAGAGCAAATGACACATGCTTAAGCATATTCTGGGATGAAACGTGGTCTTCCTAAATGTGATAGTTATAGAGCAAATGACACATGCTTAAGCATATTCTTGGATGAAATGTGGTCTTCCCAAATGTGTGTTATAGAGCAAATGACACATGCTTCTAGCTACCGGGAACAAAATACAGAAGAATGTCAATTTACTTTCAGTAAGATTTTTGAGGCATAGGGGTGAACTACCAGCTGAAAAAATAGTATGAACTGAAAAAGATATGGAGAAGACAGTTACAGCAAACAAAAATCCAAGCCCGTGTTGTGTTTCTGTGACAACAAAATTCAGACTGATGCTTAGTATGAAAAACAAAGATTATCTAGCAGCCCAAAGTACAAAATGTGCTAAGCGTGCTCGGCGAATGATTTGTCCTACCACAGACAATGTTTGATGAAAGTGCTCAAAACAAGTCAAAACAGGTTTCTTTCAAATGAGAGAAATAATAGCTGGCTTACGACATTGCTCACCATTAGACTGAACAATGAGGGTTAGACAGTAAAACAAGCTACTGAAGATGCAGACAGACTGATTGTTGTTACTTCTATTGAAGAATCTACCATGGCTGAATCAATAACAATTGTAAGAGAAGATGTAGACCTCTTAATCCTCCTTACAGCCTTGGTTGGATCAAGGACAAATATATAATCTTTAAACCAGGCAGAGGAAATACAGAAAGCAAGATGTACACACCAACTCCAAGAAATTTGGATTAGTCATCAAGGACATTCTCTTCCTACGTGCATGTAGCGAGTCGGACACTACTACCAACACTTTTAGACAGGGAAAACAAGTTTATAGGCTTTTGGAAAAACATGAAATATAAGATCTTGTTGCTGTATTTAAAGAACCATCTGCTGAATCTGCAAAGATTACTGAAGTAGGAAAGAATTTCATTCTTCACTTACATGGACATAATTAATGCTAACCCCTTCCTGATTTGAGATTTCTGTGCCATGCTCAGTCACTCATTAAAAATAAATTCCCTTTGGCTTCTGTGGTTCCTACAGATGCAACTGCTCGATTTCATTCCTCACGTACATATCACTAAGTGCAAATGTGGTTGGGAAATGACTAAGTCTCCAACAAATTAGGGTTGGGATGCAACTACAAAAGGATTGGTTCCAGTCACTACAGAACAGCTCCACCAGAACTGCTCACATACTCATTCAAATGTGATAAAGGTTGCATGACTGCCACATGCAGCTGTAGAAAGGCAGGATTAAAATGTTCCGTGATGTGTTTCTTGCAAAGGATTGTCATATTCAAACTCTTGACGGAATTTATGAAGACTCATGGAATAGAATATTCAGAATATTTTAATAGGACGGCCAGCGACCCACTCATTTTTTTTTTCTTATACTTGCTAAGCTACGACCCTAGTTGGAAAAGCAGGATGCTGTAAGACCAAGGGCCCCATTGGAAAATAGCTCAGTGAAGAAACAAAATGAAGAAATAAACTTTAAGAGAAGTTCAAGAACAATATCAACATTAAAATAAATCTTTCATTTATACACACCTTCAAAAAGACAAGATAGAATAGTGTGCGAGTGTACCCTCAAGCAAGAGAACTCTACCACAAAATAGTAGAAGACCACAGTACAGAAGCTATGAAGACTAGAGAACAATGGTTTGATTTTGGAGTGTCGTCCTCCTACAAGAGCTACTTACCATAGCTAGAGTATCTTCTACCCTTACCAAAAGGGAGGTGGCCACTGAACAACTAGGGCGCAGTAATTAATCCCTTAAATAAAGAAGAATTGTTTGGTAATCTCAGTGATGTCAGGTGTATGAGGACAGAGGAGATGGTTGAAAGAATAGGCCACACCATTTGGTGTATGTTGGAAATAGAAAAATGAGCTGTAACCAGAGAGAGGGATCCAATGTAATACTGTCTGGCCAATTAAAGGACCCAATAATACACTTAAAAAAATGTGTACAAACCTTCCTGGAATTAAAGTTCATGGCCACCCCACAAGGGATGAAGGTGTCAGGGAAGTGATAGATACATGCCAAGCTGTTATATTTCTTACAACCGTTCTACAAAAGAACCAAACTGCTTGTCATTACTTTCCTTTGAAGAACAATATAGTTCGCTATACTTCTCATTACAAGAAAACCAATGCTTTCCAGGAAATCAATACTTAAAATTATTATTACTAATAGGCAAGCTACAACCTTAGTTGGAAAAGATGCTATAAGCATAAGTGCGCCAACAGGGAAGCATAGCCCTGTGATGAAAGGAAATAAACGATACGAGAAATAATGATCAATTAAAATAAAATGCTAGAAACAGTATCGTCAAAACGTATTTCATATATAAACTATAAAAAGGCTTATGTCAGCCTCTTCAACATAACACTCTTACTGCAATTTTGAACATTTCAAGTTCTACTGATTCAACTACCTGATTAGGAAAATTATTCCACAACTTGGTCCAAGCTGGAATAAAACTTCTAGAATACTGTGCAGGATAGAGCCTCATGATGGAGAAGGCCTGACTATTAGAATGAACTTCCATGTCTAGTGGTACACAATATTTTTATCTTGGACCTAGTAATAACAGTGTTATTTGAGGGGAATGTACATAACGGATAAAACAGATTGATTAGTCGACACTTGTTTATTTACAGTATTTTCTTTTCATATACTAAATGATCTGGGGCGGAAACAGCTGCCTACTCCCAAGGCAGATTTTGCTTACATACTGCGTTATAATAAAAGCTCCACACAGTGACTAGAGCCTCCATCACCTAATTTTTTTCTCCATTAGCAGTTTGGGAGATAGAGTGGTAACATACGCTTTGATAAGCCTTGAATTTCTATTACCAAGTAATTAGGAAAATAAATATACTCGAGCCCTATTTCTAACTTCTTTAACTACTCTTCGGCAGATCTTAGATTCAACTATATGATGATAGCAGAATTAGGGGTTAGCCTTCTAGTGTCAACTTGAGTTAGCCTACTGCCTAGTTTTAATTTCTTTCATATTTAAAAGAATTGTAATACAGTGGTAGTATTCTAACTTTGGGGTGGAGGATAGCTAGGGCTCCACCTTGTGGGACGTTTTAATTTTCATTTATCAATTTTCTATTACAGAGAAGTAAAACAAGTTTTCAGTGCATCTTACCAATATGGTGCAATGCTTACTGCCAAGATCATAAGAGTCAGTTGTGCCTCTTGGAGTAGGGCTTGAGAAATTCAATTCTCTAGTTTACATTTTTCTCCTCTATGTGGGTGGATGATTCTGCTAACATCTCATTACATTTCCCTTGTAAGCAACTGTGAAACCTCATCTGTTCAGCATTGGATTAGGTAATAAACAATGATAGACACTTCAGAACACTGAAAAAAGACTTCTACGCGTGTGATCCTAAACCTATCTCGTCTCAACATATCAGATGAGACTCGTTCAATATGATGTCCATTTTAAGTTAACCAATTGCAACACTTAGGGGTCTGGACCTGAACTATTCATCTCTTTGGACACTCAAAACATCCCCGTATACCAAACTTCCAACCTTATCTAGATTTTTGGGATGGGAGGAGTTCATATACTGTAAGTCCAGTGATGCCCTTTGGCCTCAATACAGCTCCAAGGGTGTTCACTAAGCACTAAACTACAGTGGCAGTCAGTGATCAAGTCTGTACTATGCATATTGATACACAGGTCCTAGAGCAGGGAAGACATTATATCTTTGAAAGCTCTTAGAACCCACACAGCTTTTTCAAGAAATAGGTTTTTTTCTTGTCAAAACACCATTTTGACATGCTCCCAAGAAAACATTGCCAAATTATCAATTTTAGATATTGAAGGTAAACAAAGAAATGAGCCCAACAATCATTTTCAATTGCTAGTCACATGCAGAAAATTGTCTAAAGTGTTAAGGAGATTAGATAACTCACAATGTGTATGATGGTGAAGTTAAAAGTTAGAAAAAAATATACCAAAAACTTTCTCATTACATCTTGAAATTGTAATATCTAAATTATGTAAAATTGGGAAGGAGGGTTTCTATAGTGAACTGCTGCCTAAGAGATGGACAACTGCATACATCATACAAAGAAAAGGGGAGAAAGAAATAGGTATACTTTACGATATATCAAACAACAAAAAGCTGCCTAACACTAAAGTATATAAAGATGGATTACAAAAATATCATGCAATTTGCTTACATTTTGAAAGCCAATGTGCGCAAGTTGTTCACACACGGTTGTATAGTTGGCGGCTATTCCTGTTTTTGCTTGTACTGTCCGCTTTTTTTTTTTGAGTGAAGAATTATAGTCAGCTGCTGAAATAACAATAATTTGTATTATTTCTTAACTATAATTTAAATATTTCCACATTACCCCCCACAATATTTTGGTCCTTCAACCTTGTCTAATTATATTAATTTGCAGCACGCCCTACTCCCTGTAGGGTTTGAATAGGCAACTAGAATTGGAGACAGGTAGAGGTACAAGAAGAGGATAGGCATGATGAAGTTGTCAAAAGAAAATTTACTCAAGATCTGTTTTGTTGTTGTAACTTCTTCCAATTTTGGAGCAAATGAAACTACATTATTCTTATCATTGACCGATGTTGTCCCATCAGTGTAATTGTTTTTATCATATGTTGACACAGTTTCCATGGATAGTGGTTCACATACTTACCCCCAGAAACAGGTGAACATAAAGTGGCAAAGAAAAGTTTTCAGCAGCAGCCCAGGCTTAGTGTAGCAGTAATGTTGTTTGTCGAGATAGTTGGACCAACCAGGCAATGGACACGGTGGCGTATATTAAGTCTTTTTTTTTTTTTTTTTTTTCAATAAGCTTGTGACAGGAGCTTGTTTGCTTTCCACGCACAAGTAAGGCCTCAGGTCGAGGACGCATTTACTAAAGACGCTCTTCAACCTTGTATCGTACAGGATCAGTTTAGACGACATGAATAGAGAACACCTGTAAAAAAGATATGTGGATTAGGACACTTCCATTACGTTGTCTGCTTCAACAATGATTAATATACAGGTAGTTATCAACTTACGACAGAGATAAGGACCGAGAGATGCGTCTTAAGTCAATTTCGTCATATGTCGAACTGAAAAAGCGAAGTTTCTGTAGATTTATTATGATGCGTTATGTTTCGGCAATCATCTCTTATATTCTATCAATATTTTCTTACTATCATTATTCCATTTTCTTGTTTCATATGATATATGCATTATTAATTCATTTGTTTTATTTTCAATTTTGAAAGCATTTTACCAATGAAGAAGAACTTAAAATTTTATTTACCTTTGGTTATGATCAGGTAATCTAGAAGTGCTGCTCCCTACCCTATCAAAATATGTGTATGACATTTCTTTTTTCTTAATTTCTTAACTTATTAGAAATATCTTCATGATGAATATTATGTATCAATATGTTACAGGAAATCAGTTTCCATACAGTTCGTCTAATAGGGTATAATGCGAAATCTTTGTAGCTCTTTCGCTGTCTGTGTGCTCGCTCTCGCAACCGTATACGGGTAGTTCATTTTTAAAGCTTCACACAGTATTCAATTTTCATTTCAATATTAAGCCCTCATATTTCATTGGACATTATAGTGTTTAATTATGGTTTATTAAAGCACATTTATATTCTATTTTCCAATTTCTTGATCATATCAATAATCAACACTTACTTTCGGTTGGCATCAGCTGATCTCAAGGTCACGCTGCTGTATTACAATTATGTGCACATATGTACGAATAACACCAATTTATATAATTTCTTGCCATTCGAAATCTCTTCATAAGGAATATTACAACAAAAACAATGTTATACGGTAACATTTTCCATATACTATAGTTTGTTTATAGACATTATTAGTTATAAAAGGAATACGCACCTCCCTCCCTCTCTCTCTCTCTCTCTCTCTCTCTCTCTCTCTCCGTATTTTGTTTTTTTAATTCTGTTAAATCTTCATATTTCCTTTAGAAAAATATTGAAAAATTCTTTATACCATTATTCGATGTTTCGATTATGGGAATAGTAACACATCGAAATGGAATCACTTGATTTGACCCTCGCCCTCCGCCAAAAATGACACTTTTTTTTTTTATTTTTCTTAAATTTACGGTAAATTGTACTAATGATAGACCACTAAAACACTTGACATTGTTGCTCGGTGTTTCGATGATGGGAATGCTGTAATAAGATTACACAGTAACAATGAAAGAAAAATCATTCGGTTTGTCAGTGCACTTCCGCCAGATACATGACGTCACAAGACAAGATGTAAACGCTTCAAAGAACGACATGCAAAATATGTAAATTAATTTTCTTTTATCTTGCAAGAAATGAAAAGAAAATAACTTAACAAGCTAAAGTATTTAATTTTTATAATGTAAAAGGAAATCTATTTTCAAGAAAATATGTCGTATTAGTATACTTTATATAAATACAGATTATCAAATTAATTAAACTAGGTCAAATTTACGCAAAGTAGTACTCATCACAACCGATACAGATCCACAAAATACTTAGTATTGTTACTTGATATTTCGATAATGGGAATACAAATACTAATCGTTAGCCTATTGGAAGGAACTCGCTGTATAACCAGGTCGCTTTCTGCCGGTGATATGACGTCACCAGACACATATGAACTCGACAGATATTAAAACTTTTCTCAATGTATTTTTTAAATGAAAATAGATACTGTATATTAACTACAAAAGAAAATAATTTACCAAGATAAATCAGTTTATCTTTATGCAAGAAAAATTTTCAAGGAAATATACGTCATTTCTCGATAGACTCATGACATCACCCTTAAAATATCGTCGTAGAGTCGAATCGTGATGTCGCATAGGCCGTAAGTCAAGCACTACCTGTACAGGGTACAAAAAGGAATACAGATCACAGAAATAAAGAACCAATCTCCCCTATGGTACATAGTACAGTTATGAAAGTGTTTAAATAAAACATTTCATATTTTCCTTCATTCTAACTATACTATTATATACATTTATATATGTAAAATATCCCCTATATAATAAACAGCAAGTGTCAGTGCTTACCTAGCAATAATAATAGGTGTGACTATAAAAAAATATTTCCTGTCATGCTCAAGGGGAAGGAGTGATACCCTGGCAAGTAGTAGTACCAAGGAAGAGGGGTGGGTGGTAAGGGTTGAAGCTGTGCGTACAAATCTATCTAGATATCTTGATGTCATTTTCAATAGCTCTGATAAACTAGTAGATACTATAACTTCACAATAGATATTACTAAAACTTTTAAAATATTATTATTACTTGCTAAACTACAACCATAGTTTGAAAAGCAGGATGCTAACACCCAAGGGGCCCAACAGGGAAAATAACTTGGTGAGGAAAGGAAACAAGGAAAAATAAAATATTTTAAGAACAGGAACATTAAATTAAATATTCTCTAAATAAACTATAAAAACTTAAACAAAACAAGAAGAAAAATTAGATAGAATAGTGTGCCTGACTGTACCCTCAAGCAAAAGAACTCTAACCCAAGACAATGGAAGACCAAGGTACAGAGGCTATGGCACTACCCAAAACTAGAAAACAATGGTTCGATTTTGGAGTGTCCTTATCCTAGAAGAGCTGCTTACCTTATTTAAAGTAGCCACTGAACAATTACAGTGCAATAGTCAACCCCTTGGGTGAAGAAGACATTCAAAACATTGAAATATGTCTACTTGAACAACAAAAATGTGAGCCGACAACTATAAATTTAGTCGGTAAGGACAAAAGATTGGATTGACCCTGTACCTAAGTCAATGAATATATAGTAAATATTGTTCAAGAATGAATGATTTAAAGTTTTCAGGCATCCTGACATCTAAGGTCATTGACGCCGGTAACATTTAATTTATGTATACAATAATAAAAAATGAAATAAAATAAAAAATTAACGAGTATTCAATTAAAATCATAAAAATTGAATGTCATAAAAGTTAAATATTTTTCAGAAGACCTGCTTCTGAAGGAAATCTAAAAATGCCACTTGCATGGTAGGACACATTTCCAAGAATCTTGGCAAGGATGAACCTGCCACCCTCACCTCGAGCCTCAAACAAATATCTATTCCGCAAGTTGTTATAATTGGGGCATTCGGTCAACAAATGCCTTACTGTTAGAGGTACTAAACAGTTGTCACAATACGGTTGGTGTTGGCCCTTCAGCAGAAACTCATGTGTCAACCGAGTGGGACCAACACGGAGACGACAAAGTGACGTCTCCCATTTTCGGGGCATCATATTATACCTCCAAGGAGATATGTCATTTGTTACTTCCCTCATTTTATTACCATCTTGACTATCCCATTGCTGTTGCCATTTATTGCAAACCAATTTCTTGATGTCAGGTAAGAAATCATTACAGGGAATGGGATACCTTCTTGGCAGCAACTCGGATGCAGCCTCCTTAGCCAGTGAATCTGCCTTCTCATTCCCGGACATACCTACATGTGCTGGAACCCAACAAAATTGAACTGTTATACCTCTCCGTCCAATAAGGAAGAGCCATTCTAAAATCTTTAAAACTAGAGGGTTATTAGAATTAAAAACTTCCATAGCTTGAAGGACACTCCTTGCATCACTAAAAATTGTAAAATTACCCTCCTTCTCCAACGCTATTTTCTCAATAGCGGTTAATAAGCCATACAGTTTGGCAGTAAATATGGAAGCGGTCAGAGGAAGTGCACCTCTACAATTAAAACCATTACTATGTACTCCAGAACCAACGCCAGCATCAGATTTGGAGCCATCAGTATAGATAAAAGTTGATCCTCTATGTTCTTTAACATGTTCATTAAAAGAGACCTGGCTTCTAGGTCTGACATATTCTTCTTATCTCCAATAAAATATTTACAAAAAGATATCTCTGGTAACTTCCATGGAGGCGTTGATGATACCTTGAATGGAAGTACCTTATTTCTAATTATATCCAGACTATTTAATAATCATTTCACCCGAAAGCCATAAGGTTGAGGAGATTTTGGGTGCAACTCAAAGTATGATGCGTGTCTTACAAGGCTTGCAGTCTGAAAGGCTAGAGAGTTAGGGAGTCTTTGCAATCTAAACCAATACCGAAGAATGGAAGACATTCGGTAAAGGTCTAGAGGTAACTCTCCAGCATCAACAAGGAGACTTGGGATAGGCGAGGTTTTAAAAGCTCCTGTAGACAATCTAATACCTGCATGATGTATCGAGTCTAATATTTTTAACCGGCTTGGGGTGGCTGAAGAATATACCTCACAACCATAACTAATTTTGGAAAAAATCAAGGTCTTGTATAATTTTAAAATAGTATTGCGGTCTGCCCTCCATGATGTATGGGACAATACTTTTAAGATATTCAGAGCTTCAACACATTTAGCTTTAAGCGCTTTTAGGTGAGAAACCCATGTAAGTCTACAGTCAAATATCAAACCTAAAAATTCGGTTTCCGATACACATGGTATCCGTTGACCTTTAATGTATATATCCGGGTCTGGATGTACTCCCCGGATACGACAAAAATGGACAATGGTAGTTTTACTTGTCGAGAACTTAAATCCATTCATGTCAGCCCACTGGATAATTTTATCAATAGAGAGTTGGATTTTTCTCTCAACCATTGCCATTCTAGTGCCAGCAAATGATATTGAGATCATATCCACAAATAATGTTGAGAGAACATCCTGGGGAATGGCTGAGGATATCCCATTAATTGCTAGTGCAAAAAGGGTTACACTCAGCACACTACCCTGAAGAACTCCTTTTTCCTGGCACTTACTCTCTGATAGTGTTTCCCCCACTCTCACTTGAAAAACTCTACGTGAAAGAAATGCCTGAATAAATAGTGGCAGCTCTCCTCTCAATCCCAATACATGAATGGTTTTAAGAATACCATATCTCAATGTGGTATCATATGCCTTTTCAAGGTCAAAAAATACTGTAACATGGTGCTGTTTGGAAGCAAAGGCTTCACAAATAGAAGACTCAAGTCGTATCAACACATCAGTCGTTGAGTGCATTTTTCGGAATCCACATTGAATCGGTGATAAAATACCTTTCTTTTCAAGGTACCATATCAGCCTTGCATTGACCATCTTCTCCAGGATTTTACATAAACAAGATGTCAATGCAATAGGACGATAGTTTGCTGCTAAAAACTTGTCTTTACCGGGTTTTAAAAAGGCTAAAATAATGGCTAGTTCCCAAACACTTGGGTAACTATGATCATGCCATATTCTATTAATAATGCTTAAAATAAATAGCTTTGTTTTAAAATGTACATGTTTAATCATTGCATATGGAATTCCATCGGGTCCAGGGGCTGTATCGTTGCAATGAGCAAGTGCGGAATCAAATTCTCTTTCAGTGAAAGGAGAATTATAAGACTCTTCCCTTCTTGTTGCAAAATTTAAAATGTTCTTTTCTTCAGTGCTCCTATACTGGTGACCAGGGGCTCCTTCACACTTGCTGGATACATTTGAAAAATGATTAGCCAGGGCATTGCTAACTTCATTTGCTTCAGTTACATACTGGCCATTCACCTTCAACACTGGTGGTGGGTTGGGGGTGAATTTGCCAACTATCTTTTTTACTTTCCTCCACACAGCAGATGGTGGTGTTCTACTGTTAATGGAGGAAACAAAAGACATCCATGACTGGCGCCTTGCTTCTTTCATGGCACGACGGAACTGTGCTCTACATTTCTTGTACATAGTTAAATTCTCATCAGTTCTGCGTCTACGCAATCGTGTTAGAGATCTTCTTGTGGCTCTGTGGAGTGCAGTTAGTTCTGAAGACCACCACGGGACTGGTCGTCGTTTGAATAACCCTTTTGTTTTGGGAATTGAATTGACTCCTGCTGTATGAAGAGTTCCATTCAGTAGGTCTATGGCATCATCAACACTTTCAAACTGTTCTGCTCTCCCTTCGATTACACTTAGCTCAGAAAATTTAACCCAGTCTGCCTTGTCTAGATTCCAACGTGGCGATCTTTGCAAAGGCGGACCCTTGTTGGTGTTTATAATGATTGGTGCATGATCACTAGTATGCCAATCATCTAATGTCCTCCAATCAAAATCAAGAAGGCAGTTGGAGCTTGCAATTGAAAGGTCAATGCATGACAAAGTACCTGTCTGAACATGAAAGTGTGGGGGCTCTCCTGTATTAAGGAGTCCCACATCCTCATTCTCCACAATTGATGAGATCATATTGCCCCTTGTGTTGGCCAAAACATCACCCCATAAAGGATGTCTACCATTCATATCTCCCAGTAAGAGAAAAGGTTGAGGGAGTTGTTGAATGACCTCTGCTAAATCATCATATAAAATATTATCATTTGGAGGTAAGTACAGAGAGCATATTGTATATTTTCTCCCTATATCAATTTGTACAACTGCCTGCAGGGTTGTACGTATAGACATGGGTATTTGGGGAACATCTCGACGAATGTACATGAGACTTCCGCCATGGCTCCCTGCTTGTTGATTATATGGTGTTCTATAGCTAACATACTCTCGAGGACTAGGAGTGTTAGAATCAAGCATACTTTCCTGTAGACATACAATTATGGGGGAATGCTCATGAATTAGGAGCTTAAGTTCTTCATATTTCGCCCTCAAACCCTGACAGTTCCATTGCAAAATGGAAGAGAAAACTATGGATTATTTCTGGAAGACATCTTGGATGAGGTCTTCCCATTAGCAGTTTTTAATTTAACATTATTAACAGTAGGTTTCTTCAGAGGTGGTCTTGTTATGTTGGGTTTTACATTTGTGATTTTCTTTGTATTCTTTTTATCTATTTGTTGAGGTGGATGGTGGACCTCAACTTGAATTTCTGATTTATTCAGTCCATCTTCTGGTTCATTAGAAACATCAACAGAGAAAACATCAAATTTATTTGATGTCATAACCTTAACGTTTCTAATGGAGGGTGGAGAGAGAGATGGAGGTCTCTCTCTTTTGCGATTAATAGATGGTGGGATTCGAGGTTTTTGCACCTTTCCCACAACAGGTGCATCAGGTAAGTTAGTCTTAAGTGGAACCTCCATCAGATCAGGCAAGGACATGGCCTGAGAGAGGTTTGTATTACTTTTTGTAATGGCGGCTGAAGGCTGTACAGCAATGGGCAATGACCTAGTGTTAATACACCGTGGTAAAGCCTCAGGTGGTGATATGGTTACCTCGTTATTTGACATTTTGTCAGATAGTATACTTTTTTTTGAGCTATTGGCAGTGCTAGGTTGGTTTGATTTTAATGCCTTAGCATATGTATTTGATTTATTTAATAGTCTTTTGGCATGGGTCACACTTGTGTGTTCTAAGTTTGATTTGTTGAGGGCAGCTTCCTCCAACTTATATAGCTCGCAGATCTTGTCTGTGGATTTGTGATTCGAGCTGCAATTTAAACACCTGGCTCCAAGTGCACTCTCCATGCTCAGATTTGGAGCAAATACCACACATCTTCTCATTTTTGCAAACTTTGGACGGGTGTCCAAATTTAAAACAATTAAAGCATTGCAATGGCTTCTGCTTGAAGGGTCTTACTTTAATCCTTTCGTTCTCGATAATATGAAAAGGTACATCAGCATCCAGGAACGTAAGGATTATCATTGATGTACCTGGGACTTTATGAACTTTCCATACACTTAATGGACACATGGCCAGTATCTCCTCCTCTGTAAAATCATATAGATCTCTGTTAAAAACTACACCCCTTCCGTAGCTAAAATTTAGGTGGGGTTTGACATCTAACTTAATGTCATCATTACTTATTTTCATATTGGACAATATTACCGACTGTGTACTGGATTTGGCATGGATAAGGAAACTATTTTTTCCGAAACGAGATATATCGCCTGGTGCAATAGTTCCTACTTTTTTCTGAATCAATTTGCATATTTTAAAATAATTCCCTGTAACCCCCTTTGATTCAGCTATAAGCCACATCGGTGGTTTTGGATTTCTCTGGGAGGGCATGACTAAATCTGCGTCTTTTTCCAACCAATCGGCAGGCCTGTACACATCTAAACCTTTTGGTACCTTATCGCAGAGAGCAGCCGCGACATTCAAGTTATTAATTTTAATATTATTCAAATTACTTATTGCACTAAATGCTTCGTCATAACTACTATAAGATATCCATGAATCCTAAGTTTCAGCTTCAAGTTTCATCCTTATTTCTTTTATGTATCCATAGCATTCAAATGCTTTACATAGATCATCATAATTTGTTTCTATTGAAATTTGTGTAACATGGAGGATTCGAAGTTTCCTTGTGTTACCCAAATTACTCGATTTAGAAATATCAGTAGAATGGTCCTTTCCCGTTCCGAGGTCATCAACAGAGCTATCCCTTATCACATTAGCAGAGGTCGTCAACAGTGCCGGGGGAGAGTCAGCGTATCCAGGGGATGGGGGTTCGTTCCTTAAAGAATCCATTATCCACACGTCGGAAAGGAAATTTTCACTCTCCACTATCGGCACAATGAAAGTATACTTCCCAGATGGTCCACTCCATACCCTACCCGAAGGATAGCATCAAAACAGATATAGAGGCACAGGTGTAAGCTGAACCTGCCTGTTAGGACTGAGACCAAGAAATTATGGAATCATCCTCCCCATATCTATAATGATGGGCTTCTGGCCAAAAGCAGAGAGTCCTACCCCAAGCATTGGATCCCCCTGGATTCAGAAGACCCAACACTTGAGAATAGTTCCGCCAGAAAGGTCCAAACCAT